>NC_063447.1:37192956-37512018 GCF_020379485.1 Brassica napus | reverse complement strand
TTTATGCTTTGGTTTTAATATTCATATATACACATTTATATATATACATATATATATATAGACGTACCCATGCCGTATCCGTATCTATAAATTTTAGATTTAGCCGTTTCCCGTTCCCGCCCCCGTCCCTGTATCTGTCCCCGTATCCGTCCCGGTGCAACATAGGTGTTCACAAGACTGAAGTGTAAAGAATCAGATGAATCGGATATGTGATGTTGTCCTGCAGTTCTGAAACTATTTTGATGCTGGTTGTTTGAGGTGGATGTTATCTCAGGTTACAGATCAGGTCAAGGTTAGGTAAACATAAGGGATGAAATCTTGGTGGATCACAGGGAAATGTATGGTATCTTTGCGAAGAATGATCAAGACTCAGATTTGGTGTCAGATCGTGTTTTGTTCAGCTCGTTTGTGTGGTTTCAGAATGTTCAAAAGAATGGCAGTTGTGATGCTTATTAATCTCATGGTTAAGGGACGCCTTAGGAGTGAGATGGTATGTGTGTGTCAAAGGCTGTTCTGGATATTATTAAAGGTTTCAGGATTCAAGTCAAATAGAATTGCAGGGAAGTAATGGAACAAGATACTTTTGGTACTTTGAGGATTCAGGGCTGGTTCAGTGGGTTCAGAAACTTTGAGTTGCAAGTTCAGTCTCACAGGTTAAGGATCAGATTTTTGTTAATTTGAGAAGCTCAGGTGGTGATGATCTAGGTTAAGAGAAGGTCACAAGGATCTTGTAGCAGCAAGGATTATTTTCTGCATAAACGGATCAAGGCTGTCACATATGGCGTTGAGTGACATAATTCGATGAAACGGGAAGAGGCAGCTAGAGCAAAGTCAAGGTACATAAAATTGTAGGATCTGGTCAAGTGTAGGAGCTCAGAGCCGATAATGGAAGCAATTGAGGAAACAGCAGAGGTTCTGTGTTAGTTCAATTTCAAGAGTAAAAGTCAAGCTCATTGGGACTTGGGAGCATGGAATGAGAAGCTTATGTTTGTAAGGAGAAGGCGTTTGAGGCAGATTGCTTTAGAGGTATCAAGTATCAGCATGAGTTTAAGAAATCAGACATGTGTGTTCAGGTTGATGTCCTCTTAAGGTTCATGTCCTCTGGTTTGTTAATTGACACACATGGACTGAGTACTGACACGAGGAGTGGTGCAGTAAGATGGTGTAGCATTCAGAGGCTAAGAGAAGTTGCATTCCAAGATATTAAGGCAAGAATCAAGGCGCCATACTGGTAGTAAAATCAGTGGAAACGAAATCAAGAAGAGGAATCTGGTTTCAGGTTTATTTGGCTTTATCATGAGTCAAATAAAAGGTAGCTTGGGTGAGGTACTGTGAGCGAAAGAGGCAAGCTCGTGGTAGAGGTTTTAATTGTCTCACTCAAGGCGTTTCTGCAGACGGTTAGAAGTAATGATTTCTTAAAGAGAAAGACTGATAGAATATCAGTTACAAGGAGCCAAAGAGAAGAAACAAGTTTCTGGTCATGGCTCAAGAAAAATAAATCTAAAGACCTGGTTATGGTCTGGACAAGGAGGCTACAAATTCAAGACTTTGTAAAACGTCTCAGTTTTGGCTCAGGTTCTGTTTTTGGGAAGTTTCAGAATTTTTTTTTATTAAAGACATATTGAGGTTTCTTCAGTGATTAAGATTGTTGGAGCGTATGAGACAAGTGCAGAGGCCACAGGTTCTGATAGGTTAAATTCAGAAGAGTTTCACAGGGTTTAAAGTGTTATGTGAGGATGTGTTGTTGACAGAGACTATAACATGTTGGAGCACAGTCAGTTTTGTGATACAATATCAGATTGGGAAGCTTGGAAGAAGCTTACAACACTTGCTGGTTCTGGTACTAGTGACTAAAGTTGAATGGCTGCATAATGAAGATATATATATTTTTTTTGATAAGGTCTGGAATATTTTTCAGAAGCAAGAAGCCATGTTTACAGTCAGCTACACAAAGCAGTTAAAGGAATCAAAGAAGAAAGTGCAGGATGGTTATAGGTCTGAGAAGTGAAGCTATGTGTGAAGAAACACATCGTGGTTTTGAAAGTTTATTGTTTCAGGTAGAGCAGTGTCATGTTTCAGACAGTGTTCTCAGGTCTACTTCAGTTTGAAAAGGTTTCAAAGGTTCTGCGGATGAGCTTTCAAGAGCTACAGAGATTCAGGTTGGGTTTTGTGCAGTAAGAAGAGTAAAAGAGAGCCAAGTCAGTGTCAGCAGGTTGAAGCTCAACAAGTTATGGTCAGATGGAGTAAAAGGGGTTCAGCTTGTGGTCAGAGATGTGAAGAGGATGTCGGTAATTTCAGTATAGGTTCTCCACAGAAAGCATGGACTACAAGGACATCAAAGCAGAGTCAATACAGGTATGATAAATCAATATATAAAATACTTGTGAGGTGGTCTTTTGCAGGTATTCGTAGGGACTAGAGAGAACAGTTCAAGGTGGAGCTGTTTGAGTCAATTACCAATCTGAACAAGTTCAAAGAGTTCTCTAAGAGTAGCTACAAGGAGACAAAGAGCAAGTATTGCTGGTACTGTCACAAGAGAGCACAAGAAGGTTTGAGCTACTGAGAAATGAAGTTCTTGGTAACGTCTGGAACATGCAGGGGCGTTTGTATACCAAGGTCTGGTAAGGTTCGCAGGTCAGCGAAGCACAGGTTCTTTGCTACAGTAAAGGTGCCTTAAGAGTAGTCACAGGTTTTGTGACTATGAGACAGGGATAAAGAAGTCAGCAGGTGGTCAGATTGTTGTCTGAAGTTCTGTTGAGGCAGATTTGTTTGAATAGGGTTTGAGCAGAGAGTTTCTACATCGAAAGTCTTTTTAACCGGGTTGAGTTAGGCGGCGTGTTCTCCTAGTCAAAGCAGCGGTGCAGAGTGATGTTCAGGTTGAAAGTACATACAGATTGGTGTAGAGGAAAACTTCAGGATAAGCAGTGAGTATCTACTAGCTGTTGAGGTTGTCTACAAGGGTTTTTTGAGTCAAAGTGCTTCTGGTTTGAGGCAGCGATGATTCAAGTTCTGCAGGAGTTTCAAGCAAGCATTGTTTCAGGTTTTGGCAGATTATTTGAAGACCGTAATTGCAGTAACAAGTCAAGCATCATAAGCTGATCTATACTAGTCAAAAGAGAAAGCTTATGGAGTGTATGTTAAGTTGCTGGTGAGTGGTTTTCTCAAGTTTCCAGGCCAATGGAAGATCAATGAACAAGTTTCGCGTGACACAAGTCTGTGGAGTGCTGGGAAAAGAAACTTAAGCAGGCATGTGTGTATTATTGGCACAGGAATGGCATTGTGATTCCCATCACAACAAAGTTACATGTCTGGTTCATTGATGTTGATTAAGTGGTTGAAGACTGGGAGTTTTAGATACTGACTATATATAAGTCTATACTTATTTGGTTTATGAAATTATTTTGCTATCCTTAATCACTCTCAGGAATATATATTTTATCCTATGTTTGTCTCTTTTTTTGTCAAGTTATTCTATGTTTGTCTACATTCAAATAAAAAAATATATACATGGAATCATTTGGTTCATAAGGGTAAAGGATGTGTGTGTAAATAATAAAAAAATGCTATATGAAACTGTAAAAAGTAAACTGTTTAAAAATGCTATAAGAAAATAGAGAAAAAAAATAAAGGAGTAATCTGTAAGACGTCTATACCATTTGCAATGTAAAAAGGTCAAAAGTTCTTCCATTAACCGTAAAAAGGTGAAATTCAAAGTTGGAACTTGGAAGGAAGTAAATGCAATAATGCATGTTGCCTAAACTCGGACACTATGGGAGTTGACTTTGATTGGTCGGAATATATAATCTCACAAAAGCAACAACGGTCGAACCTTTTGTGAAGGGAACAATTTTTAAAAGAAAGTAAAACATACGCATACACAATAGTGGAAGCAGATGAATATTAAGAAACCCAAATCAAAGATGACCGGCGATGATTAAGGTTAAAAAGTCCAACCCCAACCGACACTTTTGGGAGGAAATACAAAGACATCGTCAGAGACCCACTCCATTATTATTCTATTATGTTTTGTCAAATATTGCAACACACAACACGTTTGGACTTCAGAATCAAATGTACAACGTATGGGGTTTAGCCTCTAGACCACAGTAAATGCCTAGTGTATTGCTGAAGGGAAGCAGATCCAAAGTGTTTGTGTCGCAAATGGCTTGAATCCCCTTATTGCCTTCTACAAAGCATCCAAAACTTGGGGGCATGGTGTATCTGTTATGAGTTTGATTTATGTTGAGAACAAAATTAATGTTATCTGATCAGTTTGGATGTGTTGGCCCAAACAGTTTACATGATTTAACTACTCAGCAACTTTAGTTGGAAAACATTCCAAATTCAAATTAAACAGTGTAATATCCAGGCCATAGCAGTAAGTACGCTTTTCCAGGACTCGCATAAAAAAATCCAAAACATATCACATAACCAAAGATTGCAACTAGGTGTCTGAAAGCTCAAATCAAATGGCGTGTATATCTCCCTGTTACTTCTCGCCCAGAAAACAATTGATAAGGTGTGTAAAGTGGCCAACCAGAAAATATTTTTATTGAGGTCATAATTTTATTTTTATTTTAAAATATACTTTTAATATCAGTTAAAAGTACTATTACATAAATCATGAGAGATTTAAATTTTTTTGAACTTTTAAGAGAAAACCAAAAAAATACAGTGCTAAAAAGTATTTTAGTGAAAAGATCTTTTATTTGTTATACCAGTTCCGAAAAAGAAAATTATTATTGAAAACTTTGCAACAAAAGTAGAAAATGATCTTAAATGTAAAACAAATAAAAAATTCAAAATTTTTAATGTTTAAAGAAAATCATTATCTGTAGAAAATATTTAAAACAATGAGAAATGGTCTAAGCTAAAAACATACAATCAAACATCTAATAAACAATGGAAAGATAAATAAGTTTGAACAAAACCTAGTTTGACCCATATGTTCAGCATAAAACCAGATTTTTAGGCCCATAATTATGTAAAGAAAAGGGTAAAAAAGAATGTCGACTGGGTGCAGCCAAGGCTTGATCGTGGGAAAGGGGGGTACAAGGCAAAGTTTTAAACCAACTGAGCACATGATATTAACGTATCTAAGCTTAAATATTATTTTCTTTATATTGGACTGGGGTCAGCTGAACCCCCCCCCCCCCTTTACCTATGTAGATCTGCCCCTGGGTGTGTATATGATACAGGCACAAAACCGAACCTCACAAGAATAGATTGATGGATCCAAACTGCTGGTCATATAACTCTTTCAACTTGGTCAGATGATAAACTTGAAGAGGATTTGCGGATTGAAGGTTGATTGAATCTCACAATCTGGTGGTCTGATGGAAGGATGTGACTGACTCTCTAAGTCTATGATGAATAAGCTATTTGACTCTCTCAAACAACTTAATTCACAGAAAAAAAAACAAATCAATTCAAAGACAAACTTTGAAAGGAAATTAACACTTTTACGTATAAACTTAGATGAAAGACGTGCCTTACAAATGGTGATGTTAATGAGCTTATATAATGCTCAAAATAAAAGAAATAGTAGAATACTTGCAACATAATTAAAACTAGCCGTTTGGAGTGGTTTGGAGGATTTGGCTGAAAGAAAGGGATTGTTTGAGTCTTGATAACTTAGGCATGAACTGATGACGCCTTGGAATATCCTGGTTCACTGAATGTATCTTCAAAGCTCCAAAGAATGATGGAAAGAGCCGTTGGAGATTTTTGACAGAAATGCTGCTTGAATCCAAATAAGGTAAACTGCTCCCCATTCTTATGCTCTTGATCTTCTGTGATTTAATGCTCTAATTATGTCTCCATGCTCCTCTGGTAAGTGTAGAATGTCTCATGGTCGCCATATGTTGTTTTGTTAATGATCAAACCAAATAATTGTCCAACTTTCCATATATGGCTCCGGTTTGATTTAATTGTATTTTCCAAGGATCCGTCTGATCCAGTGTGTGCTGGTGCTTCTTAAGAGGTTATGGAGTGCTTTTAGAAGTAGGACAAAGTCTCCTGGACGTCAACATTGAGTTTGACATATTACATGCTCCAGATCTTCTAAATAAGGCAAGTCAGACCACCTTTGACTTGAAAATGACATATTTTCTTTATCGTTAATCCTTTTGATATGAAACCACGTCACGTGCTCTTGTTAAGTGTAGAATCCATCATAACAGGTTTCATGAGTAAAATTCTCCTAGTTTGTAAGATATGGTCTTTTGATTGCACATATGTCATGGCCGGCTTTTTTTTAGCGTTTCACAGCTTCATGTTCTCCACTGATTTTTTTTTTCTGGTGTCTTTTTTCCATGGTTGATGCTGATTTGATGTCCTCATCAGTATATAGTCAGAGATATCGTTTCGTCATTCATGTCCATTATCTTACCTCCTAACCAGTGTTTTGAAACTCGACCCGGACCGGCGGTTGAACCGGTAAACCCGGTGATCCAAGATAAATCCGGTTTGGATTTTGTGAAAAACCCAAAATTTAAAAACACCCAAAAACCCGGAAAAACTCGGTAAAACCCAAAATCCGATACCGATTGAACCAATAAATAAATTTTACTCTTTTCCTTTAATTTTTAATTATGTTTTTAGATTCTATTTTATATTCTAAATTTCCAATTAAAAATTCACTTTTCACTTATTGCCGTCTTCCACTTCCTCTGCTGACCTCCACTGACTCTCTATCTTTTTCTTATTTTATTTTTTTTGCTTTTCATTATTTATCATATATAATACCTATTACACAATATTATTTGTGATTTTTAGATTTGGATGAAGATTTCACTATGTTCCCTGAACAAAATAAAGGGAAAGATGGTAGAGAGAACCAAAATTTGTTTATGTGATTTGGTGTTATTTTATTTTTGTTATTGACAATTTATTACAATGATGTTTTGATATCTTCTCAATTTGCATTGTTTTAACCATTCATTCTTGCACATGTTGATCATTTAGGATAGCATTTAGATATGTTTAGGTTGCATTGCATTACATATGTCCTTATTAGGTGATGGAGATTTCAAATGGTGACTTTGGAGCATCTAGAGATGGTTTGGAAGCAAAATTGGTGATTCTCGAAGAAGAGACGCAGAGGTTAAGTGTCCCAGCGGCCTCGTAACGTCCCAGCGGCCTTTTGGCCCATCGAGAAGCCGCTGCAAGCGCTGGAGAAACGGAGACAAAGTGTGGCAGCGGCCTTGTGCAGCGGTGTCCTGGAGCCGCTGGAGACGCTCGAGAGATGAAGACTCGAGAAATGGAGAGAAGTATGGGAGCGGCCTAACACAGCGGTGAACCGAAGCCGCTGGAAAAATAGCTCATCCCCTGCCGCAATTGTACTTGTCGCAGCGGTGTGATGCAAGGAAGTGAAGAAGCCGCTGCGAGTGCCTCAGCGGCTAGGTGGAGCTGTTTCATGTGGCCGCTGCGAGTCAAGAAAGTCAACATATTTCGTGTTTGACCAGATAATTACCAATTTGTGTTTTTGTTAACCCAGGTTTGTTGGGTTAAACCAAGTTCGACTTTAAGCTACTATAAAGGTCCTTCAGACCTAATTGTAGGATCTTATCTTGTTTTCTATCTAATCACAAAAGAACTTTTAGGTGAAATATCCTATCTTGATCATTTCTCTCTTGTGATTGCTTGATTATCTTGATCACTAATCATGATTAGCACCAAATCATCTTTGATTCTTGGGCTCATCATGGGGAGTAGTGAGTAGTCATTTTTGGATTCATGATTAGAGAGATTAAGGGTGATTAAGCTAGATCTAAGGTGTTTAGGTATAGATCAATCTTATTCCTTGCTAGTAGAGGGCTTTTAATGCAACTTTAGAGTTGGCCTCTCTAAAGTTGAGCTCTAGGCATTTCATACCCGAAAGGTGTTTGATGAAATGCCTGAACCAACTCTCCTAAGCTTTTAACATCCTTTACCAAAGGGATTTGTTGTTAAAGGTGTTAAGATGACTAGTAGACTTGAGATTAATGATTACTTAGATAACATTCAACCAAAGGAATTTGATGCTTGAGTTATCTAGGTAAATGAGCATTCATCTAGGGATAGAGTTTGCTTAGGATTGTGTCTAGGCCTAAGGTAGATATAGATTGGTTAAAAGTTGACACCTTTAGGTTGAATCTTGATCACCCAAGATCAATTCCCATAGCCCATGAGTTCTCCCTTCTTATAAGAAAGAAAGCTTTGTCCTTTATTGCATTTTAGGTAGTAATCTAGTTTCAAATCATCTCAAAAACTGGTAGCACTTAGATTAAGCATGGTCTTGCATTCCCTTTGCATCATAATCACTTAGGACTGGTTTGACATCCTATATATTACAACATTTGATTTGGGGCCTTGAAACCCCTATCATCATGTTTTACTTTTGGTTTATTTTGGATTTGAAGTTTAATTTATTATTCACATTGGACATTTAAATGTTTATGAATTTTATGTCTTGATTTTTTTTAAATGTCACTAATCTTAACTTGTTACAAAATTTTTTAATAGTCTAAACTATTTTGATATTTTGTATATTTATACATTTTATGTTTAAAAAAGACATTTGAGAAAATATTTAACTTTAGTTTATATATTTTTATTTTCGTAACTAATATATTATTATATAATAAAATAGGTTATTTATTAACCCACCGTTCACCCGCGGTCGACCCATTGACCCAATGACCCGGTAAGTCGTCCGGTTTGAACAAAACTACTATTCTGATAAACAAGGATGTTACATAAGTTCATATGCTTAATTACCCATTGTGTGTTGTACTATTCAACGGGAAATAGTTGATAACAAAGATAACGAGTTATTAGATGATGTTTATCAAAACTTGGGATTAAAGATGGAACATGATCTGGAACACTCGAGTATGATGTGGTGGTAATATATAGTAATGCTGTCAGAAATTAAAGGACGTACGTTACGTAAATCTCTTATGGTTATGAAATAGAAATATGATGTGATTCAAGACGTAAAAAAACGGTCACGTTCCTTCGCGTGTTTGTTTGCAGTTTTATATGTGGAGGACAAAAACTACTAGAGATTCAGTATGGAGATTGAGAAAGAACAATACTTGTCGTGCGTGTGATCAGAGTTTTGAAAGCCTGTGCTAATGTATGATCAAGTTTTAATAAACTCATTACGAGTATTCTCCATTGAAGTGAAGGTATTAAATACATAAGTCAAGTAGACGACTAGGGGAATGTACAATGCACCTAGACGCAGGGAATAACAAGTCTTTCTCACAACACCGTAGCTGCTCAACGCCAGGGCGCATAGTTTTTTCATTTTAATTTATTTTTGCCTCCTACTTACTAATCTAGCATTAAGTTTTTCAATCCATTTTATCTTCACCGTCTCCTCTTGTATTGTTTACATTTGTTTTCACGTTTTGTCGTTTGATTTGTCTTAGTTTTGGCTTGTGTAATAACTTAACCCTGTTCATTCTTCTTTCATTCTTTATTGATTGATATTTTTATCTCGCTTATCTCTGTGTTGCCACTAATTTGCTCGAATCATTTTTCATCATCTGCTTCGTATTCTTTTCATATTCATTAACTATTGTCTCCAATCTCTTTAAATCCTAAAAATCATACGTGTTCTTTTGTTTATTAAATCACATATTAAATATTGTTGAAACTATGTATTTATTCTAGTAAATCCTTACGTTTATAACTAAGATGATATGAATTAAAGACTGATTATAATTTAGTTGAAATTAAAGTTTAAAGTAGAAGTTATTAAACTTGCAATCTTTCTTTTTGTCATCCAAAATACCTTTAGTCAAATCAATTATATTGATTTAGAAAATCCATAAGCTATTTCAATCCCAAACAACCAAAAAACAAGCACATTTGTTATTGACACTACGACGGGTTTCCTTTACTATAAACATAATTGCTTATCACAACTTTTAATAAACCCAAATGTGTTTACAAAAGCTACTCATATAAGAGATTCATACTCATTTCTCTTTCTCTAATCATCTCCTATGTTAGTAGCTATCATAATACAATCATCATACAAAGGATATATCTCTTAGTTCCATATAGAACATGCAAAATGACTGTTTTCTGCAGACTCCATGATCACTGAGTATTATAAATATCAAACTCTGTCTATGGTCTATTTATACGTCGAGGAAATGCCTCGAAATGTAGCTTCCAAATAATGATTTCCAGGTCAACACATTGCATGTTAACCTCTACAATGGGATCAACGGATCTGCAGATACCGCTACATGTCGAGTCGAACGCAGCTACACATATGTTCCCTGCTTGTGTCTTTCATTCACAATCTGCAATTCTCCAAAGAACCAGAATCAATGTTAAATGAGGTAAAAGTTTTAGAGTCACAACAGACTTTGTATAGCCAAGCCCAATAAACCACGCACCCAAAGTAACATCCCCACTTGCCTATTTGTGCAGAAAATGACTTGATCATTATATAGTAGCACCGATAAGTTAGATGGAGAATGATGTATGAATGCAAAGTAGACAAAACAGTTAAAATCTTACTGATTATGGGAAATATAAGAAATCAATTCTCTTGAAATGGCGCATAATTGTTCAATAGCGTGTCATAATTACTTGTTCCTGTTCTCACCAAACTTCCAATTCTAAATGTATATATAAATCTATTAGAGTTATTGCCAACGCTCTGTTGCGATATTTGTTAGCTAAAATAATCCATCCAACATAATAGGAAAAAAAAAACCAACGAAATTGTAAAGCTAACCATCGGCTGAGATGCTTTTGCTGTCCTGACACATTGCAAGCTTAGTGATTTCACTGTCAAAAGCAACAAACTCAACATTCATATACATCCGAGACATTTATTTACAAATGGTTCCTAGCACAGAAAAGCATATTATTATGTTATGGATGATAAGTTTGATGCATAAATACAGTTTAGAATTTTTTTCAACTGAACATTTGTGCCTACTAAATTACCTTACAACACCCACTACATTGTGATTTTGGCATGTTAAAGCTGAGAATCAAAATTGGAGCTTGCGTTAGCATTTGGAACATGAAATATAGCACCATCAATTTCCAATGTTAATTCCATTGATAGTAGCTGTGCAAAAGAACTCTGCTAGTAAGGTAATCGTGATTAGTAATTCTTTACATCTTAGTGCCGTGCAACTTCAAAACGATAGACACTTACAATCGAGGGCTCTCAAAGATGGACTGCAAACCATCTAATGATATGCTTACCTCGTCGTATAAATAATCCATGTCACTTTCCTCCCACGGGTAACGTTGCTGGTGCAGCTCAATTACCTCCACCTCTTCCTCGTCATTAGGATGCTCTGCAATATACCCTTTGTATGGTTCAAATTTATGTCGCTAGAATCATCAGAGAAATAAATATAAAGTACCCTCCAAATCTTCTGGATCATCGACATTTTCTTTATTCAATGATCTTCATTCAACCTAACAACCATCAAAATAAAAAGAATGTGAGGCACATAATCTTCGAAATCCAAGTTTAATGAATGAAAAAAAAATTCAGGAAGACAGAAAATGTCAAACACTCACTGGCTTCTTCTTCTTTTACTTATTGGCTCCTGTAAATGAACTGTTAAAGCCATCATTATTTGCAGGAAAAAAAGATTAAACAAAGCAACTGATGAAAAAAACAAATATGTTTCACCGCACATAAACTCTTCTTGAACAATCAGGCAACATATAGTATGTCTCCCGTGTGACTCAGCTGAGTCCTCGATGACATCCTGAACGACAAATGTCTTCTTCTTCTTCTTCTTGGTTAGATCAAAGGGTGCAAGCTAAGGATGACCAAAGAAAATTAAAACCACACAATCATGATTGATCAGACAAAATAAAACAACCGATGATGAATTTATTAAAGATGGGGAGATGTAGAGACTAAAGAAGATAAACTAATTCATGGAACTCAAAGAGTCAATCTGTGTTTCTTAGATGAGTCATGAACCGCTGATTAAAAATTGAAAGCTCTAAACTTCCATTGAAGAGAACGCTTACAGACCAAAGAGGTCTATTGGGCCTTTTTTTAACGAAGCCCATTTCAAGCCCATTTCAAAACGTGAGTTATAAAGTATTTATTAAATCATTAGATAAAAAAATTAAGTGTGGATCCCACAGAGAAAACCGAAGAATCAAAAGTTTTCGACCTTCATAAATATATATTAGTTTCGACCATTAATGTACAAAGTATCCTTTAGTTTAGTGGTATAAATGTTGGTGTTTATAGATTTTTCCGTTAGGTCACTTCCAGAACTTTCACCAAACGCCAATCACCACCGTCTGATCTTAAATTTACACATGTACGCTCCAGATTTCATGGTAACAACTAAACCTCTCGCCTATAATAATCCCCCGTTGAGCCACCACATTATCAATCACTAAACACAACACAACAACACAAAACTCTTTTGTCTCCATCACACTTCTCTAAATCCTCTATAACCACGTGCTTCTCACCATGGCTCCGGAGCTTACACAGCAAAAGTTTAAGGGGTGTATTTTTGGAGTTTAAGGAAATTAAAACTTAAAAAAGTTTAAAAAAGTTTACACAACAAAACTTTAAAGAATTCATTTTGTTTAAGGAAATTAAAACTTAAACTTTTTTACATTTTGGTCATTTTGATATTTGAGGTCTATATTTGTCATAAAAAATTTTTTAGGTCTATATCTTAGGGAACAAATACTAATGGAATTTGTAAAATTTACAGAACAAAAAACATCAAGAAACCAAAAACAAAAATAGGAAGTCTGGTTAGTAACTCATGGCTTAGTTACTGTAAGTACTTATGGCCAAAGAGTTTGTATTTTTTTTCTTTTGTTACATGTGGTTAGTGGTTAGTGTCGTATTAAAGGGATTGCCGGATTGGTCCGTGATTAGTGCTCAATGGTTCATACAAATACTTGTGGTTAGGTTAGGAAGTAGGGGATGGAAGTTGTGATTAGTTAAGCTCAGAACCTGTGGTCAATAGGGTCTGAGGTTTTGTGGTTAGAGGCTGAGGATTTGTGGTCAGGATTAGAGGGGCTGTGTAGAAAGTCTGAAGTTATGTAGTCTGAGTAACTTTGGTGGATGTCGAATGACCTTGTGTACAAATCTCATATCCACAAAATAATACATCTATCCATAATTTTATTTGTGGATACAGCTAAAACCAATATATTGAAATCATAGTGGTGGATGGTGGTGGATGTGAACACACATTATGGCAACTACTTGTTCCAACTTTCAAATCTACTTTATAGGGATCAATCAAAAGCTATGTTCTAAAGTAATCAAGAACACACAAACTTATAAAACTGTTTCTTTGTTTTATTATCTTTCTTTGCTTTCTTAACTTTCTTATTAGATCTCTTACATTACGATCTCTATATATAGCAATAGGTTTCCTTATCTTTAACCTATTACATAATGATCTAGGAACCTTATCTTTATCCTAATCCTATTAGTATAAGCTATCCTTCTTTTCTTAATGAATAACTTATTACATAAGTAACCTTTGAAGCTTATCCAACATTCTCCCTTCTAAGCTTCAATCCATTTTCACTTAGGTCTTGTACTTTGATCAGCTCCCTCATCTCTTTGAACTTGATCCTTGCAAGTGCCTTGGTTAGGATATCTGCTTTCTGTTCTGTTCCGGGTACGTGTTCCACGTCAATCTCGTCTTGCTCGATCCTTTCTCGAATGAAGTGAAATCGCTTGTGAATATGTTTACTTCGACGATGAAACACATGATTCTTGGATAGTGCAATTGCTGATTTGTTGTCGACACGAATCAATGTCTTTTCAAGTTCTCTGTTCGTGATCTCACTTATCAGGTCTTGCAGCCACACAGCTTGCTTCCCAGCCTCCGTTGCCGCCATGAACTCTGATTCACAAGAGGATAGAGCAACCGTGTCTTGCTTCTGTGAACAGCAAGTTATTGGCGTTTCTCCTAGACAAAACAGATGTCCTGTTGTGCTTCTACCATAATCAGGATCAGTGTTATGACTACTATCACTATACCCAATGAGCTTCTTTGATCCTCCTAGCTTGAATGATAAACCATACCCGAGTGTTCCTTTAAGATATCTCAACACTTGCTTCAGTGCATTGCCATGAGTGGTTCTTGGCGAGTGCATGTATCTACTCAAGATACCTTCTGAGAATGCCATATCAGGTCGTGTGTGCATAAGGTATCGAAGGCAACCAATTCTTCTTCGATAGAGTTTCACATCAATCTCTGGCTCGTTCACTCCTTTAGAGAGTTGTAGACCAAACTACATCGGTATGCAAGTTGAATTGCATTCATCCATTGCTGCCTCTTTCAATATTCTTCTAGCGTAGGCCTCTTGATTAATCATCACGTAGTCCGAGCTCTGTCTTACTTCGAGCCCAAGGTAATACGTTAGTAGCCCTAAGTCAGACATCTCAAAGTTCTTCGACATGTCTTTCTTGAAATCATTGATTTCCTTAGCCGAATTTCCAGTAACAAAGAGATCGTCAACATATATAGCCACTATCAGAAGCTTACCTCTACTTTCCTTTCGATACATTGAGATTTATTTTGAGCACTTCTTGAATCCAAGTCGCTTGAGTATTTGATCGAGTTTTGTGTTCCATGCCCGTGGTGCTTGTCTTAGTCCATACAAAGCTTTGGAGAGTTTGAAAACCTTATGTTCTTCTCCCTTCTTTTCAAACCCTTCAGGCTGTGAAACATAAACTTCTTCGTTTAACTCTCCATGTAGGAAAGCAGTTTTGACATCTAGATGATGAATCTCCCATTTGTTTGCAGCCGACAAACCAATTAGAAGTCTTATCGTTTCTAATCGAGCTACTGGAGCAAAGACTTCGTCAAAGTCGATCCCATGCTCTTGTACATAACCTTTAGCTACAAGTCGAGCTTTGAATTTGTTGATAGACCCGTCTGCATTCCTTTTTACCTTAAAGACCCACTTGAGACCGATAATCTTGACTCCTATTGGTTTATCAACCAAGATCCAAGTATTGTTTTTGTTAATAGAATCAATCTCATCTTCACATGCGTTAGTCCACTGCTTGCTGCCTTTTGCTTCGTGCCAGCTCGCCGGTTCATCATTAATAGAGAGTAGTATCAACTCACATTCCAACTCAGCAAGTAAAGTATAATCCTCAAGGTAACTAGGTTTATTTGTCTGACGAGTTGATCGTCTTGCATCTTGAGTTGCAGGCTGCTCGTTTACTTCTTCCGCATGTGTAGGTTCTAGGTCATCAACAGGGTGCTCTGTATCTGTAGCGATGGTTTCTTCTTGATTCTCTCCAACTACAAACGGACCATTACCTTCATCCAGTGTAGCTCCCCACGTCATATGAAAGCTTCCCGAGTGGTTCTCTTCCTTATCATCTCCCTTCCACTTCCAAGTTGCTTTCTCATCAAATATCACGTCTCGACTTACTATATTCCGTTTAGTATTGGGGTTGTAGAGTCGGTAGGCTTTCGAGCCACGCTCGATGCCAAGATGTACAAGGGTTTGAGATCGATCATCTAACTTCCTTAAGTGAACAGAGTCCACTTTTGCGTGTGCAACGCATCCAAAAACCTTAATGTGACCTATGCTAGGCTTTCTTCCTTTCAAGCTTTCATACGGCATTCGATTCTTTAAAGCTCTAGTAGGCACACGGTTGATTAGATAGGTTGCATGACGAACTGATTCCCCCCACATGTAGTTTGGAACATTCATTGCTTTCAACATGCTTCTTGTCATCTCCATAAGTGTACGATTTGTTTTTTCAACCACACCATTTTGCTGTGGTGTGTAAGGAGCTGTTAATTAACGTTTGATGCCTTCTTTGTCACAGAATTCTTGAAACTCCTTGGAAGTGAACTCACCTCCTCTATCTGTACGAAGAGCTAGTATTTTCTTGTCAACATCCTTCTCCACAAGACTCTTAAACATCTTAAACTTTTCAAATGCTTCACTCTTTTCTTTTAATAAGATAGACCACATGTATCTTGTGTGATCATCGATAATCACAAACGTGTATCTGTTATGTGATGGCATTGCAGGGGATATTGGGCCACATAGATCCGCGTGCAACAGCTCTAGTGTTTGGCTCGATCTGTAAGTAGTTGCCAAGGGAAACGAGTGTCTTGTTTGCTTGCCAACCAGGCAAGAGTTGTAGATTTGCTACTTATGCAATCTCAGGCAGTCCTTGAACCATCTGTTGAGCCGCCATGTTCCTTATGGTCTTGAAACTGATGTGTCCAAGTCTGGCGTGCCATCTCCACGGTTCTTCATTTAACTTTGAGAGTAGGCAGTAAGGTCTTCCAACTTTGAGAGGGATTTTATAGAGTCTATTTGTGGTTCTTAAAACTTTTACAAGCAATCTACCACTTGGATCCCTCAACGTTAAGTAGTTCTCTTTCATTCTAATGTCGCAACCTTGTTCAGTTGCTTGACCCAAACTGAGTATATTACTTCTCAAATCCGGTATGTAATATATGTCAGTTAGCAACTTCTGTTCACCGGTTTTACCTTCAAAGAGTATGGATCCCTTTCCGTTTATATCCACACACGAACCATCTCCAAATTTTACTTTCCCCTTTATGTTTTCATTGAGCTCTGAGAAGTAGGATCTTTCACCTGTCATGTGGTTGCTCGCGCCATTGTCCAAGTACCACACTCCATCTTCTTTCTTACTTGGATCAAGTGTTGTTGGCAACACTTTCTCTTCATTAAGAAAAACTACTTCATGCATATAAAGATCTATGTCTGCATCTTCTGTTTCTGCCTTGTTGAGCTCTTGATCTTCTTTCTTCTCAGTACAAACAGAAGCAAAGTGACCTTTCTTCTTGCAATTGAAACAAACAATCTACGAGTAAACTCGCTTCTCTTTTACTTTGTCGCCATAGCTATTTCTTCCACGTCCTCTTCCTCTGCTGTTTCGACCTCTACCACGGTTCCATCCTCTGCCTCTCCCTTTGTTGCTTTCATTACTTTGATCGGAGTTTGCAAAGAGAAGGTTGCCTTGTTGTTCGTGAGTCTCTTCTCCTAGCACACGTTCTTCAAAAGCTTTAAGACGCCCAACAATATCTTCATAGCTTGTTTTGTTTAGGTCGAGAACTTGTTCTAGCGAGGCTGTGATGTGGATGTACTTTGTCCTCGGTAGACTGTTTAAGAAAATTTTCACCAGTTTAGGTTCATCAAGAGTCTGACCTAGAGAAGCTGATTTCACAGCAATTTCTGATATCTTGCCAGAGAAGACATCAATAGTATCTGAGTCTGACATCTTTAATCTTTCAAACTCGTTCATAAGGATTTGTAGGCGAGCTTCTTTCACAGGTTCAGCACCAAGGTTTCTGGATTTAATGGCTTCCCATATATCTTTAGGGGAGTCTTCCTCTCCAACCTGCAGAATTTGATTCTCAGGTATTGACTGAAACAGAAGTGCCATTGCGATGTCATTCTTCTCTTCATCGGTTGATCCAGGATCGATTGCCTCCCAAACCTTGTGAACACGTAGCAATACTTTCATCCTCTTCGTCCATACGGTATAATTCGAAGTGGATAGCATTGGACAAACAACTGCGGATGGTACAGAGTCACTTAGTTTCATCAGAGGTTTTGTATCACCCATCGTTTATGTTTCTTGAAATTCTTAGAGCAATAACCTAGGCTCTGATACCAAATAAAGTAATCAAGAACACACAAACTTATAAAACTGTTTCTTTGTTTTATTATCTTTCTTTGCTTTTTTAACTTTCTTATTAGTTCTCTTACATTACGATCTCTATATATAGCAATAGGTTTCCTTTATTTTAACCTATTACATAATGATCTAGGAACCTTATCTTTATCCTAATCCTATTAGTATAAGCTATCATTCTTTTCTTAATGAATAACTTATTACATAAGAAACCTTTGAAGCTTATCCAACATGTTTGTCCTCCTCAAAGGGAAGAAATGCGCTTTGCTTTAGTGGAAAGAGACTTCTAGGCTTTTTTTTTTAAATTTGATAATCCAGGACACTAACTGAATCACATTCACATTTGTTTATTTCTTTAGTTTTTAGATTTTTTCATGATACAAAAAAATTTAGTATTGAAGGTGAGGGGAAAATAAGATTTGTAATGGGATAAAACTGTTTTTTTAGTTAGGTGAGTTGGAAAAGGATTTTAAGTCAATACACAATTAGAAAGTATCCTACATATGTTTAAAGTATATGTAAATCATAAAGGAAGAGTAGAAAAGTAGGTTTAGTTGTAATTTTCTCTAACACTTTGAGGTATTTTGGCCATGAGATGTACTTTGGAGTTTCGACCTTCCTTTTGGTTTATTTTGGTCCAAAATTTCCTTCACATGGGAAGAAGAAGACTAAATAAAAGACGGTTCAATCATGACTTAATTTCATCATTAATTAGGTTTTTTGTTTGTAATAAATAGTTGGTAGGTTTGTGGATTGTTGGGCTACATCACCATCAACAGTTGGACTGAGGGGGAGTGGTTGATCCATCAGTTTGTGGTTCGAGCACGTGATTTGCTGTTTGGTAGTTAGGGACTTGAGTGTTGGTGTTGTCAGGTTCGGTGTGAATGTCACAATGTGCATAGATGTGGTTAGGGTCGGAGGTGTTGCAGTTTTTTTTTTTGAAACACAAACATTGATTACTCATTAATAGAGTTAGGTAACATTCAAATCATACAATACTTGTTCATCAGCCAGACATAGCTTAGCCAACAGATCGGCGTCTTTGTTTTTCTCTCTAGATATTCATCTAAAAGAAACAGATTCAAAAGCAAGAACTAGCTCGTTGATATCAGCTACGATACCATAGAGCTCCATGTGCATGACCTTCTTCTGCAGCGCCTGCACCAATTGTGTTGAGTCAGATTCACATCTTGCCCTTTCAATCTTCAGATCCCTACACTTTTGGAGAGCGGCTCTCAGAGCCAGGCCCTCTGCAATCAAAGGAGTTCTGACAAACTCTGCGGAGGTGGAGAAGCTCCTTATCCGACCTTCCATACTTATCGTCCACCCCAGTCCTGCAAGTAAAAGAGATTCATTCCAAGCAGCATCTGAACGAATCAGAGTACCTTCAGTTGGTATATCAGTCGGTGAGTTTCGCTTGTGATTATGAGTCACTGTTGAAAGCTGACTGAGGTTCCATTCCCTTGCTGCTGCTATTGCCCTGGTGACTGTTTCCTCAGGAGTTGTGAACTTATTGTTGAAGTAAACGTTGTTCCTTGCTATCCAGATATGCTAGAGGATCCATGGCGTTAATTGCTGCGAGTTCAGCCCTATTGGTGGGAGAACAACCTGATTGCGTAAGCTCGTCCAGCTTTCCCTTAAATCTAACAATCCGCTTGAGTCCATGCTTCTTCCATACGGAGTTAGCTTCCAAACTTGTTGCGCAAAAGAAAAATGGAACAGAAGATGAGTACTAGATTCAGGGATTCCACATCTCTTACACCTGTGATCTACAGCTATGTTTCTCGCTGTCAGGTTAGTCCCCACCGGTAGAGAGTTTTTGAAAGTTTTCCATAGGAACATCTTTATCTTTGGTGCTGTAGGGAGCTTCCACACCTGTTTGTTCCATTCAAAAGGATTTGCCATCTCCATGTGGAGGTCTTCGGGGAGTTGTGTTCTACTCTTTAAAGCAGCATAATATCCTGTTTTTGTTGTGAATTCCACTGTTTCCGAGCCTAACCAAATTTGTTTATCCGGAGCCCCCGATAAAATAGGTTTAATGCTTAGGATTTTTCTTGCTTCCGCTGGGCAAATGAACTGGATCTTTTGTCTATCCCATTCCCGAGAGTTTGGCATCATCAAATCTGCTACCATCAGTTCAGCAGTCGCTTCGGTTGGTGGTCCCATTGGTCTTTGCTGTTCGGTTAGGCTTAGCCAAGGATGGGACCATATCGTTATAGTTTTTTCCGTCTCCCAATGCCCATCCTAGGTTCCTAACTAGGAGATCTCTGCCTATAAGAATCCCGCGCCATCCATGAGACATTGAGGAGTGGTCTCCACAGGTTAGGAAGTCTTCATCTCTACAATATTTTCCAAGTAAAACTCTTCCCACCAGACTTTCCGGGTTGTGTAAAATTCTCCAGCTAAGTTTTTCAAGAAACGCATCATTGAAACACTGGAAATCTCTGAACCCCAGCCCTCCCTGTTCTTTGGGTAAAGCCATCTCAGACCATGATACCCATGCCATCTTCTTATTCCCCTCTCTATCATCCCACCAAAATCTCGTTAATGCCGATTGGATTTGTTTGCACACAGAGAGAGGTAATTTAAAGCAGGTCATGGCGTGCGAGGGCATGGCCGACAAAACACTTCTCAACATCACGGGATTCCCTGCCATAGACAACATCTTCGTCGACAAGCCTCGGGTTTTTTTCTGGATTTTATCGACTATGGAGGTGAATAGATCCTTCTTTTTCCTTCCAAAGTGCTCGGGTATACCCAAGTATTTTCCGACCCCTCCTTCTTTATCGATTTGCAGCATGCTTTTCACCATTGTCTTGAGCACCAGTGGGGTTTTCCATGAGAAGGTTATGGACGATTTCTCCGGGTTTATTCGCTGTCCCGAAGCTTCCTCGTACTTCCGTAAGATCAGTGAGAGGGCAGTACAACAATCTTTGCTGGCTCGTATGAAGAACATAGTATCATCCGCAAAAAGAAGATGATTGACTTGGGGACACCCCCGGGCAACTTGAATCCCGATCAAAGACCCATCAGCTTGGGCTCTACTGCAAAGGCCCGAGAGTACCTCACTACACATGATAAATAATTGTATGGTGAGAGAGGGTCTCCTTGACGGATTCCTCTGCTCGGTTTCACACTTCCTCTAGGCGAACCGTTAATGAGAAAGGAGTAGGTGACAGACACATTGCATGATCAGTCTTATCCATTTGGGATGGAAGCCTAGTCTTTGCATCACAGCTCAGATAAAGTCCCATTCGAGGCGGTCATAAGCTTTGCTCATATCCGTCTTGACCGCCATGGAGCAACGAACCTCTGCATCTGATGTCTTTAGAAAGTGGAGAACTTCATGTATGATGAGCACATTATTCGAGATCGCTCGTCCTGGGACAAAAGAAGACTGATTCTCTGATATGAGCGTGGAGAGAATCGGATGGAGCCTTCTTGTCAGTATCTTGGAGATGATCTTGTACTGAACATTGCATAAGGCAATGGGTCAGTAGTCACCGACAGCTTGGGGGCTCAGTATCTTTCGTATTAGCCTGATATGGGTGTCATTGATCTTTGGCGGTAGAGTATCAGATTCAAAGCAGGCTTGGACTTCAGCAACAATTTCTCCCCCTATCGCCTCCCAATTGGACTGGAAAAAGCTCGCCGAGAACCCGTCTAGCCCGGGTGCCTTATCTGCGTGAATTGAGAATACTGCATCTCCGATTTCCTGCGGTGACGGTTGTTTGATCAGAACTTCATTCACATCTGCACTGATGATTGGCCTTAGAGCTTGCGCTACTATATCATCACTGTTGCTTGCTCCTGCCGTAGAGTAAAGTTTGTTGAAATAGTTTGTGATTACTCTGCCTATTTCATGCTCCTTATAAACCGCTTTGCCCTCTTCATCCTCTATCACAGATAAGGTATTGGCTCTCCGTCTGTTTTTTGTCACTGCATGGAAGAAGCCGGTGTTTCAGTCTCCCAGTCTGAGCCACATCAATCTGCTTCTCTGCTTCCAATAATTTTCCTCTGCGGCATAAGCCTCTTTTAGCTCCGTTGATATTTTTCCAATGAGAGTCCGGTCATTATCTGAGCTGGTAAGAGCCGTTTCTAGTGCGGCTTTCTTCTCCTCAATGATGATTCTGCTATTTCGGTGTTGGTTTTTGTTCCATTCGGAGATAGCTTGGCGCATAAGAATGATCCGCTCTCTCACCAACTTATTGGTTGCCTCTTTCCAGACCTTGCTTACTAGGCTTTTGACCTCCTCATTGTCTTTTAGTCTATGGTCGTAACAAAACAGGCCTCTCCGCTTGTGCCTTACGTACTCAAAGCTGGAAAGTAGAGGTTTATGATCTGAGGCCTCATAGGCCAGATAATGGCTCCTAGCAGTAGGAAACATTTCTGCCCAGGTTGAGTTCGCTGGTGCTCTATCTAGGCGACATCTTACAAGATGATCTCCTCTTGTTCCTCTCCAAGAAAGTGGGTCACCAGAATGGTGAAGATCGTGCAGGTCCCCCTCTGCGTAAAAAGTTCGTAGATCGCTAAAGGATCCTTCGTCTCTTGGAGGAGCTCCCACCTTTTCCTCATTGTACAAAAGATTGTTGAAATCTCCGGTAATGAACCAAGGGGCTTCTCTGCTATTTGCGTTCTCCACCAGATAGTTCCAAAGCATATTACGTTTGGGTTTATCAACATCTCCATACATAAATGAAGCATAAAAAGTTTTTCCTTGAAATTCAATTCAAGTGTCAATCAAATTTGGCGATGAATTCAACACTTGCACTTGATTCCAGAATAATCGAGCCCTCCGGCTCCATGCCCTGTTGGCGAGATCAGGTGATGATGATCGTACTGCAGTTGTTCTATTTCTTTTAAAACGAAGCTATCTTGGTTCTTAGATTCTGTAAGGAATAGTATATCGGGATAAACCGTACGTTTTAGCTCCCGTAGTCAATGGACTGTCCAGGGGTTCCCCATCCCCTGGCAGTTCCAGCTCAGTATGTTTAAGGAAGAGGAGGAGGTGGATCCCGAAAATCCACCCTATTCCTTGTCGACTTTGGTATCATACTTCTTAACGGTACATTGTCCGAGCTTTGTGTCTTCTCTGAATTGTTTGAGGACCCCTTAGACGAACTAGGTTTGCTTCTAATTCGCTTTGGGACCTCTGTTGGCTTTGCCATCTCTGAACCCAATGTACGTCTGCATAGAGGAGGCTTGGCGCTTTGCACTTTCCTCTTGCGTGAGCTGGCTCCAATCAATACTTTTGGGCTGTTTGAAAACTTTCTTTTCCCTGATGGTCTTCCAGGTTTTCTTTTCTGCATTTTCAAGGTCTCTTGCCCTTCTCTTAGGTCCTCAATTGGTATTCCTAGTCGAAGCGCTGCAGGGATTCTTCCAGCAGGACTCGATGGTGCCTCATAGTTCTCCCTGACTGGAGGTGAGATCTGTTTATTTAAGGATGCTCTGACCATTCGCGCAGCTGTTTCCTCCAGTTGGCATTTTTCCTCAGCCTGTCTTAACCTCTCCTGCCTGGCCGCGCTTTTTGTGGGGCCTGCGCACTTAGTATATTGTGCCATTGTTTCTCTAACTTCTCCCAAAGCTTCTTCTAGTGCACCTTTATCGATTTGATTGTGCTCCCTCTGAAGGGGAGACCCCCTTGCAGTAGGGCTTGCCAATGCCTTTGATGAGGAAGACTCCTCTCCACGTAACCCCACTCTTTCACAAGAGGTGTAAGTTGCATTGTATAACGGACCATGCTCCTCTGGTCCTCTTACAGATTGGCGAACTTCAGGTTCTAACCTTCTCACCTCCCGGTACACTTGCTGTCTTGAGGTGTTGCTGTAATTTTCTCTCGTCTGGTAAGGGTGGTACCTTGAGGAAGATTCCAGATTCCTTCCTATGTCCCTCCAAGATTCCTTGCCTTCTCTATAACTGTGGGGGTTTTGACCATATCTTCTATCCTCTCTCTGATGGTAAGCCGCTTGATGCTCCTTATTGTATGATTCTCTAGGGGTGTTCTCTTTCCGATACTCTCTAGCCTTCGAGACTGATGAGCGCACTTCATATGACTGTATCTGAGAGGCTTCTTTGGTCGCCCTCTGATTTTCTCAGTTGTTTGATTTTCCCATAGATACCTCCTGCGAGGCTTTAATACCTTAGCTTCCGCTCTTGCTACCAGACATTCTTTGATCTCATGATCTAGCCGCAGGCATTTCAGGCAGTGCTTGTCCAATCTTTCATAAACCAAAGTAGTGTTGACCTCATCTCCATTAGGAAACTCAACAACCGAGTGCTTTATCAATGGGAGCAGACTGATGTCCTCAGGTTTTACCACTAAAACCAACCGCAAGTGCACGGTAGTGTGCAGTAGTATTTAGGGATCGAATTCCACAGAGGCGAAGGTTACACTATGAATCTATTAGAGTAAAGTCAAGCTAAAACAAAAATGATTGTGTGTTTTGTGGTTTTTAATTGTCACAACTTTTAGGTAATAAATTGAAATGAAATTTAATTTATAGATTAAGACGTTAGGCATCGGGTAATTCTCGGGAATGACATAAATCGGGAAACAAACATTAAACAAGGGATATGTATTAGAACCGTTCTTTAACTCAAACAGCTTAAGTAATTTAGCCTACTCTCGCAGTACTAAATCCTATGTTTTAGAATCTTAAATATCAACTCTCGCCATATTCATAATTCTAAACACGCATTTTAACAGGTTTGATTTGTTCACAAGTTCCATAACAACAACTCTCGTTGGTTACGAAGACTTGCTCATCTAGATTCTTTTCAGGAGTTTAACTATCACTTTTGGTGTGTTGAACTTCCTAATGATCATGAACTAGGTGTACATTCTAATTCAAGCTTTAAGATCAACCTAGATGAAGAACTAAATGATTTACCCCTTTTTTAACACATCAGTTTCATGGATTCATGGGTTCCTTTGAATCACCCTAGCCTAACTAGTAGATTACTCACACATGGAACCAAAAACACAATACATAATTGGGATTATTATAGAAATAAAGAAATTTAGAAAGGCTTCTCTGGGAAGAGAAAGGGATTCTCTTCTTCTTCTTCTACAAATTTCAAACTCAAGCAAAGCTTCAAACTAGAAAAAACACTCACAAATCTATTTTCTCTCAAGTTTTGATCTCTAAGATGGTGTGTTTTCTTATGGAGCTCGCCCCCCTATTTATAATCGGCCAAGGACCCTCCTTTTTCGACAAAGGCTCCAATTTCATCATGAAAGACGAGTGGATGCAGTAGGTGAAGTGGAGGAAGTGGGTGAAGCTGGACACAGCGAGGATGCATCGATCGATGGGTTTATGGGCTTTAACGCATCGATCGATGCATTTAAAAAAACTCTCGGCTCATGATCTTCCATCGATCGATGGGTTTTTCAATCAAAACTTATCGATCGATGGATTCTTTTCTCTTTCTTTTCTTTGCTTCTCGGTTCGATCCGTTGTTCGTTCTGCGCTCTAGCCCCTTCAGAAGGATATGAAAATCCCTTGAAATTCCAGTATGCACATGCCAATGGTTCCTAACGCGCTCAATCACCTAGATACCTGAAACACGAATGAAAAACTACAAATAATCGAGAAAAATATAATAAAAAATATATAAACAAGTACCAAAAACCTAGACACATTACAGACCGTCCACATGGACTCTCATTCTTGCCGATACCGCTGTGATCTCCGCTTTTTCATAGAGGCCAATGTCTTCTCCGATACACTTGACCTTTGCTTCTGTCCATAAATGAACAGGCAGTCCTTGCACTTTTATCCAAAAAGGAATCAGCGACGGGAATTTAGGTGAAATTGTGGGTTCCCATCTTTGGAGTATAGCCATCCATCTAGCATAATGGTATGGTCGTTTCTCCAGAACCGAGAGCAAGTCAGCTTCTAGTTCAAATTGGAACTGGAACATACCATTACCCAGGTCCGCCCCTACTGGTTTGAATTCAGTTTTCCAATGGTCTGTAAAAAACGGTATCAAGGACCAAACCTTTTGGACTGACTTGTTGGTAACCCTTCCTATGAGGGTGAGATGATGTTTACGAAGTAGATCTGAGTTATCAGGAGCTGGTGTCTTCTTTATAGCAGTACGCAGTGGTAGTTGAGAGCTGAGGTCCAGACCTTTCCCTTTCTCAGCTGAAGAAATTCTTCTGTGAGCCATCTTGGTTAAAAGGATTCCGCTTAACACAAGTTGTATCTTATCGGTGTCTTAGACTAGGTCTTGTCGGGTAGAAGCAAGACTCAGTTGACGGTATTTTGATAGTCTTTGTGAAATCCAAGAACAGAACTGTTAAGGAACCAGAACCAGGAATCCCCGGTATCAAAGCAAATCTGCTTAAAAAACTTTCTCAGAACCAGCTTTTTCCATCTTGTAGCTTTTTGGTTCTGGTTGAGTAGAGCTTAGAAACCATCGGAGTCCTTCCCATCTTCATCTGCGCTCGTCGTTTGGTAAGATTTGCGGTGCGCGGCGGTCCCTCCGACCAAAGTCGGGGGAAGAACCCGGAGTATAAATGTCAAGACTTCGAACGGACCGGGGGATACTTCTCAAAGGGGTAAAAATTTGAAATAACAGAGTTTTGTCTTATGGGTGGAGGTTAGGAAGTGGGAAAGTTTAGGCTTTCAACCTTTGGATACAAACTTCCTCGGCAGCTGTGTCTGGGAGAAAAGTCGCCTTGCTGTTTATATTAGTATACTTGCCCCTCTTTATGAGGGTTTTAGGTGTTGTAGTTATATGCTGAGAAATTGTGGTCATGGTTAGAGAGGGGAGGGGGGCGGGGGGATGCTGACGTAATGTTGTGGGGTTGAAGGTTATGTGGTTAGGATCAGTAGTGATGCTTAGAGGGTAGATGTGTTGTGATTAGGCAATATGGATGTGTGGTTTGGGTCAACGTTTTGGTGATCAGTTGTAGGTATGTGGTGGAGAGGAAAGATCTGTGGTCAGGGTTCTGATGGAGAGGAAAGATGTGTCTGGGTTAATGTTACAAAAACTTTGTTATGTATGATTATTAGTTGTGGTCAGTTGGTGAAAACTTTGTTTATGTTGTTGCTTTTGTTTCTGCATTTTAGAATATATGGTTAAAGGACTAAACAGTTATGGATAAAATACTAAAATGATGTGCTTAATATAGAAGCCAAAAGCAGAAGTTTACTTAAACCGAGTAAAGGGTGGCGTTAGGTTTAACATATTAAAAGTTTAGAGAACAGAAGACCCCTTTGTTACAAAAGCTAAATGTAGAGGTTGTGGTGATCAAGCGGGTGAGCCTGGTTGTGCTGTTGGATAGGTAGGCAGGATGATGGACTTGTAGATGTCAAGAGCATATTGTTTGCGGAGCTGGTCAACCAAAGTGTCTGTTATACCTGACATGTGTGGGGCTGGGTCACCAAGAGCATGCATCTCTATGAATTTGATGCTTACAGGTCCACAGTCACCGGTGTGTGAGTTTTTGGTGAGGGCATGCTTCCTGGACCAGGTGAATGGAGAATCGCCTGTAAACTGTGACAGTGGCGGAAAGGCGATTTTGTTGATGACAAATGGTAGCATTTTGAGAACTGGATCAAGGAACCGTTTAACCTTCCTGTCATTGTTTAATTCTGGTAGAGGATCCAAAACTTCCACTAAACGCCTTGGTAGATTGATAGCCAGGCCAACCCAGTGCCTGTCAGCCCATATCATTGGGGCGTAAATTGTGTGGACATTAGTGATTGATTTTTGGCCAGGCAATAGTACAAGACTTGAAAGACGAAAATCCGTTGGGAACCGATCTTTATGTTTGGCTCTTTCAAACTGCCAATGCTTCTTTTGAATGTAAGAGGTGAGCCAGGGTGAGACAAAGATGCTGCTTACGCCAGCAAGCATATCTTTGTGATGCTTCCCAACAGTGTACATAAGGATTTCCATGTGCTGGTATGAAATTTGTTGTTAGAATGGTGTAAGAAAAGATAGAGATGTTGTTTGAAATTATATGGTTAGAATACTTACGGTCTAAGCAGCCGTGGCACGGATACGGGGACTGGAAACGGGGTCGGGAACGGGGACGGAAAACGTCAAAACCAAAAATTTTAGATACGGGTACGGCTTAGGTACGGCAACAAATATAGATATACATATATATATATATAATCAGTTAAACATAAAAGTAAGATAAAATCTATATTCAAATTTAATTTAATCTTTTTAAAACATTAGAATAAACCAATGTGATGGCGAAAGTATTTGTTTCTGAAAATATTTCAGAAAAACACAGTAGTTCAGTTAGTCAACATTTGATAATAAGTTTGACTTCTCTAGTTTGGGTAAAGAAACGTGTTAAATTTCATTACTTGAATTTCATGACTTCATAAACATATAATTAGTTTTTCCATTTCTATTAATGAATGGTAAAATAGTCATTGACCCTTTATCTTCTCCACCCAGAAGATCTGCAACCCAAATCTATGGCCACCAGAAATTTCATTACTTGATATCTATGTTTCCATTATCTCATTTTGATTGCTTTTAACAAGTAAATGATAGATGTAACCTTCTTAATCATATCTCGAGCAAAATATCAAGAACATGGCTTAGAAATGTTTCTGAGACGACTCGGTCAACTCACAGATCCGTCCCCATATAAGTCTTTGCCGTCCCTGCATTACTCGAGACGTATTGGGGACGTTTCGAGGAGTACCCGTGCCGTACCCGTCCCCTCGCCGAACCCGGTACGTGAGACGGCACCAACCCGACGTACCCGTGCAACCTAGCTTACGGTGCTGTCGAGTTGTTTCTGAGGAGTGGACAGTTCCAGGAGAAAATTGTTGGTGAAAGTTGTGGTGGTCTGAGGGTAGATGTGCAACCTGAAAGCATGAGTAAGCTTGTAAGCTATAGGGAGGAAGCGTGAAAGATGCAGAGGTAGGAGCAAATTAGTGTTGATGACTTACACATTTTTGGAGGCTTTGATAGTCTTGTAGAACAATTCCCAGAGGTTATTGTCGACGTAACCTATAACAGTTTTTGCTGGAACAGTTTGACATTTGAGCAAATGTGTAGCCAGAATGCGTTCAGGCTCTGTAGGTATATGTTTTGGTTTTTTCCTTGCCTCACAAGAATCACTTAGGCAAACAAGCTCATCTGGTATGTATGGAGTGTTTGAAGTGGTTGCCTGCAATTAACACTTAGTGAGTTATATGTTATGGTTAGGTAGTCTTAGAAGTTTGATCTGACCTTTGGATTGAAACCTGTGTTATGTCCAGGAGAAGTTGTAGCTTTTGCTGTGAATGCATTAAGAACAGTAGCACGTGCATTGAAGCCTAGGCCCTTTGGGGATTGATTAGCTGCTGGACCAGCAGGTGTGTCAATGGATTGACACGTGTGGTCAGGATTCTTTGGGCTTGGAGGGTCCCTTTGCATGTGGTCAGAGATGTTCTGGTGAGAAGATGAGGATGACTGACCACCGTAAGAAGTTTTGGTGGATGAGACTGGTGCTAAGTGGTGGTCAGTAGGGAAAGTAATGTGGTCAGGAGTGCAGGTTAAGTGGTCGTGGTCAGGGTTTAGTGTTTGTCCAGCAGGGGATTGACACTTGGGGTCAGGGTTCACGGACCTGTAAGCATCAATTCCTTGGTCTTGCGTCTGTGTCATACTCCCTTTACAGTCTACCAAGGGGGTGCATCTCCCAGAGAGAACCTCGATTTCCGTATTGTTATTAAGGAGCACTGGACTTTCGCACGACTGGTTCTGTTCGTTATTAACTTCCCGTGAATGGTTTTCAAGTAGTTCAAAAATTAACTTCTCAATTAGAGTACGCTTCGATGAGGCCTCGGCAGGAGGGAACCAGTTCAAATAGAGCTGGAAAACCAGAGAAAAACATGATCAGCAAATCAAGAGACTGAAGACTACATTTAGAAACTATATGTTTCCACTCTTTGGACCCAATTCATGATATCAAGAAGTAAGCAGAATATTCTACCCTAACTGGGCTGCAAATAGACAACTTCTACACATAAAAACAGATAACACAACTAGCCAACATCAGAGTAATCGATAGCAAGAAACCTCAGTTTGACAAAGCTTATTTATTCAACAGTGACAAAATGAGAAACTACAACCGAATGTATGAAGCAGAACTGATCTGTTCATGTACTCAACATCATATTTTAAGAAAACTGGAACTCTTAGGGGCTCTGTAACATATATCACTAGAGCCCTTACATGACCTACAATACATAGCAATTAGAGAACAGACTTACAAAGTTGGAAGCATTATGTATCTTGAAAGGACTAAAATTCTGGGGAGCTTCAGCAAGAAATAGCTCGAGATAATGCAGCAGAAAGAGGCCACAGTCATATGAGTTTTCTTGCTGTGGCACCTGAAATAGAAAGAGCAAAAACAGATGCATAGATATCTATTATATAAAGAACAGAAAACGAGGTTTCGCAAGAGAGGAAGTACGTTTAAATGGGCCTATGAGGCAAAAGATTTAAAGACTAGAGGCCAGACCTCAAGTGAGACAAAACGCAAATTCATGAATCTAACAGAATGTAAACGAGAGAAGATGATTATCGAAAGAGTTTGTTATTCATCATAAAGATTCTGTTACAATGAATGTTCTTTATATAGAGCGTGTGATAGTAAAGCAAACCGGAATACATTCACCTAACCCATATACAATAACCAATATATGATTTAGTGTAAACCGGACTTTCTATCTTAATACCCCTCCTCAAGATGGCAAGTACAAACTTGTTAGAGACATCTTGCTAATAAGCTTGTTGAACTGAGTCGGATACAACGGTTTAGTGAATACATCCGCAATCTGAAGATCAGTTCGAACATGCAACGTTTTGATAAGCCCCTCCTCAATTCTATCCCGGACTTGATGACAATCCAACTCTATATGTTTGGTGCGTTCATGGAAGACAGCATTATTAGCAATGTGGATTGCAGCTGTGGAATCACAAAACAAAACCACTGGACCCTTTTGAGGCACCTGCAACTCATGAACCAAACTTATGAGCCAAATGAGCTTGCGAACCGCAAAAGCCATCGCTCTGTACTCAGATTCCGCAGAAGAATGGGAAACAACATGTTGTTTCTTAGATTTCCAGGAAATGAGAGAGGATCCAAGGAAAACGGTAAAGCCAGAAGTAGAACGTCTAGTATCTGGACATGATGCCCAGTCTGCATCAGTAAAAGCTTGTAGAGTAAAATCAGAGCTAGCGGAATAGAACAAGCCAAGTCCAATAGTACCCTTTAGATAATGCAACACTTTGTAAGCAGCTTGAAGATGAGATGCCTTGGGAGCAGACGAGAACTGACAGAGTTTGTTGATAGCAAACGTAATGTCAGGTCGAGTAATGGTTAAGTACATCATCTTACCAATCAAACGACGATAAACACTTCCATCTTCAAGTAGAGGCTCTGGAGAATGTTGAGCTAACTTCAAACTAGGATCCATAGGAATACTTGAAGGCTTGCAGGCCAACATGCCTGTTTCTTCAAGAAGCTCCAGTGTATACTTACGCTGACACACTGAGATACCCGTGTTTGATCTCGCAATTTCCAAACCAAGAAAATACTTCAATTCACCTAAATCACGTAGCTTAAAAGCTTTCTTCAAATCATCTTTAAGTCTTTCTGCCTCCGCATCATCATTACTGGCGATGATTATATCGTCAACATACACCCATACAGCAAAATACTTGCCATTATTGTTCCTCACAAACAATGTATGATCAGAGTGTGATTTCTTAAACTTCAACTTCCTCAAGGTAGAGCTAAATTTAAGAAACCACTGTCTTGAAGCCTGTTTTAAACCGTAGATTGATTTCTTCAGACGACAAACTGGGTTAGGAGGCAATGTAGTACCTTCTTTCGGAGTATAACCAGGAGGAAGAGCCATGTAAATCTCCTCAGTTAACTCGCCATTGAGAAAGGCATTAGAAATATCCAATTGACTGAGCTTCCACTTCTTGGCTGCAGCAACAGCTATCAAGTTCTTCACAGTAGTCATTTTTGCTACTGGTGAAAAAGTATCCACAAAATCAATTCCTTCTCTTTGAGTATAACCCTTAGCTACCAACCTCGCCTTATATCTCTCCAATGTGCCATCAGCGTTTAACTTCACTTTGTAAACCCAACGACACCCAATTGCATGTTTACCAGTAGGAAGAGAACAGACTTCCCATGTATCTGTGCTTTCTAAGGCTATTAATTCTTCATTCATTGCTTTCAGCCACTCATCAAACTTCTTTGCCTGCGTGAACGAACTCGGCTCAGCATGAAGATTAACAGAACAAATATATGCCTTATAACCTTCTGACAATTTATCATATGACAAATAATTTGCCATTGGATAAGGTATCTCCGTCGTATTCATGTTACAGAAATAATCCTGTAAGTACGCTGGAGGTTTAGAAGTACGTTTACTTGTCTCTGCATCAGTTGTCTGTACAGGTTGATCAGGAGTATTAAGACTAGAAGGAATGTTCACTACTGCAGGAGACTCTTCAGCAACATCTGCAGGAACTCCATCTGTCACTACTGAATCAGACCTTTGTACAACAACATCTGCTTGAGAGTTCTGCACCCCAACATCCTTCTCAGAGAAAAAATCCAAATCAGAATCAGAAATATCCTGAGTAAATGGGAAAATGTCTTCATGGAAGACTACATTTCGAGATATATGAGTTTGATGAGTCTCAATATCTAACAATTTGTAGCCTTTGTATCCAGAAGGATAACCAAGAAACACACAAGGCCGAGCTCTTGGTTTGAACTTATGTCTGTTCTTGGATGATGTCGAGCTATATGCAAGACAACCAAAGACACGCAGACCACTGTAATCTGCTTTCTTAGATGTTAAAACTTCAAAAGGACTCTTGTTCTGCAACAACGGACTCGGAAGACGGTTTATGAGAAAGACTGCAGTAAGCACACAATCCCCCCAATGCTCCAACGGAATCCGTGCTTGAAACATAAGAGCCCTGGCCACATTCAGTATGTGTTGATGCTTCCTTTCAACTACTGAATTTTGTTGTGGTGTTTCTGGGCATGAGTGAAATGACAGAATTCCTTTGCTTTTGAAAAGATCAGTAAACTTCAGCTCATTGGCATTGTCTGATCTGACTCCTTTCACCACTCCATTATGTTGAGTCTCAATCATTTTCAAGAATTCCGGAAAGATTCGCAAGACTTCATCCTTCGTTCTCATAAGATATATCCATGTAACCCTTGTATGATCATCCACAATGGTGAGAAAATATCGATATCCTTCTGCTGTTTGAACTGAGAAAGGACCCCAAGTGTCAATATGTAGAAGTTCAAAAGGAGTAGTACACATATTGTTCTGAGAATCAAAGGGTAAATGCTTCTGTTTTGCCAATGGACAGATAGGACAATGAAACTGATCTTTATTTTTGTGTTTTAAACCCAATACATGAGTAATGAAATCAGTTTTCTGAATAGATGGATGACCCAATCTATTATGCCAAACAGAAGAATCAAAAATAACATTGGAACAGAAAGCAATCTTCTGGTCAAAACTCTGACGAACAGTGTCCATATCAAGCACGTACAGATTCGCTATCTCTTCACCCTGACCAATCATCAGCCCCTTGATAGGATCCTGTACCATGCAAGACGCTTGATCAAAAACAACTCTGTAACCCAAATATTTAGTTAACTGACTGATACTCAGGAGGTTAAGACGAAAGTTTGGAATAAACAGAACGTTTTTGAGAATCATAGAATCAGTCATCTTGATTGTACCAATGCCTGCAATTTGAACTCCCAAACCAGTAGGTAAAGTCACAGATGAATGAACAGCATTAGACAAATCCGCAAATAATTATTTGTCATGACAAACATGATGTGTAGCGCCACTGTCAACTATCCAAGATTCAGAAGACAGTATGTTTTTGGTAGCCTGTAGAGCTCCTACAAAGTGTAGGGTAGATGAAGAAAATGCCATACCAGGTAAGGCGGTGATACTGCCTTGAGATGTAGAAGCGCCAGCATGAGATTGTCCTGTCGTCTGGAGTTGATTATTGAAGTACTCAATCACCCCTTGTATCTGATCTTTGGAAAGATGATTAATCAACCCTGTAAGGTTTTCAACTTCACCAAAACTATCAGTATTTGGAACAGAGATTTGAGCTACAACTGGTTTTGAAGCTCCCGTGGTCTTTGATGAAGCAACAATCTTTTCAGATTGATTCTTTTGCTTATGTTTGAAACCAACTGGATAACCATGTATCTTGTAGCAGGTATCAACCGTATGACCAGTATAGCCACAGTGACCACAAATGGGTTTGTTTTGTTGATGTTTAGAAGGATAAGAACCTTGAGTAGCATTCACAGAGCCGTGAGTATCCTGATTGACCACATTGAAAGCAGTCGCATTCTGAATAGGATGAATACTGCGCTGTCTATGGTCTTGATCAAGTAAGTGATAGATTTCAGATAAAGCAGGAACATGTTTCTTCATGATGATCTGGCTGCGAATAACGGAGTATGAATCATTCAAACCAGCCAAGAACTTGATCACCTTAGCATGATCCTCCTTCGTCTTCATCACGTTACAACAGTCACATGTTTGACAAGTAGTCTCACAACTAGCTCCATCAAGTTCATCCCATAATGTCTTCAATTTTGTAAAGTAAGCAGAGAGATCCATCGCTCCTTGCTCAAGAGCCCAAATCTGTTGAGACAATTGATACGAACGTGGAAGGTTTGTGATGTGAAAACGCGTCATCAAATCCTTCCAAATTTCTGAAGCATCATTGAATCGCAATATACTTTTGTAAATCGATTTAGAAACTGAGTTGAGAATCCAAGACTTCACCATCGAGTTACATCTAGACCAGATCCGAAAAGTTGGATGAGAATCACTTGGCCTAGCTAAAGATCCATCAATGAAGGCAAATTTGTTCTTCGCATCTAGAGCTATAGTCAAAGCAAGACGCCAATTATCGTAATTCGTGCCATCAAGGATCTCAGATGTAAGCGAAAGGCCTGGGTTATCACCACTAGTGAGGTGAAACGGAGAGTGAATGCTATCAGGAGATACCGTAAACGGAAATAGAGAAGCTGGAGGTGCCGGAGGTGCTGGATCAGCTACAGGTTCCGGTGTTGATGATCGGCGAGTCGACGAAGCGGCTCTGTTTGTCCGACGAGTAGATCTACGAACAACCACCATCGAAGATGATGAGAAAACTTCCGCAAACGAACAGATCCGTGATATTGATGATCGATGATACGTAAATCAAACGAACTATCAACGGAGAAGATACGCCGGAAAGGATCGGTCGAGAAGTTAGTTCTCGAGCTCTGATACCATAACAGAATGTAAACGAGAGAAGATGATGATCGAAAGAGTTTGTTATTCATCATAAAGATTCTGTTACAATGAATGCTCTTTATATAGAGCGTGTGATAGTAAAGCAAACCGGAATACATTCACCTAACCAATATACAATAACCAATATATGATTTAGTGTAAACCGGACTTTCTATCTTAATATAATCTGGTAGAAATATCATCCGATGTCCCCTTATGCCTCTCCTTCCATTCCTCGCACAAGTAACTTAAATCAGCAAAAAAGTTGTTATCAACAACTCTCCCCAGGTTAAGACTTGAGCATGAATATAGTTCCACACATAATTCAAAAGCATCAGAGCATAGAATTACAGCATATTCTCCAACTAATAAGGAAAAGAGAGCATCAGGAAAACAAATTATCACCCCCTTCGAGGCTTAGAAGATGAAACTGAAATATGGCTGTGAGGCAGTTAACATACCTTTGGACTAGATTCTCAAGCCCTGCATGGCTCCCTTTCACAGAATCCATATGTAATATGCATGGAACTTTTGTGGAGTCGTCGAAGTCTAAACCTGCAGGATATGCAACTTAATATAATAAAGTGAATGATCATGACTTTGTAATAAATAGAGTATCATGTGACATTACCTGTACAGTTAGCCACTTCACCAGGATGACATATGATTATCAAAATCCAGTGAAGACTGTCATTAGCATTTAGCAGTGTCAGATTTTGAATCCAATACAAATCGAACATAGATAGAAAGTGCCATAACAAAATTCATACTTGAAGTTCACCGGTACGAATATGTAGTCCTTCCCAAACATGTCCACCTTCCTTGTCCACTTCCGGACACGTAGAAAAGTAGCCTTGCCATCAGCTATACTCGATGGATCTTTGTCGAGATCAGCAAGTTTACGGAAAAGGAAGCTGTTGAAGAAATGGAGTCTCGGTCTTTCCTCCCCTTGAATTTGATTCTTCAAATAACTGGGAATAATTGAAGAATACACAAAAACAGTAGATGCTATTTGTTAATATCCAAGTTAAACAAGGTTAGCATCACAACAAAATTTCAATATGACAACAAGATCTGGAAAGTGAAATTGTGAATTATGCTGAGACCATCAAGCAAAAGTGAGAGATACTACAAAGCATGGCAGAGTCTATTCTATGTCAACATTCCATCAGAGAGGTTAAGTTTAAGAACTTACTTAATATAGAAGTCAATGATTGTGTCATTTACAAATGTCTCTGGCTGCAAGAGGTCAACATCACTTTTGCAAATGGAAACAACATATGGATCTCCCTTTGGATAGATAACTTCCTCAAATGGTTCATCAAAGCTGAAAGAGGTTTTGGTGGGTGAGGCTGGTGTTAAGTGGTCAGTAGGGAAGGTCATATGGTGATCAGGGTCATTGTTTAGGTGATTGTATGCTGCTACATCTAGGATGTGGTGATTTTCTTCCTGCAGCAATTGTTGTATGAATTTGTTTAGCAGAAAGATAAAAGGTAAGTTGGCACTTAATTGTGTAGAATCAGTTACCTCGTGAGGAAGAGGAGGAAGTACTTGATCATGTTTTTTGCCTGAGCTGCAGGTTGTAGTGAATTTGGAGTTCCTAGCAGAGCGGAAACCATGTCTGCGCGATAGTATTTTTTTAAATAGAGAGGTAAGAGAAGTGAGATTGGCAACCTGAATGGACAAGTGGTTGACTTGTTCTTCTAGCCTCTTATTGAACAAACGTTTGCGTGCTGAGGAAATTTTTTTCCCCTTCTTCTTCTTAGGTTTCAGAGACAGTTTGGTTGGGGCAACTGTTTCAACATGTTCTACAGACACCCCCTTCTTCTTCTTAGGTTTCAGATTCTTCTTAGGTTTCAGAGACTGTTTCGTTGGGGCAACTGCTTCAACATGTTCTACAGACACCCCTTTCTTCTTCTTAGGTTTCAGAGACAGTTTAGTTGGGGCAACTGCTTCAACACGTTCTACTGAAACATCTCCACCTGGCCAGTCCAGGGAGTAGAATTCGTTTTTCTGAGCAATGAGGTTCTCCATGTAGCTGACATGCTCGTCTTCTACTTCCTCGTCGATGACAGGTATAGGCTGAGTTAAGGGAATGAGTGGAGTTACTTGGAGCTGCATGTTTGGGTAGTTAATCAGATACAAAAGAGTAATGACTGATGATTTTAGGATATAAGAATCTTACATCTGGGTTAGCTTCACAAAGGAGGAAATCATTGAGATAGATGGATGAATGTGGTGGGAGATCTCCATCATTATTGATGTCCATTATAGTAAGGGAATTAAGTGGTGCTGGAATCTTTGTTAGAAGGAGTGGGATTGCTTGAAAGGCAACTAGTTGGAGCGCTAGAGGGAATCCCTGCAATTTGTATGTTTTCCGCTTGAGATGTTGGATGAGAGTTCCAACGGGGTCCTTCTTGTCCAAAGGAGGTTTCATACAGTATATAGTCTTTAGAAATGATTCTCGGCCCCATGGAAACTGCAGGAAAGTGTTGACATCTTCAACCACCATTTGCACATATTTTAAAGTAGGCCGGGCATACTGCTTGTGGGCAATGAGGACGCCATCAACAAGCATGATAAGCGCAATTCACAGCCTTTTCTCATACTCCATTTCTGGGTCATCTAAAAGCATCTCTCCAAGTTGAGAAATTGTAGTACCAGAGTCATCACCTATAAATTGTGAAGGAATGTGAGGATAAAGAGATGTAGACGAAGAACATTGAAGAACAGAGAGAGAGTGAGAGAGAGAGAGAGAGTAGATCTGAGAGAAACTCTATCCCCTTAATTCAAATTATGGATCTGGATACAAGTCTTTTAAAGGCAAGTTGTCTCAGTACACAATACAATAAAATATTTATTGTTTAAAATATTCAATTGTCTCCTTCTCTCTTCTTTTTCTTCTTTTCTTCTCAAGTCTGGTGCTTCTAAACTCAAGTCTGGTGCTTCTTATAAAGCCTTATAAAATATTTATAAAACCTTATAAAACCTTATAAAACCTCATAAGTATTTTCAAGTCTGACAACTTAATTCTCAAGTCTAGCTGCTTAATTCTGCTTCATGTCAACACTCACCCTCAAGCTTGACCATGTGGAACAAGTCAAGCTTGGAAGCCATGAAGTATTCCCTCATTAAAACCTCAACTAGGTAAAACCCGTTGGGAGAAAATCTAAGTCAAGGAAAAAGAGTAGAACACTTCATGAAGGAGAGATCATTGACATGATAGGTCTATGAGTCCCAATTTTGGATGAATGAACTCACATACCTTAGTGCTTGCTGCCTTAGTGAAGATATCAGCTAGCTGATCTTCACGCCTTGTGTAGCACAGCAATATGATCTTCTGCTCCACGGCTTGTCTCACTTTGTGGCAATCTACCTCTATATGTTTGGTCCTTTCATGGAAGATTGAGTTGCTAGCAATGTGTATAGCAGCCTGGTTATCACAATGCGTTGTGATTGGCGTTGTAACTTCAATTCCCAAGTCCTTCAGAAGTCCCTTGATCCAAATCAACTCGCTTGTGAGCTTCCTCATAGCTCTATATTCTGCCTCAGCACTTGAACAAGACACCACCTTCTGCTTCTTGCTCTTCCATGTTACCAAATTGCCTCCAATGAAGGTACAATATCCAGTAGTTGTTCTCCTATCAACTCGATCTCCTGCCCAATCCGCATCACAATACCCAACAATCTCAGTGCTTCTATTGCTTCCCATCCATACTCCTTGGCCTGGTGCCTCTCTTAGGTACCTGAGAATCCTCTCAACAATGTTCCAGTGGTGTACCTTGGGAGCTTGCATGTGTTGGCTTACTTGGTTTACTGCAAAGCATACATCTGGTCGGGTAATGGTAAGATAAATGAGTTTTCCCACCATTCTCCTATAGTGCTTTACATCTTCATATGACTTGTCTTCAATCTCCCCCTCACGCATCACTTTGTATCCTTCTTCTAGAGGTGTTTTGGCAGCTCTTCCACCAAGATCTCCAGCCTCATTTAGTAAGTCAAGGGTGTATTTCCTTTGAGATAGAAACAACCCTTCTTTAGACCTACACATCTCGATCCCTAGGAAGTATTTGAGCTCTCCCAAGTCCTTGATATCAAATGAAGCCTTAAGGAACGCTTTGGTCGAGATGATCCCTTCTTTGTCACTGCCTGTGATGATAATGTCATCAACATAGATGAGAATGACAATGATTCCTTGCTGGCTAGTGAGGGTGAATAGGGTATGATCAGCTTCAGACTTGACAAAACCTCTTCCATTGAGTGTGGTGCTTAGTTTGTGGTACCACGCTCTTGGTGATTGTTTCAAACCATAGATGGCTTTCTTCAGCCTCAATACATTTCCTGGTTTGGTAAGGTGTTCCATACCAGGTGGTGGTCTCATGTAGACCTCATCTTCTAACTCTCCTTGTAGAAAAGCATTCTTCACATCCATTTGCCACAGATCCCATTCTAAGTTCACAGACAATGAGAGTACAATCCGTATCGTGTGAAGCTTAGCTACTGGTGCAAAGGTGTCAAGGTAATCTTCACCATAGACTTGAGTGTAGCCTCTTGTAACAAGTCTGGTTTTTTTTCTTTCTGGTTGCCCATTAGCCAAGTACTTGATAGTGAATAGTAACATGCTTGTGACAGCCTTCTTGCCTTTGGGGAGCTCACTCTCAAACCAAGTTCCATTTCGGATCATGGCACTGACCTCATCATCTACTGAGTTTCTCCATTCCTTTATCTCCATTGCCTCCTCATAGGTCCTCGGAATATACTCTTGATCTATATTGGTGATGAAGGCTTGATGATCTCTTGGATAGTAAGCAAGGGAGCAAGTTGCTTGAGTGGGATGGGTACTGCTTGACTGTTGAAATACTTCCAATTTGATGGACGCTTTCTCACCCTTGTGCTTCTCCTAAGCGGCTGGACCTCTCCAACAATCTCAGCTTCAACTTCATTTTGTTGATCTGATTCATCTTGTTGTTGGCTTTCATCCTGATCATGAACCTCTTGCTCTTGATCAGTAGTCTGCGGATCCTCTTGACCCATGTGTGGTTCCTCTTGACCAGTAGACAAATCCTCTTGATTCCCCCCTTCAGGATTAGGATGAGAAGCCTCTTCAGCCGCATCCATACCATTGGCTTGATCTAAACTATTTGCTGAACCAGTAGTTCTTTCATTTGGTGTCATGATGATACCTAGGCTCTCCATGATAATCCGTAGGTTGTTTGCCCTATCTGAGGCCCATTGAGATAGATCCTTGAGATTGTCCCAACTCTTCTCCTCATAATAGCCTCTAGATTCCACAAACTTGACCTCTCTGGATACTAAGACTCTTGTTGTCTCTGGAGAGTAGCATTTGTAACCTTTTTGAGTGGTAGAATACCCAATGAACACTGCCTTTGTGCTTCTGGCCTCAAGTTTGTTCCTATGATCACCTGTTTGCAATACATAGCACAAGCACCCAAATACCCGTAAATGGTCAATAGATGGTTTTCTTTTGTTCAATACCTCATAAGGTGTGGCATCATCAAGGACTCTTGTTGGAGTTCGGTTGATGAGATAGCATGCTGTCATGACTGCATCACTCCAGAACCTCTTAGGCATATTGGTGTAGAACATCATGGACCTGGCCACTTCCATCAGATGTCGGTTTTTCCTCTCAGCTACACCATTTTGTTGTGGAGTGTAAGGGCAGCTGGTTTGATGGCTTATTCCATGCTTGGCCAAGTGGGATTTGAAAGCTGTGCTTGTATATTCTCCTCCATTATCTGACCTGAATACTTTGATCTTAACATTGAAATGATTAGTTATGTAGCTCTGGAAGTTTAGAAATGCATCTAGTACTCTATCTTTAGATGGTATCATAGTCAGCCATGTATATTTAGATTTCTGGTCTATGAAGGTGACAAAATATCTATGATTTTCCCTAGAATTGCATGGTGCAGTCCAGACATCAGAGTGTATAAGATCAAAGCATTTCTCATAGATAGTAGATGACTTGGGAAACACAGTCTTGCAATGTTTGCCAAGAATACATGGTTCACAGCCATCATTTTTGAAATAAACATTAGGCAATAACAGGTTCAGTGCTCTAGAATGGGGATGGCCTATTCTAGCATGCCACAATCCATCATTTTCTAAGACAGGGATTGAACTAAAAGCATAAGGTAAACATGATCTAGTCTTGGTGTCTTCAAGCAGGTACAATTTCCCTTTAGTAACACCCTTTCCGTATTAGCCTGATATGGGTGTCATTGATCTTTGGCGGTAGAGTATCAGATTCAAAGCAGGCTTGGACTTCAGCAACAATTTCTCCCCCTATCGCCTCCCAATTGGACTGGAAAAAGCTCGCCGAGAACCCATCTAGCCCGGGTGCCTTATCTGCGTGAATTGAGAATACTGCATCTCCGATTTCCTGCGGTGACGGTTGTTTGATCAGAACTTCATTCACATCTGCACTGATGATTGGCCTTAGAGCTTGCGCTACTATATCATCACTGTTGCTTGCTCCTGCCGTAGAGTAAAGTTTGTTGAAATAGTTTGTGATTACTCTGCCTATTTCATGCTCCTTATAAACCGCTTTGCCCTCTTCATCCTCTATCACAGAAAAGGTATTGGCTCTCCGTCTGTTTTTTTGTCACTGCGTGGAAGAAGCCGGTGTTTCAGTCTCCCAGTCTGAGCCACATCAATCTGCTTCTCTGCTTCCAATAATTTTCCTCTGCGGCATAAGCCTCTTTTAGCTCCGTTGATATTTTTCCAATGAGAGTCCGGTCATTATCTGAGCTGGTAAGAGCCGTTTCTAGTGCGGCTTTCTTCTCCTCAATGATGATTCTGCTATTTCGGTGTTGGTTTTTGTTCCATTCGGAGATAGCTTGGCGCATAAGAATGATCCGCTCTCTCACCAACTTATTGGTTGCCTCTTTCCAGACCTTGCTTACTAGGCTTTTGACCTCCTCATTGTCTTTTAGTCTATGGTCGTAACAAAACAGGCCTCTCCGCTTGTGCCTTACGTACTCAAAGCTGGAAAGTAGAGGTTTATGATCTGAGGCCTCATAGGCCAGATAATGGCTCCTAGCAGTAGGAAACATTTCTGCCCAGGTTGAGTTCGCTGGTGCTCTATCTAGGCGACATCTTACAAGATGATCTCCTCTTGTTCCTCTCCAAGAAAGTGGGTCACCAGAATGGTGAAGATCGTGCAGGTCCCCCTCTGCGTAAAAAGTCCGTAGATCGCTAAAGGATCCTTCGTCTCTTGGAGGAGCTCCCACCTTTTCCTCATTGTACAAAAGATTGTTGAAATCTCCGGTAATGAACCAAGGGGCTTCTCTGCTATTTGCGTTCTCCACCAGATAGTTCCAAAGCATATTACGTTTGGGTTTATCAACATCTCCATACATAAATGAAGCATAAAAAGTTTTTCCTTGAAATTCAATACAAGTGTCAATCAAATTTGGCGATGAATTCAACACTTGCACTTGATTCCAGAATAATCGAGCCCTCCGGCTCCATGCCCTGTTGGCGAGATCAGGTGATGATGATCGTACTGCAGTTGTTCTGTTTCTTTTAAAACGAAGCTATATTGGTTCTTAGATTCTGTAAGGAATAGTATATCGGGATAAACCGTACGTTTTAGCTCCCGTAGTCAATGGACTGTCCAGGGGTTTCCCATCCCCTGGCAGTTCCAGCTCAGTATGTTTAAGGAAGAGGAGGAGGTGGATCCCGAAAATCCACCCTATTCCTCGTCGACTTTGGTATCATACTTCTTAACGGTACATTGTCCGAGCTTTGTGTCTTCTCTGAATTGTTTGAGGACCCCTTAGACGAACTAGGTTTGCTTCTAATTCGCTTTGGGACCTCTGTTGGCTTTGCCATCTCTGCACCCAATGTACGTCTGCATAGAGGAGGCTTGGCGCTTTGCACTTTCCTCTTGCGTGAGCTGGCTCCAATCAATACTTTTGGGCTGTTTGAAAACTTTCTTTTCCCTGATGGTCTTCCAGGTTTTCTTTTCTGCATTTTCAAGGTCTCTTGCCCTTCTCTTAGGTCCTCAATTGGTATTCCTAGTCGAAGCGCTGCAGGGACTCTTCCAGCAGGACTCGATGGTGCCTCATAGTTCTCCCTGACTGGAGGTGAGATCTGTTTATTTAAGGATGCTCTGACCATTCGCGCAGTTGTTTCCTCCAGTTGGCATTTTTCCTCAGCCTGTCTTAACCTCTCCTGCCTGGCCGCACTTTTTGTGGGGCCTGCGCACTTAGTATATTGTGCCATTGTTTCTCTAACTTCTCCCAAAGCTTCTTCTAGTGCACCTTTATCGATTTGATTGTGCTCCCTCTGAAGGGGAGACCCCCTTGCAGTAGGGCTTGCCAATGCCTTTGATGAGGAAGACTCCTCTCCACGTAACCCCACTCTTTCACAAGAGGTGTAAGTTGCATTGTATAACGGACCATGCTCCTCTGGTCCTCTTACAGATTGGCGAACTTCAGGTTCTAACCTTCTCACCTCCCGGTACACTTGCTGTCTTGAGGTGTTGCTGTAATTTTCTCTCGTCTGGTAAAGGTGGTACCTTGAGGAAGTCTCCAGATTCCTTCCTATGTCCCTCCAAGATTCCTTGCCTTCTCTATAACTGTGGGGGTTTTGACCATATCTTCTATCCTCTCTCTGATGGTAAGCCGCTTGATGCTCCTTCTTGTATGATTCTCTAGGGGTGTTCTCTTTCCGATACTCTCTAGCCTTCGAGACTGATGAGCGCACTTCATATGACTGTATCTGAGAGGCTTCTTTGGTCGCCCTCTGATTTTCTCCGTTGTTTGATTTTCCCATAGCTTCCTCCTGCGAGGCTTTTAGTGCCTTAGCTTCCGCTCTTGCTACCAGACATTCTTTGATCTCATGATCTAGCCGCAGGCATTTCAGGCAGTGCTTGTCCAATCTTTCATAAACCAAAGTAGTGTTGACCTCATCTCCATTAGGAAACTCAACAACCGAGTGCTTTATCAATGGGAGCAGACTGATGTCCTCAGGTTTTACCACAAAAACCAACCGCAAGTGCACGGTAGTGTGCAGTAGTATTTAGGGATCGAATTCCACAGAGACGAAGGTTACACTATGAATCTATTAGAGTAAAGTCAAGCTAAAACAAAAATGATTGTGTGTTTTGTGGTTTTTAATTGTCACAACTTAATTTTAGGTAATAAATTGAAATGAAATTTAATTTATAGATTAAGACGTTAGGCATCGGGTAATTCTCGGGAATGACATAAATCGGGAAACAAACATTAAACAAGGGATATGTATTAGAACCGTTCTTTAACTCAAACAGCTTAAGTAATTTAGCCTACTCTCGCAGTACTAAATCCTATGTTTTAGAATCTTAAATATAAACTCTCGCCATATTCATAATTCTAAACACGCATTTTAACAGGTTTGATTTGTTCACAAGTTCCATAACAACAACTCTCGTTGGTTACGAAGACTTGCTCATCTAGATTCTTTTCAGGAGTTTAGCTATCACTTTTGGTGTGTTGAACTTCCTAATGATCATGAACTAGGTGTACATTCTAATTCAAGCTTTAAGATCAACCTAGATGAAGAACTAAATGATTTACCCCTTTTTTAACACATCAGTTTCATGGATTCATGGGTTCCTTTGAAACACCCTAGCCTAACTAGTAGATTACTCACACATGGAACCAAAAACACAATACATAATTGAGATTATTATAGAAATAAAGAAATTTAGAAAGGCTTCTCTGGGAAGAGAAAGGGATTCTCTTCTTCTTCTTCTACAAATTTCAAACTCAAGCAAAGCTTCAAACTAGAAAAAACACTCACAAATCTATTTTCTCTCAAGTTTTGATCTCTAAGATGGTGTGTTTTCTTATGGAGCTCGCCCCCCCTATTTATAATCGGCCAAGGACCCTCCTTTTTCGACAAAGGCTCCAATTTCATCATGAAAGACGAGTGGATGCAGTAGGTGAAGTGGAGGAAGTGGGTGAAGCTGGACACAGCGAGGATGCATCGATCGATGGGTTTATGGGCTTTAACGCATCGATCGATGCATTTAAAAAAAACTCTCGGCTCATGATCTTCCATCGATCGATGGGTTTTTCAATCAAAACTTATCGATCGATGGATTCTTTTCTCTTTCTTTTCTTTGCTTCTTGGTTCGATCCGTTGTTCGTTCTGCGCTCTAGCCCCTTCAGAAGGATATGAAAATCCCTTGAAATTCCAGTATGCACATGCCAATGGTTCCTAACGCGCTCAATCACCTAGATACCTGAAACACGAATGAAAAACTACAAATAATCGAGAAAAATATAATAAAAAATATATAAACAAGTACCAAAAACCTAGACACATTACAGACCGTCCACATGGACTCTCATTCTTGCCGATACCGCTGTGATCTCCGCTTTTTCATAGAGGCCAATGTCTTCTCCGATACACTTGACCTTTGCTTCTGTCCATAAATGAACAGGCAGTCCTTGCACTTTTATCCAAAAAGGAATCAGCGACGGGAATTTAGGTGAAATTGTGGGTTCCCATCTTTGGAGTATAACCATCCATCTAGCATAATGGTATGGTCGTTTCTCCAGAACCGAGAGCAAGTCAGCTTCTAGTTCAAATTGGAACTGGAACATACCATTACCCAGGTCCGCCCCTACTGGTTTGAATTCAGTTTTCCAATGGTCTGTAAAAAACGGTATCAAGGACCAAACCTTTTGGACTGACTTGTTGGTAACCCTTCCTATGAGGGTGAGATGATGTTTACGAAGTAGATCTGAGTTATCAGGAGCTGGTGTCTTCACTATAGCAGTACGCAGTGGTAGTTGAGAGCTGAGGTCCAGACCTTTCCCTTTCTCAGCTGAAGAAATTCTTCTGTGAGCCATCTTGGTTAAAAGGATTCCCCTTAACACAAGTTTTATCTTATCGGTGTCTTAGACTAGGTCTTGTCGGGTAGAAGCAAGACTCAGTTGACGGTATTTTGATAGTCTTTGTGAAATCCAAGAACAGAACTGTTAAGGAACCAGAACCAGGAATCCCCGGTATCAAAGCAAATCTGCTTAAAAAACTTTCTCAGAACCAGCTTTTTCCATCTTGTAGCTTTTTGATTCTGGTTGAGTAGAGCTTAGAAACCATCGGAGTCCTTCCCATCTTCATCTGCGCTCGTCGTTTGGTAAGATTGGCGGTGCGCGGCGGTCCCTCCGACCAAAGTCGGGGGAAGAACCCGGAGTATAAATGTCAAGACTTCGAACGGACCGGGGGATACTTCCCAAAGGGGTAAAAATTTGAAATAACAGAGTTTTGTCTTATGGGTGGAGGTTAGGAAGTGGGAAAGTTTAGGCTTTCAACCTTTGGATACAAACTTCCTCGGCAGCTGTGTCTGGGAGAAAAGTCGCCTTGCTGTTTATATTAGTATACTTGCCCCTCTTTATGAGGGTTTTAGGTGTTGTAGTTATATGCTGAGAAATTGTGGTCATGGTTAGAGAGGGGAGGGGGGCGGGGGGATGCTGACGTAATGTTGTGGGGTTGAAGGTTATGTGGTTAGGATCAGTAGTGATGCTTAGAGGGTAGATGTGTTGTGATTAGGCAATATGGATGTGTGGTTTGGGTCAACGTTTTGGTGATCAGTTGTAGGTATGTGGTGGAGAGGAAAGATCTGTGGTCAGGGTTCTGATGGAGAGGAAAGATGTGTCTGGGTTAATGTTACAAAAACTTTGTTATGTATGATTATTAGTTGTGGTCAGTTGGTGAAAACTTTGTTTATGTTGTTGCTTTTGTTTCTGCATTTTAGAATATATGGTTAAAGGACTAAACAGTTATGGATAAAATACTAAAATGATGTGCTTAATATAGAAGCCAAAAGCAGAAGTTTACTTAAACCGAGTAAAGGGTGGCGTTAGGTTTAACATATTAAAAGTTTAGAGAACAGAAGACCCCTTTGTTACAAAAGCTAAATGTAGAGGTTGTGGTGATCAAGCGGGTGAGCCTGGTTGTGCTGTTGGATAGGTAGGCAGGATGATGGACTTGTAGATGTCAAGAGCATATTGTTTGCGGAGCTGGTCAACCAAACTGTCTGTTATACCTGACATGTGTGGGGCTGGGTCACCAAGAGCATGCATCTCTATGAATTTGATGCTTACAGGTCCACAGTCACCGGTGTGTGAGTTTTTGGTGAGGGCATGCTTCCTGGACCAGGTGAATGGAGAATCGCCTGTAAACTGTGACAGTGGCGGAAAGGCGATTTTGTTGATGACAAATGGTAGCATTTTGAGAACTGGATCAAGGAACCGTTTAACCTTCCTGTCATTGTTTAATTCTGGTAGAGGATCCAAAACTTCCACTAAACGCCTTGGTAGATTGATAGCCAGGCCAACCCAGTGCCTGTCAGCCCATATCATTGGGGCGTAAATTGTGTGGACATTAGTGATTGATTTTTGGCCAGGCAATAGTACAAGACTTGAAAGACGAAAATCCGTTGGGAACCGATCTTTATGTATGGCTCTTTCAAACTGCCAATGCTTCTTTTGAATGTAAGAGGTGAGCCAGGGTGAGACAAAGATGCTGCTTACGCCAGCAAGCATATCTTTGTGATGCTTCCCAACAGTGTACATAAGGATTTCCATGTGCTGGTATGAAATTTGTTGTTAGAATGGTGTAAGAAAAGATAGAGATGTTGTTTGAAATTAGATGGTTAGAATACTTACGGTCTAAGCAGCCGTGGCACGGATACGGGGACTGGAAACGGGGTCGGGAACGGGGACGGAAAACGTCAAAACCAAAAATTTTAGATACGGGTACGGCTTAGGTACGGCAACAAATATAGATATACATATATATATATAATCAGTTAAACATAAAAGTAAGATAAAATCTATATTCAAATTTAATTTAATCTTTTTAAAACATTAGAATAAACCAATGTGATGGCGAAAGTATTTGTTTCTGAAATTATTTCAGAAAAACACAGTAGTTCAGTTAGTCAACATTTGATAATAAGTTTGACTTCTCTAGTTTGGGTAAAGAAACGTGTTAAATTTCATTACTTGAATTTCATGACTTCATAAACATATAATTAGTTTTTCCATTTCTATTAATGAATGGTAAAATAGTCATTGACCCTTTATCTTCTCCACCCAGAAGATCTGCAACCCAAATCTATGGCCGCTAGAAATTTCATTACTTGATTTCTATGTTTCCATTATCTCATTTTGATTGCTTTTAACATGTAAATGATAGATGTAACCTTCTTAATCATATCTCGAGCAAAATATCAAGAACATGGCTTAGAAATGTTTCTGAGACGACTCGGTCAACTCACAGATCCGTCCCCATATAAGTCTTTGCCGTCCCTGCATTACTCGAGACGTATTGGGGACGTTTCGAGGAGTACCCGTGCCGTACCCGTCCCCTCGCCGAACCCGGTACGTGAGACGGCACCAACCCGACGTACCCGTGCAACCTAGTCATGGTGTAATCTTCTAGATTTGTAGGTAGGCTATATTCAATGCCTGAAATTTTATTTCGGTTTCAAAAACCGTATATTTTCTACAATAATGGTTAAGTTTTGAAGTTCTCGACTCTAGCAGAGATATTTATGTTATAAAATCCAGCTTCGTATATTCAAATAAACTGTATAAATGATTGTTAAATTAAGGGTCATTTTCCACTACATATTGTGCATTGTAGCTTGAGGTAATTTCAGTTCTAATCTATAGATATCTCGCACCTGGTCTTTGTCTATTATTTACTCTATATGTAACCTTTCAAGAAGACAATATTTAATGCTGACCTTTCTGTTTAATATGGAAAATTTGAATTTAGGTGTTAGTTTTGTTGATTAAAGGTGCTCTCTATATCTTTTAAAGACTTTGTAAGACAATAGAATTAGATGGTGCTCTCTATATCTTTTAAAGACTTTGTAAGACGATAGAATTAGATTTGGCATGTTCTCATGTGACATAGTTCTTGTAATTGGTTTGTTGCCTAAACCACTATTGGCCCTTTTTTGTTATGTCTGAATGTGATCTTGATTTTTTTTTTTTGTATGGTCACGGATAATACCATCTCTACTTTTGATTTTAAATTTTTTTGTTGGTAAATTAAAATTATTTTGAAGAAAATATATGTCTATCTTAAACTACACCCAATAAAGGGCTCATTTATGTCATATCTATAACTAGTATGCGTGTGGATAATACTTTTTCTGAAGTTACTTTGTAAATATTTGGATTATATGTATTTTGATAAGGCCATATAGTATTTGTTTTAACCAACTTAAACAATGAGTTGACAGAAAAAAACCTAAATAATGAATGATTTTAAAGTTAATTTTGTTCTATGCTACGTAATGATTTGATTTTACTCGATAAGGATGTTTTAAGCTATCTTTGCTATGAACCCATGGATTGTTTTTCTATTGTTAGAGCATGGTTTATTATTCTTTCAAACTAGTATATAAATTTGTTTGATTCAAATTGACTCTCCAAATTATCTATTATCTGAATTTCATAATTTTACTTTAGTTGTTGCATCATAGACTGTTTCACAATTTAATTAATGGATAAGTTCTATTTTTAAACTTGCATGCTTGATTTTATTGATTTTGGCATCATCTGTGTTTTTATTAAATCAGACACTTGAATCTATATATTCTTGAATGGAACCAACACGACTTACTTTTTATTTATTTTTAGTACAGAGTCAGGTCAATCAAGACGGTGATGGATTTTTTTTTTAATGTCAAGTCAGTGATAGATTCACCTCAAAGAAATTAGGACCGGGATTAAAAATGTAGTTTTAATTGTTTTTCTTCAATCATGCAACGTTAGATCAGAAACCTTCAAAGTATAAACTCTAAGACTAAACATTTTACATGAGAGAACCCAGCCGACGACCTTAGCACCATATGGCATATAGCGAGTTCGTGGAGAGATCCAGAACTTCCAAGCTACTAAGCTTTAGCCCACCTGTGAGTATTTAAGTTGCAGTTTATGGTTTTAAATGTATTATGCCCTTTGGTGTTAACGTTTTTTTTGCAAATTAAGCAGAGAATCTTGCTTGATTCATGGCTGCCAAGTAGTTTTATTTAAATGTTTCACTGTAGTAAATAAAATGGACATGCACATGAATGTGCATGCAGCTTAATTAAATGTCTAAAGAATGTAGACTTTTGTTGTTGCAAAAAAATGTAAAATTTTCCAACTACAAAAAGAAAGCTAATTATAATAGATTACTTACGGACAAAAGATCTAGTAGTGGTTAAAAGATTAGTATCAGAAATCATGATGGCCGTTTAACTCATAAATCATAGTGATTTTCTATTTTAACCTTTTTACATCAAATTTTCTATTAAAATTTGAGTTATTGGTTTGAAAAAAACCATAAATATATTTTTGTAATTTTATAACTTTTATTTTTTAATTTGGTTTAACCATTTCAATTGTATTTTTATATAAATTCAGTAGACTTAAATATGACATTTTATGAAAATAAAAAAAATTATATTATATTTAATAAAAAATATTTTAAATATGTTTCTTATCACCTAATTTTATATCTATATATACTAGAGATTGATCTACACGTTCGCACGGTGTTAATTTTTTTACTTTTTATAAATTAATATTTTTGTTTTTGATGATTAGTGTTATATATTATAATATAATAGGTGAAAATTCAGACCTTGCACGGAGTGAGTTGACTAAAAAAGACTTTAAATTTTAGTTAGTAGATATTAAAAAAGTAAAAAGTCATAATGACAAATATACATGTTATATAACACAATGCCACAACTTTTGATATACATATAGAATGAAAAACAAACAATTTGGGCTTTTCGAAGAACTGGGATATCCGGGTTAAACGAAAATATTTAAATTAACAGTAATAGTCTTCTTAATAAACGAATATGTTATAGTTTTGCACTATTTTAAATTGCTTTGCCTAGTTCTTAAAAATTGTGGTTGAAAAAAATAATCTGAAAATAATAATGAGAATATTACGTTCAGAGTCACTTATGTACTTATGAATGTCAGCCCAAGTCACATGTTTATACAAGAACACTTTACCTTAAAGATCTGTTAGGACTCAGCTTTTCTAATTGACTCTCAACCAGGAATTTCTTTAACTATACAAATAAATTGGCGGGCTTCAGTCTCAGCCATTGATCTTAAAAAAAAAATGGACGACCCAGTTTCAGCTATCCAGATCAAGACAAGACATATATCTGCTTCCAGTCCACACCCTTAGATCTGTTACTGTACTTTTCATCACAGACGGTCCAGATTATTCTAAGATTTCACCTCTTCCCAAATTTCTTCACCGTCGTAATTTCAACTTCTTACACCTCTCCCTCACCTGGATTTACCATCGCCGTTCACCGTTGTGGAACACAAAATCATCGCCAATCCCTCACGTACAAGGTTTGTTTCTCTTTTAAACTGGATGATTAAGGTACTCTTACTGCTAATCATGTACGCCTTCTCCTCTTATCTTTTTTGGTTTCAGCCGTCGTCCATGGCGGAGCATTGTATGGTCATCGCCGGCAAGTGGGAAACCTCTGCATACAGACACTGGAATTTCTCCATAGACAAACAGCACATGACAAGGATTGTTCCTCTTCGTAATGGCATACCCTTGACCGAATTACTTAGCAATGTATTCAGGGAGTTCTTTGATGACGCTGATGTCTTCCGCACCGCCTTACTTAGTTATTGGCCACCGAATTCCAAGGAGCTTGCAAGCGGTCTTACCACACCCCCAGTCTGCTCACAAACGACGGGGCTGTCTCCTACTTTTACCAGCACTTTCAAGCTAACAAGGGAATTAATTTGTTTGTCACTTTCAATATCCAACCCCAACCCCATCCGATTAGTCATGTTGATGAGAATCCTTTATCTTTCACTACGCCCAACCAACCTATCAAGAAGACCTACAGTCCCTATTCTTCGTCTGCACTGCGACATCCTTCAACCGCTGGGTCTCAAATACCAGGCTTCTCCCTTTTCAACGATGACGACCTCAACCTGTCTCATGGTTGTATGCCTGTACACCCTTAGATAAGTCCGCATGTACAGCCTCAGTCTACTCCGCCTGTACGCTCTCCGAAGTACGCTCTCCGAGTTATCCTCAGAGCTGTCCGCCTGTACATCGCCCTACAGCTGTCTCTCAGATTCCAGGCTCCTCTCTTTCCACCCACGATTACCTGGATCAAGAATTTCCTATTGTTGTTGACTCTGGTCCATCAAAAACCAATCGCTACTCCCTCCTAGACGAAACCCTCTTCTGCCAAGATGAGCTCCTTGAAAAAATGTTCAAACAAGACCCCGACAACATACCCGACAGCTGGGCAACCAACGAGGACGAAGAGGACGAAGACACTGCTTCCGATGCTTCTCTTCCTGCTGATATTGACGGGGTTCAAACCCGTGGGTATGACTAAGACTTTTGTGCTCCTCTTATTGGTAACCCTTTAGGTGGGTCTGATGCGGCTGAGGTTATGGCGGGTATCGCAGTGCCCAAGACTGCACCCCATATCATCCACTGCACAACTGGTGACGCTTTTGACCACACTGTCCTTGTCTCCGGTGAACTACCACCGTACTGCAAACCGGAAGTTGGTTCATCATCGCTACCCGTACATCCTCGTAGTTGTCCACCCGTACAACCTCGAAGTGGTCCATCCCGAACTCCGCAGAGTTGTCCACCCGTACGCCGCTCTCCCGCGTACACAAGTTCGGCTCGCACATCATACACTGACCACCACCTGCCCCATCCCCCCACCCCGCCTCCGCGTGAAACCCGGCCCTCTCAGAAATAAGTGACGAGGAATTTGATGTTCCACCCCTGTTTGATGATACCTTGTTTGAAGCTGAAGACGTCCTAGACTTGGATATTGATGATGATGAACCTTTCGTTGGGAAATTGTATGCATCAAAGGAAGACTGTCAAATTAGGCTCGTAATCTACGCAATCAAGGAGCAGTTTTATTTCAGACAGACTAGAACGAGCAGGCATTCCTTCGTCCTCAGTTTCCCTGACACTCGTTGTGAGTGGAGAATTCGTGCTAAAGAGCTCACCAGCTGCGGCTACTACACTATTCAGAAGTGTCACCTGGACTATACTTGCGATACTGAGACTCGCAGGCTTTACAAGAAACGTGCTACCTAAAGGTTTTAACACATATATATCGCTCCAAATACGGCGATGCAGCTGATGCACCCAAAGCTCTCCAGCTCCAGCAACTTGTTCTTGAAGATTTGCGTGTCTCAGCTTCCTACATCAAATGCCATCGGGGAAAAGGGGTAGCACTTGACATTACACATGGGAATGCAGAGGACTCCTACCTCAACATAGCAGGCTATTTTGACAGGCTGAAAGTAACTAATCCTGGGACAGTCACTGCAATCGAAATTGAGCTTGATGATGCTGGTGACACTCGTTTTCTGTACGCTTTCCTGTCTTTTGGAGCCTCAATCCAAGGATTCCGTCGCATGCGCCCTGTCATGATTATTGATGGCACTCACCTATCTGGCAAATACAAAGGTTTACTCCTCACTGCAAGTGGACAAGATGACAACTTCCAAGTTTTCCCTCTAGCCTTTGTTGTTGTTGATGGTGAAACTAAAGAGGCCTGGACATGGTTTCTAACCAAGCTGGAGAGGATCATAGCTGACTCAAACACCCCACCATCATCTCTGATCGTCATGCCTCCATCATTAAAGCAATTAGTCTGACATTCCCCAAGGCGCACCATGGATCCTGCATTGTTCATCTCATGAGGAACTTCGTTTACCGGTACAAAAGCAAGGGTCTCGCCAAGATGGTTTGTGAGGCTGCATTCTCTTTCCGGCGCTCTGATTTTGATGCTAACTTTGCCAAAATTAAACAAGCTAGTGCACCCTGCTTCAAATACCTTGAAGACATTGGCACTGCAAAATGGTCACAGACTTACTTTCCTGGAAATCGGTACAATCTCCTCACCAGCAACGTTGTTGAGCAGTTGAACAAGGCTATTTCCAAATCCAGAGCCTCTCCCACCGTTGAGATGTTCATGTTCATCCAACGCATGCTCACTCGGTGGTTCTCAGCAAGGAGGACAAAATCAGCAAAACACAGGGGTTTTGTCACCCCCGAGGTCGATAAAGTCATGCAGACTCATATCAGACTCACCAAAGGCAGCAAGATTTATCCAGCCAAAGAATGGACCTACTCGGTTAGGGGTCTTTTTGGTCACCCTAACACTGTCCACCTCGATACTAAAGCCTGTACATGTCAAGTGTTCCAAAAGCTAAAAATACCATGCGGACATGCTATGTTGGCTGCTGATTCTATCGGTCTCCCATACACCCAATTAGTGGGTGATTGCTACAAAACACAGCACTAGATCGAAACCTACTCTGGTGTGATCTTACCTGAGGCTTCCTTAGGCGACCATCCTATGCCCCATGATATTGCAGATGTCACCATTAACCCACCAAAGACTCGCCGCCCATCTGGCCGACCGAAGGACAAGCGGATTCCTTCCACAGGAGAGGTCCATGTCATTTTTTTCCCTCACTAACTACTTCAACTCCACGTTCCTTGCTTACTTACACCAAACTTGTCTCCTCTCAGGCTCCCAAGAAACCAAAGGTCGTCCCCAACAAATGTGGCTGCTGCGGTGGCACAAGCCATAACCGCACTCGATTTGTTGTCCCCATCTGACAGTGGTGAATCTTATATCCACATGAGCTCTCTTTTGGATAGGGAATTCACCTAGGATCAGCCCCTTTAGTTTTTTCTCGGTGCTTTTGTTTTGCATGTCTGAACCTTAGAAACATGCATTGGCAGTTTCTTTTTGGTGGGTTAAAACGCCCATGTTTCTGACAAAATGTTTAACTTATTATTCTCATGCCCACGTGTACTGTTTTCTTCCTATCTACTCTTAACAACATACCTTCACAAATCTGCCATCCATATGTACAAGAATTCCTCATCAGCCCTCCTCCATATGTACAGGAATTCATTGCACACCCATTCGGTTGTAACCCTTCTTCATTCAAGGGTCACAAGATGAAGTACATATCACGTTTCATGAAGACTCAATCATACTTGTCGTCCTACCGTCCTACTAAATCCAAACACGATAACCCCCGTCATCGAGAGACATGCGGGTACTCGCGTACAACTAATCTCCATATGTACAACCAACACCCATTACTTACTAATTATTGTCCATACGTGCACCTGTGCTTATCTTGCACATGTTTTCTACCTCGGTCATGTACAACCCTTCTAATAGGTCTACACATGTACAACTGCTCTAATGTGGTACGTTTCATGAAGATTCAATCATACTCATCGTCCTATCGTCCTACTAAATCCAAATACGATAACCCCCGTCATTGGGAGGCATGAGAGTACTCGCGTACAACTAATCTCCATATGTACAATCAACACCCATTACTTACTAATTTTTGTCCATATGTGCACTTCTGTTTATCTTGCACATGTTTTCTAGCTCGGTCATGTACAACCCTTCTGATGGGTGTACACATGTACAACTGCTCTAATGTGGTGCATTTCATGCATTTCATCATCCCTTCATCTCAAACAAAACATCAAAATGCCAAACATCTCAAACAAAACATGCCTACACATTATAGCAGTTCTAAATACATAAGATATATCACCGAAGAAAATACCAAAAAATAGTTTCAAGGTCAGAACCCCACCGTACATAATCAACGTTTAAATACATCACAAAATCAAACCCTACCCCGACTTTCATAAATCGCCCCCACACAAATAAAATTCATGCGTCTAGTTAGCTGCGTCGCCCCCCATGTACAAGGGTACTATCCAATCTTGGTACACATCCATCACATATTGCTTCCTCAATATGTCAACCGCGTTGTCTGTTAGGTTTCCAACCCATGGTTGCTCAACAGCTGTCGCAGACAACTCCAAGAACTTCACTGCCACTGGCCCGCAATCACCACTGCGTCTATTCTGATACACAAACTCCAACCGCTCAACCGCAAACGGTTCCAGTCCATGCCCCAACAGAAACTCAGCTGGACATACCTTTCGCACTAGATAAGGTAGCATCCTAGCTATTGGTGACATTATCACCATCACCTCTTCCAGGCTCCTCAGACTGTGATCCGAATCAAACACCTGGACACTCCAAGTGGGGATGTTTATGGCTAAACCAACCCAGTGATTTTTCCTCCAAATCATTGGCCCATACACTTTGTCCACATCCACACCGAGCTTCTTCCCCTCCTGCGTTAAATATCCTGCTAGCTTAGGATCGGAAAACACTCTGCCTTTGTATGTGGCCGCCTTAAACGACCTAGCTTTGCCTAACAGATGATATACAAACCATGGATCAACAAACATGGCCCTGTTTTCCTTCAATTGCGCCCCATGCCTCTCACTCACATAATCTACCAACACTTCCATATGCTGCTGCAAGAAACAAAGAAAATCACCAATACATCCGACATATATAAGCTTCACTAACGAGGGGTTTGGAATTACGTACCTTCATTGACACTCATTTACATGGTGTTGCAAGGTCAAGGAAAAACTGGTTATCCAAATCATACTTCTCCGCACCAAGATGCAACCTGCACCGAAAGAAACCACGTCTTATTCATACATTTGCGCTCAGCAATCACACATCCACACTTATGCACTTACACTTCGGGGTTTCCAAGCAAAACCTTCTCAAAATACCCAAAGTCAATATCTTCCACAGCATGCACTATTTGCTCTATGCTAAAAGGTTCCTTCGCCAAGAGCAATGAAGCCAAATTAGCCTCCGCCTCAGGTGGCTTATGCTTCTCGCTTCTCGGACACGGTGAAGAGTCGCTAGAACACGTTATCATCTCACCCCCATCCCTAGGCTTAACAGCTCCAGCATCCGCAACATCTACAACCCCGTCTACCTGCAATAGAACCCAGGTAAACCACACATTAGAACTGCCACCTTAATATACCACTCTCATATACAACAATGTCCACACGATCTATATGTACCACACACCTTCCCAAGTCCTTCGGTTTCATCACCCTTCTCCCCACCACCAACAGCAGGTGTCCCTCCTTAAGAAGATTCATCTTTCTCCTGCACAAAACAACACAAATTAACTTCCCCCCAGATCCCCAAAAGAAATCGTACACATGTACAACTCACACCAGCTCATACACATGTACAGCTAACACCAGCTCGTACACATGTATAGCTAACACCAGTTCGTACACATGTGCACCTCACACCAGTTCGTACACATGTACACCTAAAATCGAATCAGACCAGGCTCCACTCTGCACACAATAGATGTACAATTCACAACAATTGGTACACCTCACCTTCATGACTGCGTTGGCTAAAAGACCCACGCCTAGTTCCCCAGATGCACCCATAAGAATAGCTCCCACCAGTTTGCGCAGCCCAAATAATTCCTACCAGCCAAAATCAAAGTTGATCAGTGCACACACACAACTAAACATCACTACACAAACCTACTAACAGAAACAAACCTCCGTCCTCTCCTCCAAATCAGCTACACCCACATCCTCGGCTCTTGTGCTTGGATTGTCATCTTTGCCCTGAAAGACCGTCAAACCGTTTACCCTCACGTACAAAGCTACAGATTGTCCATATGTACAGCTTACCTGTGAAACTTTGGTTGTACAGTCACCTATGCCTCCATCTCCAGAAGAACCTACATGTTCCTTTGCTATCACTCCATCTGATTCCTGCATCAAATCAAATTCAAGGTCTTCAGTTGCCAAACAAAACCTTATGACAGCAGAAACATCCATCAAGCACACACCTTAGACTCTGCTTCGTCCCCATCCTGTGCAACATTTGCACCATCCTTTGCTTCGCCAACAGCTATCTTTCCAGAAGCTCCACCATCACCGCAACCCTGTATCTTTACTAGAATTATAATACGGAAACATTAATCAATGCTAATACACACGTCATTTGTTTACCTCGTGCTCACTCACAAAGAATGTTTTGCTAGTTGTCGCCTTGTACAGGACGCAACCACTCTTAGCAGTTGCCCCAGCATCAACCCATTGTAGCGGTACACCATCTCCTTCCTTCAATGGTGCATGCACTTCCGGTGGTTCTTCAGACGACATCCCCTCCATCTCCACATCAGTTGCTCTGCTGCCCTTATCTTGCTCATCATCCTCTTCATCCTCACAAACACTATCATCTAATCTTCAGCTTCCACATCCTCACCGCCACTAAATTCACCGTCTTCCTCTTCTTCATCGTCTTCCGATTCAACATCCTCACCCACACTATCTTCACTGTCTTCCTCTTCTTCCGCTTCCACATCCTCACTTTCAGCAGGTAACTTTTCGTTACCTATTCCTACATCATCAACGTCCACGCTCACATCCTCACCAACATCTTTTACAATAGGTGATTTGGTTTTATCCCTTTGTTCTTCCACCTCAGCCGCTCCAGCACTGTTCTTCTTTTTTTCCTTCACCCTTCCCCCACTACAGAAAATCTCCTTCCTCGGTGTAACCCCTGTCCTCTTGCGCCTCCCTAACCTCTTATTCATCCACACGACAACCTTTTCCAAAGCATCAAACCGTGCAACTAGCTCGTCATATTTATCATCATCTACCAAAGTCGGCCTCCGGAAGTATGTGCTCACCCGTCTCTGCTTCAACACATGCCTCCCCAACATTGGTTCTCGAACTACCCGCCTGCCGTTTCCTCTTGTTTGCGGCCTTATGCTTCTCATGATCGTACAAATCCTCTGCTGCATCACCACCGCGCCACATTGACTTCGTGAAATTATGTCCGTCTTCTATAAGCCGCACCATGTTCTTCATCCTCCGATCGTGTATCTCATCATCCAATTCTCCCCACCCGTCTGGTTTGTTCGGCCCTATCTCCATCATAGGCTGCACAGTCAGCTGCACCCAACAGAACACCACAAAAATTGGTACAAACCAAAAATAAAACCTGAGACCAGGTACGTGCGTACACCAGGTCACTATTTGTACATAAATTCACTGGGCTTACAGTGTACACGCGTACACAACAAGCAGTACAAGTACATAACGTTACCTCGGAATGGTGCTCAGCCTCCAATACGTCCACCAAGTTCAATCCCGTGTGTTGTGGGAGGCTTTCACAGTCTATGATCTTCAGGTCATCGTTACCACCAAGCCTAGCCAAAAGCTGAGGTATGCATTCATAAGCAACTAGCTGGAGCGCTAGTGGCAAACCAGTCATTTTTTTCGTTTTCTGCCTCAGCTTGGTGCAGAACTCTCCCGGCGGGTCATCGCAAACCCCCATTACCCTCTTCGGTGGAATCATGTCGGTCGCTGTCCAGTAAAATGACTCCCTCCCCCACTGAAAAGCCAAGAAATTCTTCAGATTCTCAACCCGTTTCACATGCTTAAGTGTAGGGCGAGCTGGGTGGGTTGAGGCTATGAGCACCCCATCCACAATTATTATCAAACACAGCTTCAACCGTCGGCTGCGCGAAATGGTTAGGTCCTCTGTCACCATCTGAACTACGTCAGGAATCATTATGTCGCGCCTGCTGTCAAACAACTTGTCCCAGTAAGCATAGTCCTCCTCTTTGTATTTTGGCTTCATTTCTACAACATATCCTTCCTCAAACTCTCCACACGGGAGGCCAGTTACACGGCCAAACTCCACCATTGGAAACCTTAGAGGGTTGCCACCAAACACTGGCCAGGCTTCGTACCTCTTCTTCGTCACCAACTGCCTCGCTAGCAGCGTGTGTATCATCACAGAGGGATAGCTACATCTATGGACAGGTAATTCAAACAACTTCCCGAAACAGGAGCCCATAATCCTATCCATCTCCGGCGTACCACGAAGAACATCCTTCACCGCGACTAGGAAATTCAAACTCGAATAAACATTAAGACGCCGACTTGGGTATCTGTCCGTCGCAAACAATCTCTCCGGCAATCTCTCATCGGGGCGGCCGCCGGGCTTATCCTCCTCTGCAAACGAAGTAAGAAATCATAATTAGCAACTTCTCACTCCATCATAAACCCACAAAAATCCTGGCAACCCTAAAAAACAGTAAACAGCACGCATACGGTTTGATCAGACACTCACCGCCCACATGCTCTTTCCCTGGCCGTCTACGCCTCGTAGTCATCTCGGAATTGACAGAAGCTCTCCACTCGATTAACCTCGCAAACTATCTCTCTATCGCCTTCGTCGGAGCCGCAAGTTAAAAGTTTCTTAATCTGAAAATGGCAACGCTTCCCTATCCCTTCTCGCGCCCCGATGGAAATACCCGAAAATAAAAAACTAAGAAAAAAATATGGGATTTCAAATTTCAAAACCCAAACCCGCTTAGAAACCCAATCTAACTAAACTCTCTCTGGTTTGCTTTTCAAGGGGTACTATAGTATTCTCCCACTCAGAATGTGTCTCAAAAGCCCAAAGTGACCCAGCATGGTAGACAAAGTCGAAAAGTGACCCACACCGTAAATCACTCAATAATAATAGTTTCCAAATAAAGTGGGACATTTGCGTCAGAATTTTTTTTTTTTAAAACAGGGGCTATTATTGCATATGAGCTTCTTGTAATTTAAGTTTTATCTATACTATTATTTATGAAGTGATTTGGCTTATTTGTCATATTCTCCATGACTTTAGTTAATTTGCTTACTTATCATTTTTTCCATGATTTTAGGATAAATCATTAGTTTAATTAATATCATTATTTTTTTTTTATTATGATATCTATATATTTATCATGATATTTAAAACCATGATAAACATGAACCTATTTTACCGATATATATACTAATATTTTTTAAAAATATATTTTAATATATAATAAACATGATATTTTGGACATTTAATTAATAAATATATATTAATAATATATACCGATAATATCATGATTAATTTTCTCTCATTTATAATTTTATTGACTAATATTATAGCTAATATCTCTGATTTTTACTGAAAATTTTATTAAATACAGATTATTATAATATTTATATATAAATATACTAATATATCTGAATTAATCAGATTCAATAGTTAATTTGTTTATTTTAATCATTTCTATAGTTATAGGATAAATCATTAGTTTAATTAATATTGTTATTTAATTTATTTATTTTGATATCTATATATCTTATTTGTCATGATTTCCATGATTTTAGGTAATTTTGTTTATTTGTCATGTTTTAATTAGGTTTAAGTTGAGTCATTAATTTATTAATAGTTTTTAGTTGAGTCCATAATTTATTAATTTAAATAATATAACTATAAAATATGTAATTAGATATATAATTATTTTGATTTTGCTTATTTGTCATGTTTTCCATGATTTTAGTCAATTTTGCTTATTTGTCATGTTTTTATTAGGTTTTAGCTTAATCATTGATTTATTAATAATTTTTAGCTGAATCACTAATTTATTAATTTAAAAAATATCCGTAATGATATTTATATATAATTAAAAACGAATTTTTATTTAATAATATTTAAATCTATATGTTATATTAAAATTCTTATTTTTTTATTTGTCATATTTTATTAGGTTTTAAGCTTTTATATAGGTCATTGATTTGTTATTAGTTTTTAACTGAGTATTTATTAATTTTCACAAAACCCGTAATGAATAATGAATTTTATATATAATAAAACACATATTTTATTTTAATAATATTAAATTTATATGTTATATTAAATAATTAATTATAAGCTAATATAATAAAATTATGAAAATATATTTAAAAATTATGAGAATTCTTATATATATTGTGTTTCTATCTGAAAACAATATTTTTTATTATAAAGTTAACAACTAAGATATAAAACAGTTTATAATTAAATATTATTCAAACAAAAATATTTATATAAAGATATTTTCTAAACTATTTCTAATATATGAGTGTTTTAAATCTTTTAACACAATAATAAGTACATAGTTTGATGAACATTTTTTGACATATATAAATAATTTGATGTTTGATTTAACTATTTAAAATCATAAATAATAACTTAACTTGTGACTGAGTTCAAAACAAATTTTCTTGCTTTTACTTTAAACCAGTTTAAGTTTAATCCGTGAAACACTATAGCTTCAGTTGGTCACCACTAGAAGAATGAAAAAAATGAAAAAAAAAATTTCATTTGAGGAATTGAAAAAATAAAAAAAAAATACAAATTTTTGTTCAATTTGTTCCTTATCAAAATTGCATAGGAAAATTTTTTCTTATAAATTCATACCTCCATGGGGAATTTAGAAGAAAAAAGTGGGATCTGCCTTTCAATAACTTGACTAAAATTTCAACATAACTGGTATAAATTTTGAGGAACAAGGAATTCACCATAATGTTTTTCCTTCAACATGTTCACCAATTAGTGTTTTATAGTGCCGAATTTTGGAATAATAAGACATAAAATAATAAGTATTCGTAAGATGATTATGCCCGTATATGCGGGCAAAGCACCTGGTACAAAATATTACTTATGATAAAGTCCTTGGCGAACTAACGGAGTTCCACAAACTCAATGAGTATTTTTGGTCTTTAATAAGTCATAACTATTTTGGTTTTTCAGCTAGGTAATTTAACTCAAGGGTGTAAAACTATAATGTTTTTTTGGGTTCTTAATATTTTTTTGGATGTTCGATTAAAGAATACGAAATAATAAAGGTAATACTGAACATAAAACATCGTTTTTGAAAAAAACTCCATTGGTTTTAGTTCATATATATTAAAGACTTATTCTTGGATTCACCATCCACGGTGAACCTCTAGGTTCAACAACTAGGGGTGTCAAAATGAGGTAACTCGCTCAACTCAGTTCAACTCATAGTGAGCTCGGCTCTTTCATGAGCTAGCTCAGTTCAGCTCATTTATTATATGAGCTTCAATATGTAAACTCGAACTCAGATCTTTTAGATCATGAGTTAAATAAGCTAACTCGTGATCTAAATAAAAATAATAATTATAAAATAAAATAGTGATAGAATAACTTCTATAATATTGTTCAAAATTTAAATATTAAAAAATCCTAAACATATATATTAAATACTAAATAGAAACCAACACATGACAAAAATAAAAAATACAACACCTAATATAAATTAAATTAAAACAAAACTAATGATCCAAATCCCTATTCTTCGTGAGAGTCCTGAGCCAATTTATCTTCAATGTCTTATATGTATGTTTTACATTTTAATTTTAGAAGATAAATATGATTAATATCTTATATATTTAAACAGAAGTCACAACCTTGATTCATGTGTGATTTTTTTAAAAATGGACCTAATGGACATATTCCTAGAAAGTCATGTTATATTTAATCTCTAATCTTATCATTTAAATTTTGGGCCTACCAGAAACTTTTATTGGGCTATCAATAATTGGATTTAAACAATAGATAATCCATTGGATTTATAAATAATATAAATTAAATAGATATAATTTAATGTTGTAATACTATACCTCCATATATTAAATATTTAAATATTTGTCGATGTTAACTTTTAAAATTATAAAGATTTTTTTTAAATAAAAAAAATCATATTATCTAACAATGATTAATCTTTACTACCTTAAGCCAATGAAAACAAATTTTAAACTATATAGTTTATTTTAAAAATTAAACAGAAACTAAATGTTTAATTATTTACTCGATAATATAAATCTATGAAGCGAAAAGTTTAATTTTCTAAAAACTTTCTAAATTTGTGAAATGTTACAATATCTTTGAATATGACAATAAAACAATATTTTACTAATTTATATATATATATAGTTACGATTTTAATAATGAAATAATAATACGAAAATATATATATGGAAGAAGATACAAATACATGTGAAAGTTTGAAACAATCTACTCAATGAAAAAAATAAACCGTAAACTTATTATGTTTTAAAAATTGATAGAGACATATATTATAATATATACCAATTTAGAAGTGAAATCAAAATATTTATATAAAAATAAATGAAAACAAAAACCCTCGCAAGATCTAGTAGATATTATCTTTTAAGAAGATTTGATTTGACATTCTAATTTTAGAAGATAAATATGATAAATATAGAAATTATCTCTTTTTTACATAAAAATAGAAATTATCCAAATATAATATATAAAATATATTATATATTATTGTAAGTAAAAAATGAACAAGCTCACGAGTCAGCTCATGTTCATTAAAGATCTTTCATATAACTCGTGATCTAATTTAAGCTCGATCATTAAACTCATTTATTAAATGAGCTGAAAATATAGATAACGTGCTCATGAGAAAACGAGCTAAGCGAGCCAGATCATGAGCTATATATCATTTTGACACCCCTAAATATATTTACTTGATTGCTCTAATCATAATAATTTGTGCTTTTATGTACAAACAAACTGAATTAAATCCAGAGAGTGAGATTGGGATGATGACTCTTTAATTTCTCAAACTGGATACTTTTATTTTATGAAACTAATAAATTATGATAATAATCTATATTATAATAGATCAGTTTTTGCTCTCTCCTCAGCGCGTCACGTCATCGTTTTGTGGGCCCCACTTTTAAAAAGTGTAAAAAAGTGTCAAGCTCATGGCTCGAACCCGGGTTATTGAGATATAAACACCAACATTTATACCACTAAGCTAACTGATACCTTTGTACATTGATGGCCGAACCTAATATATATTTATGAAGGTCGGAAGCCATTGCTTCTTCGGCTTCCTCTGAGGGTCGGACCTACAAGTGTGTTATGAGTTTTATTTTTAAATGGGATTCATCACGTTATATGAAAAAAGCTTAAGTTTGCAACAATTATGGTTTTCCTATATTGTAAACTGTTGTAGTTTAATATGGGTTCTTTTCATCATTGTCTCAAACAAGTCTGAGTTACAGAGTTGCGCCGTGTGTATGTTCGTAATCTATTTTTTCACCGGTGAACTCTTCATGTCTCCATCTTAAATCGCTTGATCATAAATGTTCCTGATTTGTAGCTCCTCTGTAAACCATATATATATGATTCTCATCTTTGATGAACTCAATCTGCATCTCCACAAAACTCATTGATTCCTCTTAGCTTTAACCATCTTTTAGAAAATGTTTCTCTCTGCCTCTCCAGTTCGTCAAACCGGCGTCCCGGCGTCCGTCACTCAACCTTCGAGTCTCTCCGTCTTGGTCTTAGTAGTCAGAGCATAGCCTCTGGCTTCCTCCGCTTCTAGGATTCCCTGAATTTCAAGAAAGACAGGGAGTTTCTGGGAATCACGGTTCTTTTCCTCGATGAAAAGGTAAGTTAATCTTCGATTTATCACACTTATTTAACATAATTGTTTTAATTTATTTCCTGATTCTTTGTTGGATAATACTATTTGCAGATTCCGTGATTCATGGGTTTACTCCCGTCGGACATGCTAATCATTACATGCCATCTTTGAAAGCAGATTCCATTGTGAAAGTCGATCGTTTTGAAGTTTCTAGGTGCTCCAAGTGATTGCGAACACAAACCTAGAAATTGGTAAACATAGCATATTTGGCAGCTCCAAGCAACATTACAATCAGGCAAATTCAAGTGGAATGACATACCAACAACTGAAACTGGTAATTAGTCAACAACTTATCCCATATTTTCCTTATCTGAAAAAATCTACTGTGTTTCTGATCTATTTTTTCATCTACGCAACTTTAGCCTCTGTCATGGATAGCTCTCTCCCAAGAATTGCATTGACTATGGTTTCTGGGAAGAAAAAGATCTTGCTCCTGAAAAAAGACCGTGACAACCCTGTTGTAAGATTTTAGTTTGTGCAGAATAAAAAACCTTGATTTATTTTCTATTTAGTATAGTGATAGTTGTTGACAATCATTAGTTATTTGGCAATATGTTTTTTATGCGGCATTTCAGAACTCTCCATTCCAAGCGGAACAGCAGATGAAAGCTAATTTTTCTGGAAGCTCATCGACTTCAAGACAGAATCAGAAGATAGATGTTGGTGGGAGGTTAATCAAGGGAATACTTCAGAGAAGTGAGACGGCCTAGCCAGACTTCATCTTTTGTACAGCCTGAGCAAAGAGTGGAACCCACAAAACACGAGAGAAGAAAAAACAAAACACGAAATTAACAAATTCAGATCTTCTCTCTTGCATGTCTAACATCTGGCGCCGACGAAACTCAACACCCACGGCAGACGAAGCTGATGCAAGTAAACCTCTCATCAATCATGCTTAAAATCAATCTACGCTTTTCAATCTCACAAACTAAGAAACAATTTTACCTACATGAATCGGGAAATTAGTGCCCACATTCCCGATATAGAGAAAAAAAGGAGTTGAAATCCTAACAGTTTTTTCAGTATTAGACTAAACCACAGATTCAAGGTCCAGTTATTTTGAAACCCTAGCATTTTAAATCTAAATTTATTATCTTTTTCCATGCACTATTTGATTTATATACAAACAACTACCTAAGTAAACACTAACAAGTTCCATCACCCTCAACTTTGAACATATAAGATATAAAAATATCAACATATGACTTCATCGTTCATTCTTATATCAAACTCATCAACTTATGTAATATCCAAAGTCCCATCAATCACATTATAGATAAAAAACAATAAAATCCCGTAAACAAAACTATACAATACACCTATAATGTAGCCGACCCCGCGCTTGCGCGGGGACTATGCACCTAGTAATAACAATACTTAAAGGGAGATATGCTCAAAGGAGATACGTGCCACGTCCTAAAAAAAATCAACCAATTAGATGCCCCTATTTTGCCACGTTACATCCTCTTTATCGACATGGGCCAAGTGTTTTGATCTTCTAAAATTTGGAGGTGGCCCGTTTGAGACCCATGTTACACTTTTCGACGAAACCCACGCTTTCCTTCTTCAGTCAATAGTCTCTTACTATTCCTCTCCATAGCCATTGTTCCATTTTCTCCAAATCTCCATTACTTTGCAGTAGCTATCCACTCTAAAATCATTGATTCTGCTCTTTACACATTCTTACAAGATGTATCATTTCACCTCCTTTTGTTTTCCTCATGTATGATCTATTTCTCGATTCTTATATATACCGCAATCTACGACTTATTCAGTCGAAGATCAAGCTATGTCCATGAGATCTGCTAAGCTGTGTATTTAACCAACATCTCCGCGGGTACAGCGGAATCAGAACTAGGCTTCCGGTTAATCCGTTTCTGGGAGACGATAAGCACAAACAGCTAAAGGTGGTTTGCTTATAGGCTTGGAGCTTCTCCTTACAGGCAAGCAGGTATCAGATTCTTTACTTCTTCTTCTATTGATCCAAATCAATCTAGGTCACAACTTCTTGATTTCTTGATTACTTCTTAATCTTCTTCGCAGAAATGGCTACGCGCAACTTGAAACCTACCGCATCAATACCACAACGAGTTTACTTCGAGGCTTTTTGGTTTTCAAATCCACCGGATTGGTCATCAGACTCTACCTTCTTCTCATTGATGAAAATTTATTGGTTCATATTTTTCTCCTGTTCTTAGTGGTTTGTAAATTTGTCGTTTCATCGCTCTAATGTCACAAAGAAACTATTCGAATTTACATTTCTTGCCACTACTCACAGGTTTCGCAGCAGCAACAGTTGTCTTCTTTTTCAAAAAAAAAACAGCTGTGATCAAGTCAATTTTTTCAGGCATCCAGATGATTATTAACAAAAAAATTTGTTTGAGCTGGAATCTGAAGTTCGTGTCCTGGAAAGCCTCTGGCAGCTGCTGAAACTGGGGTAAGATTCTGTATTCTTTTATCTTTAACTTGGATGGGGCCAACCACATGTATTATTTTGTTGTTCAAAGAGTTGAATCCAAACAGCCTTTAGGAGAAGAAGCAAAAATTTACTTGAGAAAAGTTATACAACAGCTTTCTGGGTAGTTTTTTTCTCTTATATGTTGGCATAAATACGTAGGTGAAACTCTGAACACCTGAAGAGGGCGATTTATGTAAGCGATGCAACTGCAAAAAGTCGCATTTGAATCTGTAAGTTGCGCACAACTTGCTCCTCTTTAGTCTTTGCATGTTTAAGAAATTCAAACTGGCTTGAAGTTGACTGTTTACGAGTCTCTTTAACCTCTGTAGTTACTGTGAAGGTTTGTTGCTGAGTTTATTGCATATATCATCCATTTTCATGTGTGGATTCTTTCAACAAACCATCATTAAGACGCTGTCTTGGCTACCCGCAGACAGATTGAGAATTCAGAGATCATGTGGAGAGATCCCAGAGCTTTTTACACTGATTTCTATCATGGCCGCTGGAACTGGAAGCACTGCTCTTTTCACTGTGATTTGTATCTTTGCTTCAAGGCGTGTTCCCTTTTGCACAAACAAGTTCTTCAACACTGGACTTGGTTTCAGTTTGGTCATACTGCTTTGGGCTGTGGATAGACTCGGGAGGTGATTACTTAGCGCATACTTCTTCCATGGGTAAAACATTCTGATGTTTGATTGTGTTCTTGCGATCAATGAGCCTTAATCAGCAGCTCGTGCTGGTAACCCCATATTAGGTTTTTGTAGAACCCCCATAACTATCGGCAAATCTGAAACCATTTCTGATATTTCTGTTGACATGCAGGTTGTGGCTTCTAAGTTGGCAACAAGAACAAGAGTAATCTCTGAGGAAGCAAAAGCCACGACCTCTTTATATTCTTATAGGAAACATCTTTGCTCCTATGTAAACTATATATGTTTCTCCAATGACCTGAAGAATATATAAATTGGTTTTTGTTTGTGTGATCAGGAACAAACAAATTTTTGGAATATAAAGCATGTTACCGAAGACTTATTCTTTTTAGTTTGAACTGCACGTGACGGTCAAAAGAAAAAATTAGATGATTTGCAACGTAGAATGAACAACTGATTTTGATTTATTTATTTTATCTAAGAAGAGAAAGAGGAGAAATAGAAAGTAATATTTGTGAAGGAGATAAGGATTAGTGTTAATGTTGAAAATAGCTATGCCAATACCGAAATAATGTTTGTGTTTTTCCATAGTATTCACGTTTTTAATTAAATTAGAAATTGCATATTATAACAAACTAACATCAATTAACAGTTCAATAAGAAAATAATGCAAATTAAATACTTTTGTTTATCTCAAAAAGAGAATATTGTGACGTTACATTATTTTTAAAAACCAGGGAAATATACAAAGATATAAAAAATTTAACAAAATAAATATTTGTTACAGTAATATATTAAAGCAATTCAAATTTTAAATTGAATTGAAAAGTAATTTAAATTGTTAAATTGTAGACAAAACGTTCACACTAAAGAGAGCATAAACACAAATATTTTTAGTTGTTTTTTATGAGCAACACATATATTCCATATCAAAAGTTTAACATTCGTACCAAAAAACATGTCATCATTAAATTATTACACAAATGTTTGATTTTTTCCTGAATAATTTCCTAAGCAAGGGAATTAAAACTTCTTTGTCAACATTAACAAAAGTGGGAACATAAAGTATATATACACGGATGCAAAATAACATTACCATTAGACTGTTTTGCTGAGGTATTAGGAGAGTAGGAGTCCAGTGGCTCATACATATCTAGCACCTACATATACATACACTTTTCCAAAAAATAATAATAATAACATCTACATATACATATTATGTTATTTAATGTTTTGTACATATTTAAATAAAAAGTTTTACTAACTAATTATCAGAGTCTTATAAGTATTTTAAGATATGTGAAAATTAATGTATAATAATTTAAACCAGTTATCCAATACTTTAGACATTATCCATGATTTTCATTCGAAAAGCATATGTCTGTTTTGTTTATATAGATGAGTGTGATGTATTTTAGGGGTAGTGGATTTTGGTTTGGGGTGTTGGTCTTAATCTCTGCTTTAAATTATTTAGCCAAAATATTCTTATAGCTTTTTTTTTGTTTAGCAATGAACAGAAAATATAAACAGTTCTAAAAGGTACATATGCTTGATTAATCAAAAACAACATAATTCCAATATGATATCAAATGTTAAAGTATTTGAATAACCAATAAATACTAAGTTGTAATATCAATTTATAAATCCATCTCGGTACAATAATTTACAATTTTATCATAATAACATAAATAAAATGCATTAAGAAGATTGTCACTTTAAAAAACTCAATTTATGCGGGAGAAAGATTGGTAGAAATGGTAAACTATTATTAAAGGAAAAACGTCGAAAATACTTTTTTAAAAATATGCCAAAAATCTCAAATTACAAACACACCATTTTAATCATTAAATATTTAGTCAAACATGATTTTTTTTTTGTTTCGGTTTAAAAAGTGAACATTAAAATGTCATACCTAAATTGAAAATTGTATATGTTTTCACAAAATAATTTATCAAATATAAATTACATATGATTTTGGCAATATGTAATATTGTATATCAATGATTTGAAGGCTATAACCGAAAAATCCAAAAATCAATTTAAAATCCTATATTTGCGTTTAGCCTTTTTTTTTTATTACATATCTTATATTGGGTAGTGTTTTAAACAGAAAAATTCAAAGTAAATTCATATATAACTTTAAATATGTAAGTATGTAATTTAAAACTATTTTGTAAATGATTTTATTTATAAAGAATTGTGTTCTCTGTAAATGTTTTGTGACAATTGTTAGTTTTATGTTTATGTCTGAATTTTTATACTTTCTTATATTAAGTTATACATAAACTTACTTCCAATTATTTTGAATTTTGGACAGCATTATGTGTTGTAAATATAATTGATTACTTTTTGAGAAATTCCTTGAAATAACTAAGTTGAATACTATTTTTTTAAAAATACACTTAATCAAAATATTATAACATTTGGGTTTAGGGTGTAGTGGTTTTTGTGTAAGGTTTAGTATTTCGGAGGTAGGTTCAGTTTATAAACTTCTATAAACACTTTTTTTTAAAATTATAAATGCTTTAGGAGTGTTAATTTTATCTTTTTCAAAAAAATTTAAACTATTAATGAAAATGATTATCATTTAAAATTATATTCTACAAATGATATCAAATTTGAGATAAAGTTAGAATTCTCATTTATTTTCTAGATTGATCAGTTACAACCATTTATTTCATTTATTTATTTTTAAAACATTAGCAACTGAGATGATACTACAATACAAGATCGAAACCTAATTTTCTTAGAATCATTAAATTTCACACATATAGAAACTAAAAATTTATGTAATATATTTTAATGTTTTAATTTAAAATCAAAACCAATACACTACAAGAAAACATATTTTTTACGAGGGCAGTATTTGAGGTTAATTCGTCGTAAACGGGGTGTTACGACGAATTAACCTCGAAAGACGTTTCGTTGTTAAACGTACGTCGTAACGGAAGTTTCGTCGTAAAGGAATCGTTACGTTTACGACGAAATAAATTCCTTATAAAGCGAAAGGAAAGGTTTCGTCATAAAAGACACGTAACGCTTCGTGGTAAAGCCCACGTAATGCATTCGATGTAAAGAACATGTAAACAAATTCGTTGTAAAGCCCACGTAAACATTTCGATGTAAAACCCTCGTAAAAGTTTCGATGTTAATCACTCGTAAACTTTCGATGTAAACTCCATGTAATGCTTACGAGGAGTTTACATCGATTCTTATTATATTATATATAATAAATTTATATTTATATTTAATATTCGAAATTTAGAATATTTTAAATTTTAAAACGAATATGAAAATGAAAAACATATTTTTAAAAAGTATTTAAAAGTCATACAATAATATTTAAATTGATAATACAAACCAAAATATAAAAAATTACATATTCTCGAAGTAGTCGGTGGGGTTGCTCGGCTGTTAACGGTTTGGATCGAACTCTTCGGGATCCCGTACTGGCAACCCAAGAGCGGCTCGTCTCTCACTCAACATTCTCTGCAAAGTCGGGTTTCCCACCGCCATCACGTCTAGCAGATCCTCAAGAGAGTCTAAACGAACCTGCTGGCTATATATTCGAGCTTTAATCTGAGAATTCTCTTCATCCCGTCTTGAAGTGTATGACGAAGTTGCAAGGGAAACTTCGTTAACAGAGCCAATGCCGACTGTCCGTCCCTTCTTTTTAGGAGCCACCTATAAAATTAAAACATATATTAATATAGTTAATTATGTTAAAATATTAAAATTAATGTAAACAAAAATTTTAAGTTGTACCTCTTCGAAGATTCTGTCGGCCTCTTTGGTGGTCAATGTGACGGGTAATCAATCGGGAGACTGCTGGGTTAGTTGTGTCTCCCGTTCTTCAATCCGAGCAGCCACTGCATGGAAGAGTTTCTCAAGTGCAGGATCCACAAAAACCCCGTCGGATGTGGAGTGAGTTATCTTGAATAGCTCAGACAGAGATGGTAAGGCTCCCGTCTTCTCTAACTACACAAAAAAAATTAAATATTAAAATTTAAATTAATTGAAAATTTTAAAATAAATATTAAAAACAAAACTTACAGCTTTTAGACGGATTCATGGATGAGGTTTTTTTCCAGTTCTGTGAACCATGGGCAAATGACCATCTTTATCCTTCGTTTTTCGAGAAGCAGAGCACGAATTGGCTTTTTTGATCGAAGAGGGTATGAGATTTGAGAGCTCTGGCTGTGTATGTGTAAGAAAAGCCATTAAAGGCAAAGATAAGGTCTTGAACTAGTTGAATAAGAGGTCTGATGAAACTAGTATGAACTTGAATCAGAAACAAAGAGACTTTGAGAGATTAAGAGATTAGAGACTAAGAAAGGGGTAGATTAAGGGAATCTGATCAAGAACACACTTTTATAATTATGAAGGAGATGGGGAAAACCCCCATACTCTCTTGAGAGCTTACAAAACGTCCATACATCAGTTTATATATGTTTTCACACTCTGAAACTCATAAACCTAAATCTGATGTCTCTAAAGGACTTTGGGAAATGGATGGCTTGGATGTAGCTTTGGATCTGGTCAAGGCAGACTGAATGGTGATTGGTTCTCCCTTGCTGGCGCCTGATTGCTTTACTTAAAGCTCCATGTATCTTCCCTCTCCTTTGGCCAGATACATGATCTCTTCCTTGCCTTTACTTTACAGCTCACGCCAGCTTGCACATTTGAATTTGAATAAGCTGTATGGATAAGAAACCTTATCCATAAACGGTCAAGAGAGCACAACACCTTCCTGGTTACTTCCTAAAGCATCTCGGACAGTATATGCCTTTAGGATCTTTGCTCTCTTGCCCATTTGTTCCCTAAGCCTTCTTCATGCCTTGCATCACAAGTCTTCATCAGCTGAGTGTACGGATTAGGGTTGCTTCTCTCACATTGCGCCCTATCTTTGCACAACTCCAAAACATCCCAAGACTTGATAGAAACTCTTTTGGATCGACCATGTCCTTACCGGGCCGTACCATCCGTACAGCCGGCCGTACATGGCCGTCCCTATCTTTGCACCATCAACCTTTCTCTCCTAAACACATCCAAAGGCTACTCCACTTCTATATGAACTCTTCTTAGCCATTGTCCCAACCTTGTATCAGCTTCTCATCACTTCTGAAGCTTCATAGAACTCTTCTTAAGATCTTCAAGAGCTTGCCCTATTTATGCACAAGCTCCATTCTTCTCTTCAGTTCAACAGAGGGAAGCTTCCAATAGGCGATGAGGCCATCCCACACATCTGTCGTGAGCTCAGTGGGCTTTCCCTCATACCCGTAGATCTCCCACTTGTCCTTCCAATCGGAGACAGTGTTGCAAAGGCGGGTCTTTGCCTTTGCAACGAATTCTCTCTTTACCCTTTCGGTGATTCCCAAAGACCAATGCCACTTTTGCTGAAACACAAATTTTTTGAAGAAATTACAATTAATAATAAATATTTAAAAATAAAAAGTAATATTTAAAAGTGAAAATTTAATTAAATTTATAAATCTTACCGCAAAACATTTAAACCAAATGGTCTTAACGTGATATGGTGTCCTGCTCCAGTTCGGATATGCCCCGTCGTAGTAACCCTTCATCGTCTCCGAAACGCTCCGGCTAACACGGTTGTTAGCACCAAACCTAAAACAAAAAACAATTTAATTGTTAGAAAATAAAAATAATTTAAATTTTAATGTAATAAAAATTAATAACTTACCAAAATGTTTCTGGCGGTCTATCGGGGTCCAGAACTTCCAAACCCTCCCGTCCAGGCTGGACAAGCAAATCCTCCACCGTATATCTCGCGTATGGTGCATATGAAGTCACACACAAATCTGGATGAACTGCACCTGCTGGGGAAGGCTGAGGTGCAGCCGCTGGAGGAGGAGGTGGAGGCATCTGCGGTGGAGGAGGAGGACTCCAAGAAACTCTCTGAGAAGTCTGAGAGTCTGGAACTGCATCGGAAGATGATGGACCGGAAGAAGATGCTTCGGAAGCATCGCCAAACAACTGAGAACAAGTAGGTGCTGCTGGTTTTCTCCTAGGAGCCAACTAAAAAAATTAAAATAAATTTAATCAATTAGGACATAATTAAAATATTATTCTGTCACCTAACTAATCACCTAAACTATTATTCCGTCACCTAACTAACCACCTAAACTAATTACCTAACTAACCACCTAAACTAACTAACTAAACAAATAAATAAATAAGAGAGAGAGAGAGGGGTACCTTAGAGGGAGAGAGCAAAGGAGTTTGGGAAGAATGAACGAGGCAAGCCTCGTTCTGCGGCGTCTCAATATATAGAGAAAGGCATTCGTCGTAAACTCCACGTAATGTTACGACGAAGTTACCAGGCCCGTCTTTTTTCATTTACGACGAAATTACGAGGAATCGATTTAACCATTTACGACGAAGTTAACAGGCCCATCTCTTTTCATTTACGACGAAGTTACCAGTCCTGTGTTATTTTTACAAGGACTTTACTATGCTTAACCCTAAACCCCGAAAATGAAATCCCTAAACCCCAAAGTCACATATCATCTAGCATCATCATCTTCTTCTTTACTTCTTCTTACTCTTTCTCCAACTTACACCCTAAAACTCCAAATAATTTTTTAAAATCTAAAGAAATACATATTATATAAAACAACATTTGTTACACATACCAACAACTCTTCCTACCATTCTTTAGTTGAAAAGCATCCGTCGATCCAAGACAATATGGACAAGATAATCTTCTATGTGTTGTCCAGCCAGACAACATCCCATAAGCAGGGAAATCACTTATCGTCCACAGCAGAACTGTTTGCATCGTAAAATTGTTTTTCAAGGAACAATCATACGTCCTCACCCCTTCCAACCACAATTGCTTTAGCTCTTCTATCAACGGTTGAAGAAAAACATCAAGAGACCATTTTGGATGCTTCGGCCCAGGGATTAATATGGTCAAAAATAGAAATTCTTGTTCCATGCACATATCCGGCGGTAAATTGTACGGCGTAAGAATGACTGGCCACGAAGAATATTGTCTCCCAGACATTCCAAATGGACTAAATCCATCGGTGCATAACCCAAGATAGACATATCGAATATTTGTAGTAAAATCTGGGTGTACCTTGTTGAAATGTTTCCACGCTCTTGCGTCTGAAGGATGTGCAACCTCGCCATCTCTCTGGACATGTTCAGCATGCCACCTCATCGATGCAGCAGTCCTTTCAGATTGATATAATCTTTTCAATCTATCTGTAATTGGTAGGTACCACATCCTTTGGTACGGTACCCTATTCCTCCCACGGCCTTGCGGTTTGAATCGTGGTTTTTTTGCAGAATCGACATTCTTCTAACTTGTCATCTTCCTTCCAGTAGATCATGCAGTTGTCGATGCAAACATTAATCATCTCCGAAGGCAACCCAAGACTATAAACCAATTTCTGAATCTCATGATAAGATTCAGCAGACACGTTGTCTTCTGGCAAATACTCTTTAAACAACTCCGTCCATGCATCCATGCAATTCTCAGGTAAATTATAATCCGTTTTAATATTCATCATCCTAGCTGCTAGAGACAATTTAGAGAGACCTTCTCTACAACCAGTGTAGATTGGTTGATTTGCAGCATCTAGCATTTCATAAAACCTTTTTGCATCCAAATTAGGTTCTTCTACATTTCCAGTTTCATCAGCTATTGTTGTAGTTATTTCTAAAAATGCATCACTAATCATATGTTGAACCCTATCATGATCTACCATCTGCTCCTCCTGATAATAATTATATTCATTATGCAAATGATTTGGTTTTTCATTATGATGAGCATCCTCAAAATTATTATTACTACTACTAGCTTCATTTCCCCCATAACCCTCTCCGTGTTGATACCAAATGTAGTATTGTGGTGTAAATCCTCTGTTTACTAAATGCTTCCATACAGTTTCACTACGTGCAAATTTTGAATTCTTGCATTTCCGACAGGGGCAAAACATCTTACTGCTTTCCTGCGTGATCGGTGTACAGCCCGCCTGGTGCATGAATGTCTCTAGCCCGCTCAGAAATGCGTTTGTCACCCTCCCGTCGGAATCTTTGTGCAAATACATCCAACTCCGTAACTCGTAAATACTACCGCCACCGGCTATTTTTTTCTTAGATTTTGTTTTGAAAATTTTTTTTCTGATTTTTTTTTTGTTTTCGTTTGTGTGTTGTGAGAAAGAGAGTTGTGGGAAATGACATATATATATAGAAATTTTCGAGTTTGGTAAGTGAAATATAACAACGAATTTACAACGAATTTAGGTAAGTTAAAGCACATTGAATACACGTTTTCACCTAAATATAACGGTAACATGCTTCGTTGTAATGTCGATGTAACGGTTACAATGAATTTTTCTTTCCAAGTACTTTCGTTGAAAACTTACATTGACTTTACGACGAAACTGTTTCCTCGTAAAGTTACATGGAGTTTACGACGAATTTTGGACTCGTCGTAATTTCGTTATAAACGCCATGTAAATTTACGAGAAAATATTTTCCTCGTAAATCTTCATTGTTAAAGAAACGTTTTCTTGTAGTGATAAAATCTTATATTTTTGTTGACCAACCCATATTCTATATATTGAAATTTAACCGTTTAATCCGTTAGTGAGTTATGAGTTAAAAGCCATTTAACCTTTTTTTTTAAGTTAAAATTGTTTTGGTGCTTTTTCCTTATTTTAATTACTAAGTGTGATATAAAACATAAAAATGAAAAGACATTACAAATGAGAATATTTTAAAAGCAGTTTTTAAATCTTTGTAGTACGTTAAAAAAAACCTTTAAAATCACCATATTCAAATTGAAAATACATAGTTTCCTTTCATTGAAGAAATATAAACTATTATCTGTAGTAAGAACCCATAAGAATTAAAAAAATATACTAATTAGAAATTTATTCTTACAATATTTTTTGTGGGAAAAATTTATACAGTTAAAAATTATACTGAAATTATGTTTAAAAATATATATTTGAGCGAATCTTTAAAGAAAAAAATTATAAATTAATAAAACCCAAGCTTAAATAAACTTTTATCATTTATTAGTCTCTATATTAAATAAATAAATATTTTGAGTCATAAAATTACATACATAATTATGATAGATATTTGATGGCCAATTATGATCTCTTTTTTTATAAAAGATAAATATTCTTCTATGTTACAATGTGGTTTTCGATATAATAATAATTTCACATTTACATACAAAAGGGGTAATGATTATTTATTAAATAAATATGTTGGATAAATTATCGAGATATAAATAAATACAATATATTAATATATATGATTAATAGACAATCAAATTATAATTATATAATCAAATCAAATTAAATATAATTATAGTATTTTAAAATATATACTCCATGCGTAGCGCGGAAAAAGGATTTGGTCCTACCAAAAGGGAAATATGGTGATTGTCTAGCTATGCATGTGTTTAAAAATATCAACCTCTCAGAAATCATTTTCTCTCCACGTCAGCATATTACTAATTAAGGCCAACTAAATTAAACGGAACAAAAACATTTGGGTTTAAATATAGCCCATAACTTTCTAGACCCATATCCTCCTAAACTGGTCGCAGTTTTGGCCAACATCGTTTCATTCCCATCTCTTCTCATACTCCCTCTGTCCTTTCGACTTCGCCGTCATCACGTGGATTCCTCTGAGAGCTAGATTAACTCATATACTCATATGGGTCTCTTAATCATTATTTAACTAATTAAAAGCAATTAAAAAACACACTTAAGAAACACTATGATTTTGGACTTCCAATGGTAGTATCTTATTTAGGGATTTTTAATTTATAAAATATTAATAAATTTTTAATAAAATAATTTTTTTTTATTAATTAAAACATTATAAAAGATAACATTTTAAACATAGAACTTTAAAAAAAAACATAAAAACAAAGATTACTAAATTAAACGAGAATAAAAAATAAATAAAATTCAAGCTCAGTTGTTGTCTTCATCACGTCCAAATTTACGCCATATATGTTTAACCAAATCAGCTTTCAATTGTTGATGCATTTTTCTATCACGAATTCTAGTTCGAGAACTCATCATATTGGCGATATTTGAAGGCATATTTGTAGAATACGTGAGATCGACATGTGAACTTTCGTTGTCTTCAGCTTCTTGGAACTCTGAAACGTCAAACTGAGTGTATCCATCTCGTTCATCTTCTACTATCATATTATGGAGTATGATATAAGCTCTCATAATCTTCCCAATTTTGACTTTATCCTAAAAAAGTGCTGGATTTTTAACAATAGCAAAGCGGACTTGCAGGACTCCAAAAGCACGCACGACATCTTTTCGGATAGCTTCTTGACGTTGAGCAAATAAAACTGCTTGCGGGCCTTGTGGTAATGGAATTGATTGGATAAAAGTTGCCCATTTCGGATAAATACCATCAGTGAGATAGTAAGTCAAATGATACTCTCTTCCATTGACAGAGTATGTGACTTGCAGAGCTTGACCATTTATTATGTCATCAAAATCATGTGAGCGATCAAGAACATTGATATCATTTAAGGTACCTAAAGGTCCAAAAAACGCATGCCATATCCAGAGATCATATGAAGCAACAGCCTCTAAAACAATTGTTCGTTTACCCGAACCCCGAGTGTATTGCCCTTTCCAAGCGGTGGGACAATTCTTTCATTTCCAATGCATACAATCGATGCTTCCTATCATCCCGGAAAATCCACGATATTCACCAATATCAAGTAAACGTTGAAGATCAGCAAGTGTTGGTCTTCTCAGGTACTCTTCGCCGAATAAAGAAATTATTCCGTCCACAAAATGTTCCAAACATGACCGAGTTGTAGTTGCACCGAGGCGGAGGTATTCGTCGACCGCATCAGCCGCATTGTCATATGCCAAGATACGAATGGCTGCTGTACACTTTTGAAGTGGAGAAAGACTAACCCTTCCGAGAGCATCGTTTTTTGGTTGAAAAAATTGAACTTCATTGGAGAGTCGATGAACAATATGCATGAACAAATGTTTGTTCATTCGAAATCGTCGTCGGAATAGATTTGGAGGATATGTTGGAGTGTCGCTGAAATAATCATTTCATAAACGTAAATCGCCTTCTTCACGATTTCTTTCGATGTAAGTTCGTTGTTTCCTTTTTTCTCTCTTTTTCTTGATCACCATAGTCTTTGGAGAAATTCTCGAACGATTGATCAAAATATTGATCAAAATGTTGATCAAAATATTGATCAAAAGCATCATCCATTGATCCATCAAATGTGTTATGAGAAGACGATGCCAATTTTTTTTTTGGCTTGATCTTCTTTGAATGGTGAGGTGAGAAGGAGAGAATTCGTTTGGCTTGAGTTTGAATCGTGAGAAGGAGAGAATGAGATTGGCTTGAGTTTGAATGGTGAGAAGGAGAGAATGAGATTGGCTTGAGTTGAATGGTGAGAAGGAGAGAATAAGATTGGCTTGATCTTTGAATGGTGAGAACGATAGAAGAGTTTCTGTGATATTTCAATGGTGAGAAAGAGAGAATTAGATTGTGTGATATTTCAGTGGTGAACAACAAGACTTTATATAGAGAACATGATAATCCGTGAACCAAATATTACAAACTCAAGAACAATCCGTGAACCAAGTACAACAAAACATGACTGATACAAGATTTCAAGTACTACGTGACACAAGACTCCAAACAGATAACTCCAAGACTCCAAGTAAAACGTGACAGAAGACTCCAAATACTACAAACACGCGTGACATAACTCCTTCACTCTGATTGCTCCACTCCACGAGAAGACCACAAGAAATAGAGACTCCGTGATACTGTCTTCAAATAGAGACAACGTGACATAAGACTCCCATTTTCAATGCTTCACTCCGTGACACTTTCTTGACCTGAAAGCAAGTACATGCAACAAGTCATGAGAAAAACATAGTTAATCATCATCACACAAAGACAAGAAAGCCAGAGTTAACAAGACCATAACAAGAACAAGAAAGACAGACAGTGATAACCCGCCCTTCGGGATAAAATGGTCGAGATCAATTGGTCGAGAAGATTGGTCGAGGATCAACTTGGTGGTCGAACCGCAGGCGAAAAAGATCGATCGGGAAATTTCAAAGAACGAGGTGGTCGAAGAATTGTACCTGAGTGAACTATGAGTCGAATAAGCTGCTCGACCATAGTTAGAAGATGTGTTAGATTGATCAGACGGACGTTTTGGAAGCATAACATTTTTGGAAGCACAACGTATAGAAGCTCGACGTTTTAGAAGCATGACATTTCTTCACCGCGAAGTTTTCTCCAAAACTTCGTATCAGCGGAATATTAGATCAGAGACATCGTAAGTTGGAAGCAGGACGGGAATTAAGCAGGACGGGCAGTAAGCACGACGGATCGAAGCACGACGGGAAAACCCGGAATAGGGTAAAAACCCTAATTTTAGTGCTATGAAATTTTTCAAGGAAGCCGGAGGCTCGGACAAAATATTCTGTCAAGGTCAGAAATATTTTGGAGTTTATTAAATATATTCAGAGCATCAGAACGGGAGCAGGAAAATATTCGGGATTGATCGCGGGTCAAAAATTCACCGGAAGGATCGAAATCGCGCAAATGAACCGAGAAGCTCGAGGTATCGCAATGCATGAGTCAAGGACGTGGTGTCAAGTGTCTAGAAAGCTGAGTGTCAACCGAAGCACAACATGTCACCGTGCATGAAGATGGAACATGCAGCATGACATGTATAAGCACGAGATGTCGCTGTATCTGCAACCAAAGCATGCTGGTCGACATGTAGCAGGCCGTGTGTCACGTCGCATGGACTCCAGCCATGCAGCAATCCATCTGGACGTCGGTGTGTCACTCATCATGTTACTGAGTCATGCAGCAAGACATGTGTGCGCCCGTGTGTCGCCACGCATGCAACCGGAAGCATGCGGGCTGACACACAGTCGCTTGTGTGGCTCGATATTACTGGTCGATGATTTCTATAAATACCCATGTCTCCCCTCAGTTTCAGACATCCATTCCACACCAAAAGCAAAGTAAAAATGTGGGTAGAGAGAGAGAAAGAAAGAAAGTGGTTGTCTAAGAGTATGGTCGATTCTGAAGGCCGATACTCCACCGAGAAGCAAGATTCTGTCCAATCGGTGATTCTCTACGATTGTGAGGTGGATGCTCTGTCCAAATAAGTCCGTCCAAGCTACTCAGTATCTTATATGGTAAATAGGAGGTTTTGTATAGAGAGAGATCAGTTCCACAGGTTCAGATCAGTCAAAGTTCTGAAGTTCGATACTCCACCGGGAGGTTCGAAGAACTATCCAGAAGCGGAAGGAGGTTCTGTCCGAGTCCAGATCAGTCTGTCGAGGCCTGTCAGTTTCTTCATGATGAAGCTGAGGTTATGTCTAATTCGAGATCAGCTCAGTCCAGTCCAGTCAAGTCGTCTATTGGGTTTTGGCTAAGTCTTCTCCGATCAACCAGCTGCCTATCGCCTAGAACACTGTGAGTTGGTTTGTTTGAATTCCACTTGGACTTTAGGGTAGATTGAGTCTGCATATAAATTAGAATGATCACGTTACTGGGTGATAGAGTCCCTAGGGTTATTTTAATTATGGAATCAGACTCAGTTTAGCGTGGGCTAAGCTGAGATGAAAGGAATTAAGATTGAGTTAATACCCTGACTAGGACTAGGGCTAGGATGCATCATGTTTTCTATTATTGCGTGTTGATATGGTTAAGTGCATGTGCCCGTTATCTTTAAAGATAGTTTCATAGCTGGAGGCTAACTATCTGGGTAACGGTTTGATTAAGTAGATTGCTTGTTAGACTAGTTAAATACTTCCTCGTTTAATTAATCTTGTTGATTGAGGTTAGTCAGCTCTTGGTAAGGGAGTGACTAACTGGTTGAGTTGCTAGAATTAGGTTATTTGGTTATGTGTTTGAATCCTAGTGAGTCAGTCATGAGTACATGTTTGGTCAGAAAATCCTACTTGGATTCTAGAGCCAAGTATTTTCCGTAGGAATTGAGATTAGTAGAGTGTTAGGTAACTCGCAAGTGTGTGAGATAGAGTTGAGAACCTCGTGGTGGTTCTACTCTTGGCAGGTCATTGCTTCCTCAAATTGGTACCACTAAGCCGGTCGTGGTCCGGAAAGTTGTGGGCTCTGTTTAGCTTGGTTGATCACCAAGGCCGAGTGTCACACGTGGATGTGACAGCCCCCGGCGAGTTCGATAGAGGACCGGGGCATGGCGATTCCGATTGAGGACCGTGACCGGGTGATTCCCGAGCGCCTACGCCTGTGTAGTGTAATAGTGAAGGGATTGCCGGTGTCCCTTGTGTGGAGGAAGAATGATTTTGTTGGACCCAATTAGAGTGTCGTGTATAGTAGAGGGTTGAAACCTTAGAGTGAGTGGTAACACCGGAATACGGTGTTAAGAGTTATACTCGAGTCATAGTTAATTAGTGTCTTGTTATTGTGAATGGTGTGATTAAATTAAAGATTGGTTGTTGACTTGTTTTTCATGCATGTTCCCGTTACTTGAAGTTAGATTCATGGCAGGAGGCCTTGTCTATCTTAGTAACGGTCTGATTAGATAATAATTGAGGTTATTGATTTGTGATCGATTGCTTAGCCTTAGCTTTTATTGCATGCTAGGGCTAGATTGATTGTTATTTTGGGTTGTATGGGTTAGAGTCTAGGTTGCGGGTAGATGCCGCCAGCTCACTGAGTAATACTAGATTACTCATCCAACTCCGTTGTCCTTTTTGCAGGTCGCTTTAGGTAAGGATGATCGGATAGCTTGGTTCTGGACATTAGGACCGCCGGAGTAGATTTCATGCCTTTTGTAAACGGTATTTTGTTATGTGTTTGTTGGCTCGATTTGGCATTAGGCCGGGCCTAGTCTCGAATTATTCTATGTATGAATATTTCCTAAATCAATAAAGTATTTGTTTTATATGCGCTTCATGAGTACTCTGATATTTGACTAGTCCAGTCTAACACAACGTTAGGTCATGGTACTGGTTGAAAATCCTTAGGCCTTGATCTAACGGAAAATGCTAACTCTAGGTACGGGTTGCAAAGCCTTATGCCTTGACGCAGCGGGACAAGTTAGTGGATGAACTGGTCTAGGTCGTGGAGTAAAGTTTGTGACTCTGACCGGATCGTCCCTAGCCCATCACGTAGCGCTTCCGGACCATGGTGTTGGGTTGGACGGTCAGTCATGTTCTTTTTTTATTGTTGGCTGGCCGGTTGGACTTTCATCTCCAACCCTTGGTGTTGGCTGTCCGTCGGTCATGTTCTTGTTTGATTGTTGGCCGGTGGGTCGACCTATGCTTAGGACGGTTCAGGGGTGTTACACAAACCATAACAAGACCACAAAGACAAGAAAGACAGAGCTAGAAACAGACCTAACAGGACCAAGAAACAGAGTTAACAATAACAATGTTGCACCGAGTTAACAAAACTACCAAGCAGTTATAAAAAAAACAATTACCACAGTGTTAACAAGACCAAGAAACAGAGAGTTACACTTACACTAATTAAACATTAAGTCACTGATGAGTTTCTTCTTGACGGCTTCTTCATAGTCAGCTATAGAGGTTCTTTCTTTGCAATAAGAGACTCAAGTATACTCATATTCGACAACCTGTCCTTCACTTCCAAATCCTTCTGTTTAATGTCCCACATACTTTGAAACCCATTCACTGAATTCTCCTCACTCATAGTCTTCTTCCCACGGGCCTTTGATGCTTTAACACCCGCGGGATGCTTGGTTTCAGATGGTTGACAGGCCGATGAGTCTGCACCGTCTTCACACTTCCTTTTCTTAGAGCTTCCATCGTTTTTAGCACTTGAAACTTCATACCACTTCTGGTCTTTTCGCAATTCCTTCCAAGCATGCTCCAAAGTGAATTTCTTTTTATGGTTGTTGTGGAAAATCTCATGAGCTCTTCTGAGGACATCATTCTCATTGCAACCACTACTTTTCTTCCTAGTTGCAGCTTCGTACGCGTCACAGAATTTGCAGACCAAGTCGTTGATCTTGTGCCAACGCTGCTTACAGTTATTAGCCGATCTCTCCTCGCAGCCAGCTACCTTCAAACTTGCAGAAAAATAGGCTGCAACTCTCTTCCAGAAGGTGCCTGATTTTTGCTCGTTGGAAACAACTGGATCTTTGCTCGTGTTGAGCCACGAGCTGATCAGCAGAATATCATCAGTAGGAGTCCACGTCCTTCGTTCCCGACGCTCACCAACATCATCCGTGCCAAGAGAAGGAAGTTGAGATGAAGAGAGAGTCGAGATATCTTCATAGTTAGCAAAAGAAATACTTTGTTGACTATGAAGTAGATCAACAAAGTTTCCTGTATGCGTAAATGGATTGGAATCCATCTCCAAAACACGCTCAAGAGAGATAGAGGAGAAGGAAAGAGTGAGGAAGTGAGAGGAGGAAATACGGTTTGAAATGAATTCAAGAAAGAGGATGATGAATATTTTTTATAGATTGAAGAGAACTATCAAAGCATTGAACACAACAACCAAACCGAGTTGACATCTATCTAACACATTCATCACTACACCATTCATTTCTACCTAACCATTAGCTAAAGCTAACCACAACATTAATTACACTCAGTTCTATTCAGACCAGAAGCTAAATCTATTCATTTACACATGATTAAAGAGTTACCATAACACACAACAGAGACAGAACAAATTAAACCTTGTTACACAAGACCAAAGAGTAATTGCTAACCTGTATTGCATTGAACTTTGTTCCAAAAACTTGGTTAATTCCCTTCATCATTCGCATTGCAAACGCAAAGAACAAAAGCAAATTCATCCATCCATCTGACGAAACAAAGACAGAAAGAAAAAATTAATCAAGACACATTTTAAACCAACTTGCAACAAACAATTCGAAATTGATCCATCCATCCTAAGACACAACATATAGAATCTACAGACAGAATCAAACACCACAAACAAATCAAAATCTTCAAAATCGAACAACATGAATCAGAAGCTTTACCTTTCGATTGGAGGAGAGCCACCGAGATAGTTGTCCGTCGCCGTCGTGCTTGAGAGCCACCGAGATACAGAATCGAAAAGACAAAAAAAATCAAAAAACATGCAAAATTGATCAGAACAAAAACATGCATAATCTAAATACATGCATAATTGAAAAACACAACAGTCGCTTTACCTTCGAAGAGAGACACCGAGAGGGAGTTCCGTCGCCGTCGAGAGAAGAGCCACCGAGAGAGAGAGAAACCAGAGAAAGAGTCGAGAGAGACACCGAAAGAGAGGTAGCCGACGAGAGCCATCGAGAGAGAGAGAGAAACCGAGAACCACCGAGAGAGAGAGAAACCAGAGAGCCACCGATGGGAGGAGAAGTCGCCGTCAACAGAGAGATACGAAAATCGCCGTCGGGAGAGACATTCGACAGAAGGAGAGAAGAGAGACAGAGAGAAAGAGGCGAGACCGCTTCAACCTCTCCTCTACCCACTCACGGTTTGACAGGTGTCCCGCGGGATACGTTTCTTCTACCTCCTAATTAGGAGGCGTGTCTTCCTTAAATCTATTTTTCTCATTTATTTTTAATTCCAATTAAGATAAGATACAACAATAAGATACATGGTTAAACTTGCTCTAACTTATACGTTTCCTTTTTTTTTGTCAAGGTTGAATTTATTTCAACGTTCAAGCTTCAAAGCTTGAAACAGAGTTCAAACAGAGTACAAACCAAAGTAGCACCAAAACCAACATCAGTAGATGCTAAATAAAAAGAGAACCTTGAGAAGAAGGATAACAATGAAACTAAAGAAAAGAAACTCCAAAGCCTGATCCTGAGATGGTGGAATTTCATCTTGCAGCGGGTGCACCTTCTGCAGTTTGAGAACGGATGATAGAGTTGAGCCACCGCGGACCACCACTAGCTATATAGGATTGATAACGGCGATCTTTGGTAACACTTATACGTTTCTTTGTAGTTAAATTGGCTTCGTATCACAAAAACTCATTAAAGTCCCTTCTTTACATTTTAATCGCCGTAGATGTAACCTTTACAACTCTCTTTGTTTCTTGGCTTATATAAACACATACTCCAAATCTTTGATCCACACACTATCATGGCTATCAAAATGGCTAAGCGAAGCAGATCTTGAGGCTCAACCATTCTGACGGATTAGATATTATTATATTAATTTCATAAAGAGATTCAATACGAAGAAAAGAAGTAGGTTTAACCACTTATGATTTGATCTTCAATTCTTCAAAATCGTCAATTCATTTTGGTAAATTTCATTGTAGGACTGGTTCCTGATACATTAATACATATGTGTGGATATCTCTCACATCAGTGTATCCTTTTCAATTTGTTTATAAAAATTAGCGCATAAAGTTCAACTTTAATAAACTTTAGGCAATGCTTGCCTCTAAGAGATCAATGTAAGAGAATCAATTTACCATGTAAGAGAAAACATTTTTTTTGTCCAAGATAGCCGTTCAGAAGTTGTTCATCCAGAATTTTTCTATTACATGTGAATCTAAAATCACAACATAGAATCTATATTATTAAAATTGAAGTAAACTTTAGTACTGTTTGGAAACATGAATAGTAGTATAACTGAGAATTGTTTGGAAACGAGGATAGCATTATTACATTAATTGTATTTCCATATTTCACTCATATTAACAAATTTATAACAAATTTATTAATTATATTACCTTAACAATATTTCACATCATTAATTATATTACCATAATAATAATAGTGTAGATTTTTATTTAGTAGTTAATCAATATTAATTTTGTGCCAATTATAAAATAAAAAAAAATAAAATAACTGAGTTTTGCATAAGGTTAAACGTTTGTTTTAGTTTGTTTTAGTTTGTTTTAGTTTGTTTTACTAAAACATTTTTTTTAATTTCAATCGGTGGAAAATTACGTAGCCAAAAAATAATTCAAAGACGTGTTTTGTGAATAAAATCATAACTTAAATCAAAATAATAAAAATGAATTACATTTATTGTCACTTAATTTTTCACTCAATATAATTGTCTTACTAAATAAATAAAAAATCTCTCTATTTCACTTAATTTAGCAAAACACATAGAAAATGTTTTTTTTATTAGTTTATAAAATCAGTTAGGCATGAACACTAGATATCCACTTAGGTACGAGTTGTTTCTTTCGGGTATCGTTTTTTTTTGTTTTAAAATTACTCCCTCCTTGACTATTATAAATTTATGTTTAGGCTTTGAGTTGAGTTCTTTTGAGTCTGGATGAGTTTGGTTCTGATGTATATGACCCTAAAAATATCTAAATAACCAATGCATTTGTACCAAAAATAACCATATTATCTGATTCGATTCAGGTTTTTTGAATACAATTAGTTATATTACGACATATCTAAAATATAAAAAACTAATTATGAAAAACAAATATTAATGTATAAAATTATAAGTATAATGTTATTTTAGTAATTTAATTAATTATATTAGTTTAACAGTACATCACATCATTAATTATATTTACCGTAACAATACATCAAATCATTAATTATAATATACCATAAAAGTAATAATGAAGATTTTTTTATTTATTAGTTAATCAATATTAACTTTGTGCAATTATAAAAAACAAAAATTTAAGATAACCGAGTTTTGCATAAGGTTAATAGTTTGGTTTAATCTGTTTTACTAAAACTTTCTTTTGTTTTAGTTCTAATTGGTGAAAAATTACATAGCCAAACACATAATTTAAAGGCATAGTTTATGTGAACAAAATAATAATTTAAATCAAAATAATTAAAAAGTATTACATTTATTGTCTTCACTTCATATAACTATTTTACTAGATAAAAAATTCTTTATATTTTTCTTATTTTTGCCAAATATATAGAAAAAATTTTCTTTTAAATTTATTTGCAGAATCAGTTAAGTATAGAGATTCGGATACTGATTGAGGTACAAGTTGTTTCTTTCAGGATTAATTTTTTTGGATTTTGAAATTAGACGCCACTTGAATATTATAAATTTATGTATGAGGTTTGAGTTGGGTCCTTTCGGGTCTGAATGATTTTGATTCTGATGTGTAGAAACATAAAAAGATCTAAATAACCAATGTATCTGAAAGGGCTTCGTATATTTGTACCAAAAATAATCTTATACCCGATTCAGTCCAAATCTTTTGAATACAATTAGTTATACGACGACACATCTTAAATATATAATATTAATTATAAAATAACGAATAAAAATTTATAAAACCGTAAAAATTAACACCCGCACGGGCGTGCGGGTCAATCTCTAGTATAGTATTGAAAATATATCAAAAATGTTTTAAACAAGAGTTGAACTGCTACATTTTCTTAAATATTATATAGACAAGTCCTAAAGAATCAATATCAACTAAACCTAATTAGTTTCACCAATAATACATCATCTTCATGCGAGAGTTGCTGCGGTAAGGTTTCTTGGGGATTCAAGAAAAAAAATGAAGCCATACCTAAAGATGTTCTAAGAGGACATTTGGTAGTGTATGTAGGTGATGATTACAGGAGATTGTGATAAAGATGGATATGCTTAAACATCCAATCTTCAAGGCATTGCTTGATCAAGCTCAAGATGCTTATGATTTCTGTTCTGGCCCATTAAGATTATGGATTCAATGCGATGAGAACACTTTCCTCGATGTTGTTTGTTGCAGGGCGCTCCTCAGCATCGAAGGAACTGCACTGGCATGCACTTGTGAGAATGGAGATATATTTTTTTGATTTTGATTCATATCTCTCTGAATCTATGTTTCCAGAGAAAATAAATGTTCATTTAGATAAAGTTGTACACTAATTAAGTAAAAGTTTGTTCATAAGTATGATCCATAATATGATAAGTATAAGCAAGAGTCGCTGAACATGCAACATCTACAGACTACAACTAAACTCTGACAAAGATTGTTTTTTCTCACACAACTCAAGACAGAGAGCACAACATTTAAGACATGGTTGCTTCTGTTCTGTCTCATATAAAAACTATTGTTTGATGCATCAAATGAGAATTACACGTAATTTTCATATATATTATACAAAGTGACACCATTCACATTACCCTAAAATTTCAAACAAGCAAAAGCAACAAAACTGAAGCTGGACAAAACAGAACAGAGCATAACAGAGGAAGGCTCTCTTAACATATGGGAATGGGAGCTCCGTTCCATTCCTTGAGACAATCCATCAATGGATCAATAATCTTACCTTCACACATAGCAGTGAATACCTTATCAAACTCCTCTCCCGGAGAGACGACCTTTTCTCCGGTCAACAACTTCGTTCCGAGCTCTTCCCTCACGAACTTATACAGCGGATAAGATCGACATTCCTTAATCCTGTTGGGAATCGCCGCCGTTCCATTAGCGTAAGCCTCTCTAGTCGCATCCACTTCCTTTGGAAGCACCATCTTAAGCTCCTCCTCAAAAGCCCCAATCTTTTGAAAGATCGAAGTCACTGCGTTCTTCTCAATCTCACCATTGGATAAAGCGTGATCAACAATGACTTGTCTTAACTTCTGCATCAACGGGTAAGTAGCGCTACAAGGATCGTCAACGTATGTAAACACTTGTTCACGATCAACGACCTTAAGCAAGTCTTTCTCACAGAACCGGGATGGATGCAACTCCCCGTTGACTCCAGTGGTCAACACTTTCTTAGCCACTTGAGAAACAGTGTTCTTCACGGTCTGTCTCAGATTCTCCTCAAGATGTCTCAAATCAACAGCTTGACAAATCGCTACGAGGAACGTGGTAGACATCAGCTTGAGAATGTCAACAGCTTCAGACGTCTTACGAGAGGAAATGAGTCCTAAAGAGTTAACATCTTGGTTATGCTGTTCAGCTGATTGAACATGGCTTGTTACTGGATTCGCAAGGTACTGAAGCTCAGAGCAGTAAGAAGCCATGGCGATCTCTGCTCCTTTGAATCCGTAATCTAAACTTGGGTTGTTGGAAGCTGTTAGATTCGAAGGAAGACCGTTGTTATAGAAGTCGTTCACCAACTCAGAGAACTGAGCGAACATGAGCTTCCCAATAGCTGCAACCGCTAAACGTGTGTTGTCCATAGAGACACCTATCGGAGTCCCCTGGAAGTTACCACCGTGAATCGCTTTGTTCCTCGAAACGTCAATTAACGGATTATCGTTAACTGAGTTGATCTCACGCTCGATTGACTTCGTGGCGTGACGGATCACTTCGATCTGAGGGCCGAGCCATTGAGGAGACGTGCGGAGCGCGTAACGGTCTTGTTTCGGTTTTTGTAACGGATCCATCTCGTGAAGCTTTTGCGCTAGCTTCATGTACGAGCTTCCGTCGAGGATGTGCTCCATGATCGCCGCCGCTTCGATCTGTCCGGGGTGATGTTTGAGTCGGTGAGTCAAATGATCGGTGAACTCCGGCTTCCCGCTCATCACCTCCGCGAAGATCGCGGATAAAACCTCGGCGAGGACCGATTGAACATTCGCTTCGAAGAGAACCATCGACGCCATGCCGGATCCAACCGCCGTGCCGTTGACGAGCGCTAAGCCTTCCTTAGGCTGTAGATCGAAGAATCCGGAAGTGATTCCGGCTTTCTTGAAGGCTTCTTCGGCGGTTAGGGATTCACCGTTGGGACCGGTGGCTTTGGAGTTCGGACGGCCGGTGAGGAGACCTGCGATGTAGGAGAGGGGGACGAGATCGCCGGAGGCGGTTATGGTTCCACGGAGGGGGAGAGACGGAGAGATGTTGTGGTTGAGGAGGCTGGTGATCGCTTCGAGGATTTCGAATCGGATCCCGGAGTATCCTTGGAGGAGTGTGTTGACTCGGACGAGCATGGCGGCTCTCGTGGCGGATTCCGGTAGCGTGTGACATGTCTCCTTCGTGTTCCCGAAGATTCCGGCGTTCAAAAACCTGAAACGTAACAAACGATATTTCATTAAAAACTATATAATAAAATAAACTAAAGTCAACACATATCACTGCCCGGCGTGATAAACCTCCACCCGACCCGACCTGATATACTGACCCGGCGTGTTTCCCATGCAACAAATATGCTCGTGAGTATATTCAGTGACAATTAGACCGCACCAAATATCACTGCCAATTTTCCACTTAATCCACTAAATTATAATATCTCTTATTCCAACCCCAAACTTTGAAAGTTTTTAAAATTAGAAAATAAAATAATGCTTGATCACATTCCTTGCATGCTCTAGTTAATCACTCACAATCTTAAATTTTTATTAATTACCTGATGAGTTCGGTTTGCAATGCGGCGCCGTTTTTGGTTCTCCGGTGAGAGGTAGCTCCAAACCCAGTGGTTACACCGTAACTGTCAGTACCTTTACCCATACTCTCCATAACCCAATCGCTGCTAGCTTTCACGCCAGCTCTCGAAGCCTCCGCTAGCTCAACCTTAACGCCACCGCCTACGTTCGAGATCGCCGCGACTTGTCCGATCGTCAGTGTTTCTCCGCCGAGATTCACCACCGGTTTACGGTAATCCTCAACCATCCTCTTCACCTCATCTAAATGACTCCCTTTCATCTGCTCCGCCGCAGCACCCCAATTCAACGGATCCGCCGCCACCGTCACTTTAGTCTTCTCTACTACGCCGCACAACAACATCGCTTCGATTTTGCCGTTTTGGTGAACTGATCCGTTGATCTGATCCATTGGTTTTTGATAAATAGGAACAGATCTTTTGAATTGTTGGTGAAGGATGAAAGAGAGGAGAGCTTTTGAATTGTTGGTGAAGGAGTTTGGTTTTGTGTTCCTGAGGAGAAGAGAATGAGGAGAGTGGTTTATATAAGGACACGATGTGGTAGTGTTTGATGTTAGGTAAGTACAAGAGAACAAGTTTTTTATTTTATTATGTAATAATAATAATAATAAAAACATTAACTGAAAATGAGAATTGAGGGGGTGGGTGGAGAGTTTCATGATGACCGTTGGATGGCTTATGATCATCTAACGGTTGAGGATAGAGAACGTGATTTTGGTTTGAGCCGCAAAAAGTCTATTTGGAAAAGGTGGTCGTGGCTGGTGGGTGAAGGGAAATAGCGTTTTGCGGTTGGTGAGAGTTTACGAGTGATTATGGTTTGGGAGTAGGTGTGTAAGAACGTAGTACTAGTAGAGTCAATTTCAACGTCCATACCGAATAACACTTCAAGGATAATAAGAGATTTTTAATAGTTTTTTACATTTTTCGTCTCATTTGATACAATTTGTTATGTCTCAGCATGTATTCATGACCACTCTTTAGCACAGAGCAAAACATTCATTTCAGTTCCAGAAAATTTAAATAATGTTTAGACCTTTTAACTTCTAAAATTAATAAAGAAGAATTTACGTATAAATTATCAAATGTCAATCCATAATTGTTTTAGGACCTATAAATTTCGGTGTTGGCTATGCCCCATACTACGAGTGTAATTTTTAAAAATATAGACATAGTCAACAAATCATAATCGTATTGCGATACTGTTCATTAGATAACCATTTTACTAAACGTCAAATACATCTTACATTTTTTTTTTGCAAAGAAAATACATTTTGCATTTGACATGATGATGACTTAAAAGAACCAAATCAAAATCAACGCTACTTAAAAATTTCTCAAAAAAATATTATAATACCCCACTAAATAGTCAAAATCGACCCAAACCTGCATGACTTATTTTCTACTATATATTTTATTTTTACTATACTTTTTATGTGGGTTAGATACTAAACATTTTGACCTCATAACAAATATTTAAGTCGTTTGGGTTAAGTTAATGATATCACGAGATTTGTACAAGACGGCGTTTGACTTTAATTAAAATATCATATTCTTTTTTTTGTCAGCATTAAAATATCATATTCGTTATGATGATTTGTGAAGTGCTATGAGTACATATAACTCTATTAAGTGCTTTTTTTTAACAAACTATATAAGTACTTTTTAATCCCGTTAGTTATATTGTTTTTTGATAATTCAGTGCATCATAGAGATACAAACTAAATAAATTTTATAGAATAAATAAAGAAATAAGAAAATAAGTAATTGTATTGAATAAACGTGAATGAATATATATATATATACACACAATATACCGTTATTATTTTTTTGTATTACCATCTTTATTTTAAAAAAATAAAAATACATATTATGAAGTTGTATATTGCCGGGTTTTCCTTCGTTTATGTTGCCGTTCATTTCAGTATGTAAAAGACGGTTTGGATCATGATGGTTTAGTTGTAGGTGATGACTGATGACTTATTTGTTAAACGATTTGCCAAATTTTCTATGACTAATCCGACAATTAATAGATAAACTCGAAAAAAATTCATTAACGTGTCTGCAAAAAGAAAACACTGCTTTGTCAAAAAATAAAAATAAAGTAAAACTCGCAGATAATTGTGCACTAGCTGATTTTCCCCTAAATAGTAACAAATAAATATATTATAAAATTAATATTTTAATTTTAATTTCAATTATTTTGTAGTTTATACGTAGATTTATTTTAAATAATATTATATTATTTTAATTAGACATGAAATTTGGATATATAATTTCTTGTCAATTTGGTTATAACTTGGGATATATTGAATTGTAATTTTTTTGTAACACTTATTGAATTGTATTGCTTCTCCAATTTTAACCATAATATTTTATGTACTGAAAAACATATCAATAGTAGAAATTGTAAAATATTTTTAGTTCATCAATTTTATTTTAGTATATGTTATTTAAATTAATTTTTGTAATAATCTGAGAAAATAGACTAATATAAATAAATAGTTTTCTTAAACATTAAAATATATTATGTTGTTTAATATTATGGTTTAAAAATATGATAATTTTTAACATCAAAACTGTTTTTTGTATACATTCCTAGACATTCTTTCATAGTTTGGTTGGCTCTAAAAGACAAATTATCTACAAGGATTTGTATGAGATAGTGGGTTATTATCCAAAGTTGTGTATTTTGTGAAGAGTGAGATGAGAGTAGAGATCACTTCTATTTGCTTGTCCCTACACTTACACAATATGGACGATTTTTGTGGCGAAGCTACTTAGGGCTACTCCAGATTGGCCAGACACAGTTTCATTGCTGTTGCGCCCAAACCCGTATTCGTTTTGACTCCATCCTCCTCAAGCTGTCTTTCAGTGTTCGGTCTATCTAATCTGGAAGGAAAAAAACTCTAGAAGGCATCAAAGGGTATGTTTAAACGCATGTACCTTAGTTCGTTCCATTGAAAAGATGATCCGTAACAGAGTTGTTTCTCTGAATTATCATGGCACACATAGACTGGAGGGGCTGTTGCGTAGATGGTTTGAAGTATACTCTACGTGAAGGACCTGCTTTTTTCTTGTTTTCTTTGGTTTCTATAGGATTTTAGAGTTATAACTTTATATTGTTTACCATAGGTAAATGCATATCATTCTTTTGATTAATAAATATAAAATTTAAAAATACTGTTTTTCGTAAATTGTTTTTTATAAAATCACATCATATTTTTATAATACTATTTAAGAAGTCAGTTTTTAGATGTCCTTCTCACGTTGATTGTTCGAAAATTTCAATACAATGACAACCCCTTAATGAATTAAATTAATTATTAAAATGTCATTATTAATACCTTTTATTTAACTTTATTTTGTTAACATTTATTTTGAGATCACTTAATTATCAAAAAGATTTTCAATATCAAAAGAAGTATATTTAAGATAAATATATGTGTATCTATATATAACAATTTTGAATTTCTTCTTATATAAATAGAAAAGGAAACTAATAAAAAGTTAATATAGATAATATATATATATATGTACCATTTTTATATTAAAAAATATAATTTAATAAAATGAATTTATTTTATATAGATCAAAAAAGAAATAGTAAATAAAATGATAATATCTTTAATATAAAAAAATAGCAAGTTGTCATATTTTAAAATATCTAATTTAAGAATTTTTTTTATTATATATATATATATATATCAAAAGAGGAAACTAATATTTAAAAGGAAATAAATTAACATAAAAGTAAAATATGTTGTTTAAAGTTTTCTAAAACATTAAGTAGTTTAAATTGTATTTATGTTTATGTGTTTTAAAAAATATTTGATTTTTTTAGATAAATAACTTTGATTAAAATGAAAAATCTTCACTTCAATTAATAACTTTAATGTAGTGTTATATTTAAAATAATGAAATGTTTAGATTGGTCTTAAAAAATACATATTTTCAATTTCGGAATTGTTTTAGTTTATAATTTTTATCTGTGATTTATGCATTTAAAAAAATTCATAAACCCCAATAATAAACCAAAATATATACAACACGATAATTAAAATAAACATACAAACGATAAGAAACTAACTACACCAAATTAAAATCACATTATAATTTTTTAAAAAAATATTATTGTCAATTTCAATATTTTTCAAAATCAAATACCTTAAAAATCACAATTCAATAACTCATAAACAACGAAATTTAACTAAAAATGAAAAATATTAAACTACATAAAACAAAAAATTAATATTAATAAACTATTTCAGTTTAGTATTTTTCTTAAATATCTATTCCCGCGTATAAACATAGGTGAATCAAATATGCTTTCATAAAATATCTTATCTTTCCCTTTGTTACATAAAATTTTATTTGGAAAATATAAAAAAACTAAAATTAAAATTTTAATTGGCATAAATTATTTACTAGTTTTTAATAATGACAATTAATATAATATTTTAATTCATTAGTGATGTCTCTGTAATTAATCATCTTAAAAATTAATATAAAACACGTAAGAACTAACTTTTCAAATAATATTGTAAAATATATACCTACCATGTCATTTTCCATGAAGGAGAAAAGAACATATTGTACTCTAAAAAACATATAGTACTCTCATTGTGAAATTTCATTTCTATTTATGTAGAATTAAATATCTCTGGGAGCATAAATTTTTGTTTTGTTTGCTAGCTATATCTCTGTAGAGAATAACATTCAAACGTGAATGTTAGTGTCAAAGTGTTTTACTACCGGAATGATTTTGGTCAAGTGGTCGATGAGATTTGGGATAAAACTATAACAGTTTTTTTACAGGGTTTGAGTCTTCTTTGAAATAAAGTTATAATTATGTGGGAAGTTTTGGTTTAGCTTTGGCTGGTAACATGCGATCCAGCTACTCTCTAGCATTAGTCGGAAGATATTTTAAACTCGGATCTGATGTGCCGCAGTCCACATATCATTACATAGAACCAGTTCAGCATGGAGTTCAGGACGTTCTGAACATTTCAACCAAGGTTCATGTTTTTCACCGTACCAGACTTGACTTGGATCATGCCAGACTTGAGAAAGATCATGCCAGACTTGAGAAAGATCATGCCAGACTCGACTTAGGTGGTGAAGAAACCGAAGACAGACATGCATTCTCATCCGGCAGACCATCCGGACAATCCCGCAAGCGTCCTTATCTTTACCCCGTGCATCCATCTGGTTCGGATGAACCTGGACATTTTGACTAGTCTTCTCCATTTTCCGTACCTTGACCAGATCTAGTCTCCTCCATTTTCCGTGTTTTGACTAGATCTAGTCAAATTTGTATTTTCTATGCATTGTTTTCTCACATTTTCTTTAATTGTCTTTGACTACAAAACACTATAAATATGTAGTCCCTTTGATGAATAAAATCAGTTCAGTTTTGGTTGTTTATTTTGTTTCTTCTCTGAGTGAGAGAGAGAGTTCTTTAGCTAGTTCATTGGTGTGAACCGGCTTGTTGATTTGGTGGTCAGTCAATTCATCTTTGTGCGTTGTTTGGTGGTTAGCCAACACATTCATTCTTTCTTTGGTGGTTAGCCTTAGATCGTGGGTATATCAAGAGTCATTCCGCATCTCTTGACGATCCTTTCAATCCATCTCAGTTCCAGAAGTGTTGTTTGCCTTCTCGGATCATATCCAACACCCAGCTAAAGTTATCCTCCCTATCTTAGGGTTCTTCAGTTGGTATCAGAGCCACTTTGGCTGGTTTGTTTTCAATTCATCTTTTCATCTTCTCATCTCTCCACGATTTTATTTTCTTATTTTTTGTTAGATCCGGGATGTTCCTTTACTCCCTTGTGATCGCCAGTTTTTTTTTAAAAAAAAGAGAGAAAAAAAATCTATCAAAAAAAAAAAGAGTAAAAGTTTTGGTTTGAATCATTTCTGAAGAGAAATCCAGGGGGAGTGGTGGAAGAGAAACCCTGCTGGCTGAAGAGAAACCCAACCTTAGGACAGTTAAGGCAGATCCATATCAAAATTCTCTTCATCTTTCTTTCTCTTTTCTTTTTCCCACAAAAGTTTGTTTTGGGTTTTGATTGCTGAATTTTTACTGCCTATCATCCTTTGAATCAATGGAAAGAACTCTGAGTGATCACCTAAAAATCGTGAGCTAAAAACTTTGAAAGTGTGAGGATTTTTATTTGCTAACTCTTTTGTTAAGTGTTTTCAGGATGTTTGGACTTCTCAAGAAATCAAAACTACAAAAAGACGTTTACTTTCCTTTTAAAACCGTGTTAGAAAAAGAGCAAATGATTTTTGGAAATAAGAAACAGTTTGCTTCTAATGGGTTTGATTTTTTGCAGAAACAAAGAAACCAAAGGAAGAGACAAAACAAGTTCGATGATGATGAGAAGTGGATCAGGAGTGGTGATTGTCCCTTCACCAAAGCTAAGAGAAGCAACTGTGATGTGTCTGATCAGAACGAGCTTCAGACTTATGCCAGCTTGGAAAAGATGTTGCATAAGGCGATTCATGTTGTCCGGCAACTCAAAAAGAAGGGAAACACCAACACTTCTTCTGCACCAAAACAACAAAGTAATTCTTCTTCTCCTTCAAATTCTAATTTGAAAACTAATGTGTTTTCTTCTGATAAAAGCAAGGCTGTAAAAACCACAAGCAAGGCTCTTTCTACCAGGTGCTTCAAATGCCATAGGGTCGGTCATTATGCCAACAAGTGCTAAAAACAGAAATCGTTGGTGACTTTGGAGAAAATTGAAACCGAGCCAGAAAAGGAAGACCCTTTACCAATTTTCGATGACTATGCACATGAACCGAAGGAAGGGTCAGGTGGAGAGCAAAACTGTGGTCATAAAGAAGGATCTTCTTCCATTCACAAACCGGACCGAACTCAAGGTGCGCAACGTTCTGATTATGGTTCTTTTGCTTATAATCCTTTTCCTTTTAATGTTTCAGATTTGAGGACAAATCTTTTTGAAGAGGAAGGGAATGATGTGCCGCAGTCCACAGATCATTACATGGAACCAGCTCAGCATGGAGTTCAGGACGTTCTGAACATTTCAACCGAGGTTCATGTTTTTCACCGTACCAGACTTGACTTGGATCATGCCAGACTTGAGAAAGATCATGCCAGACTTGACTTGGGTGGTGAAGAAACCAAAGACGGACATGCATTCTCATCCGGCAGACCATTTGACTAGACTTGAGAAAGATCTGGTTCGGATGAACCTGGACATCTTGACTAGTCTTCTCCATTTTCCGTACCTTGATCAGATCTAGTCTTCTTCATTTTCCGTGCTTTGACCAGATCTAGTCTCCTCCATTTTTCGTGCCTTGACTTGATCTAGTCAAATTTGTATTTTCTATGCATTGTTTTCCCACATTTTCTTTAATTGTCTTTGACTACAAAGCACTATAAATATGTAGTCCCTTTGATGAATCAAATCAGTTCAGTTTTGGTTGTTTATTTTGTTTATTCTCTGAGTGAGAGAGAGAGTTTTTTAGCTAGTTCATTGGTGTGAACCGGCTTGTTGATTTGGTGGTCAGCCAATTCATCTTTGTGTGTTGTTTGGTGGTTAGCCAACACATTCTTTCTTTCTTTGGTGGTTAGCCTTAGATCGTGGGTATATCAAGAGTCATTCCGCATCTCTTGACGATCCTTTCAATCCATCTCAGTTCCAGAAGTGTCGTTTGCCTTCTCGAATCATATCCAACACCCAGCTAAAGTGATCCTCCCTATCTTAGGGTTCTTCAGGATCAAACAGTGCGATAACTAGTCCACTTTATAACAATACGTGCGTTCTTTTCGGGACCAACCGGATCAACCGATAGAACATATAAAAATAAGCGATTTACTCCATCCGATATGGTCTCCGACATGGTCAGATCATAATCCTAAAACGTTTGTTGGTCCTGTTATTGTACATAACTAAATTTAGCGTACTCAGTAAACTACCTCAGAAAAAAACTCTGATGAAAAACACGAGAGATCATAGATCATACATATTTAAGTTAATTTTGATCTGACTTTTAGTTGCGTAGGAAAAAAATATATTATTACGTAGACAAGTGGAAAAAGGAATTTTGATGTCATATAATAGCATTGGTTTTTTTTTTGAGAAAGAGCATTCAGATATAAAAAAAATTACAAGATGTGATTTATTAGATCACATAGTTTGAGAAAGTTGGATACATAAAATAAGCAATGGAAGAGCCATTGAACCAAGAACGTGGTAATACTCTTTAGTTTGACCAAAATAAGAAGGATACTTATGTAGTTGATTTAGGAATCTCGACCCCTTCGGCTTCGTTTCCCTCTTCCACGCACTGTCATCCATTCCTTGGAACTTTTGCGTAGGTTTGATCAACCTACCTTGTCTTGTCACACTTCCAAATTCATCATTTGCTCAACAATATGGAAATCACTCTCCATACCACAAAGTCACAAACCTCTTGGTTGGACTCGGTTGCTTGAAAGGTCATGGTTAAAGGATCAATTCGTGAGTGCATAATACCCTCATTGAAGATAATATCTGATGAAACACCTTCCATAATCTGTAGAGAAGTCTGAGCTGGTGAAGAACCTGCTAGTGTGGAGGCTGAAATAGATGTGGCATCCGGAGACGAATGACTGAAAATAGTATAGCTATCCTTTTGAGAAGTAGATATCTGAAGACCCAAAGTAGCTGCTAATGGAGGTAAAGTCGACTGAGAGTTTGAGGATGTAGATATTGTTACCGGAGAGTGTTTGAAGCAGCTTGGTGGCGTTGAATGATCCTTCAGCTCAACACCATCTTCTGTTTCCGTTCCTGACTTTTCAACTTGGACCATATCTTCTTTGTCTGATGCAACCGTGAACTGAGCATGTTCCTTTTCAGTTTCAACCCTGGCGCTTCATTAAACTGATCCTCTGTGAAGCTTGTTTCCACACACTTTTGGGGGACATGTAGGAGACATCTATTTTCTTTATGTCCTAGCTAACCACATCTGCCACAAATACTCGAAATCCAAGTGTACTCAACATCCACTAAAAATATATTACCTTGTTTGTCATCCAAGGAAATTTGATTCGGGAAGAGCATCCAATTCTACTTCAACTAGTAAATTTGCTTCTCCCAAAGTAGTCGTTTCAAGACGAGGTTTATGTGTTTGCATAAGCTCACCAAGTCCAGAAGCAACGTGACTGAGGCCTAATCTTTAGTAGCAACAATCCGAAACATTTTTGAGGTTGGCCCAAACTGGTATAGTTGAACTTTCTGGGACTTTGAGTGAGCTCGTTGGTTTCCAGGGTGAAACGCACAACAAGAAGTCAGCAACATGCCATATATCTCTCTGAACTACCCATTATCGAGTTGATTCATGGGGAATGTAAAACATGTAAGACAAATCGGTTTTCTTACGACAACCTATTCTACAGAATCTTCCCCACAACCTATTCACTACAGCATGAAATAAACCTCCGGGAGGAAGAGAGCAACGGTGAAGCTGACCAATAACATACTCTTTTTTATTGTCCGGTCCTATGCTTAGTACTTGTGAAGGAATTGAAACCTGAGGTGTATCGTAGAGTCGGAATGTAGGCTTGGCAGCTTAACAAAGGTTCCTGGAGGAGGCCGGGTTCATTCTGGCAGCCCATGAAAATCTTAGCGTTCCATCTTCTTTGAGTTCCAAAACATGTATCTTCTGAACCGGTGTAAGAGGAAACTCTCTAGTTGCTATTTGATGATCTTTTTTCTTCTGGTTTTGACCAAGTCCGTCAGTCGATGATGGCCAGAAGGAATCAAGTGAAGATGCAAGTGAAGCTTGTAGATGTCAATAGTCTTTCATGACTAACTAGGCGACGAAGTCACTGATGCTGGATGCATTAGTCGTTACTACATAAGGCATGCGGAGTGTGAGTTACCATGTGGATGCAAGATATGCTGAGATAGAGAAGGATAAACTGAGGGTTTATGTCTTGACGTTGTTGTTGAAGTAGTTGCTGAGGCAGTGTGTGTCAGAGAATGAACCAGGAGGCATGCGGAGTGGTAGAGACCATGTGGACGCAAGATGCTGAGCAGGTGTGGGATAAACTTGAGGAGCAAGTTTATATCGTGGATAAAAGGCAAGAGATAAACTTGGGGAGTAAGTGCATTTTAAGAAAATGAAAATGTACTTATTGATATGGAAGTTGTTCATATCCATGTTCATTGGATACTATGGTTTTAGGAACGTGAAGATCACTATAAAAGAGCTATGGAGTCGTGTGTATTCCATAAGACACTGACTATTATTATAGAGGAAGGGTGAAAATTCCTTAGGGGTGTTCTTGGGTCGTGCTGAAGCAGTTGCTGAAATACTGACGACAGAGAGAAGTTTGGGTAGATTAGGAATCTTTCAGTAGCAGCTGTTATGGTGTTAACAGACTGTGTAAAGCTGATAAACAAGTCTTGTAATAGATTGTTTAGGCGATTTCTAATAAAGCAATAGTTGATTATTTGTATCTATTTTATCTCTTGATTTATTTTCTGCATTACCTCGTATAATAGCATTGTTACGTCCACAAATCTATACAATGGTTTAGTTGTAAGAAACGATCAACTAATCGCATACAATAGTACGGTATTTCTTTAGTTTATTTCTCAAATGAAAAATCAAATAGAAAAACTACTAGACAATAAAATATCTATGAAGCTAGAGTTATTAGGTTAAGAAATTCCATACAATTTGCCATTTTGTCTATCTTGCTTGAAACTGAAGTAAATCGTAAAATCATCTTATAACAAATCAATCGATCAGATTTTTTAGTATTGTTATTATTTTTTGTTACAAAATATGTATGATGGTGATATCTAGCTACTATTTGGGTTAATTGCAGCTAATAGGTTGTCGAAGAGCAACATCTAACATTTTCTGAAGGTATTGCTAATGTAAATCAATTGAACACGAAAACCTATCTAAAGGGTCTCCAAATTAAAGCTACTATATATGGCTCAAAGAAGCAGTGGGTTGGTAAGATGGGTTTATTTCAAACACTTGCATGTGTACATACATGTTCTTTCCCGCTATTGCAGTAGGCGATGACTGATGAATTCAACGAATACAATCATAGGTTCTGCTCATTTTTATATTTTAAATAATATATTTGACTGGACGGTACCTATTTTTTACAGGACGATGTTGGTCTCTTAGTTATTGTTTTAAACAAAGTTTTAAAAATTGGTATAGTTTTTTTTTTTAATAAAAGGCTTAAAATTGGTATAGTTGGTCTTTTAAAAATTGTTTTAAACATCTTGGCTATGTTGTTCAGCTGATTGAAACGGGGTTTTAAGCGGTTAAAAATCAATTTAGATCTTCGCCTAATCGAAAATTTCATATAAAATGCCTAATTGTTTTGAACATTAATTTTACTTAATAAACAAATTTTAGTTAAGATCGTATTAATTATTGAACTGTTAAAACAAATGTAGAGAAGTACGAGCATACATGTTGATTCTATTGTACGCTCCGGTGTTCATCAGAGATAGAGGTCTCGGCCTCTTCAATCTTCTTCCCACGCCTAACCCCCTTTTTTGCTTTAGATCTGCCTGTTGTTTGCTTTCTGTTTTACTTGTACCCTAGCCACAGCTGTTTTCCGACTAGCTGGACTGTAATCATTCGATTTTCCCTTCATGAACGAATTAAATGAATTGAATTAAAAAAATTCTTTGTCATTCATTCCAATACCATTTTATGAAATAGGAAAATATTTGGTAAAATTTGGATAGAATATATATCTGAATCAATTCATTTATCGTTAATTGGTTTTTGAACTGGAAACCCATAGAGTTATCTTTTTTTTTTTTTAAACACATACTTACTTTCATTAAAAACTCAATCTTTTTCCATACAATAAAAAGAGGGAATCACTCATCTTCTTTGTCCATAAGCATAAAATGCAACAAATAAATAAGATAAACGAGATAAGTCTTCAACCGAAGATGACAGCAAATTCGAGACGATGCTTGAATGCGTCGGGGAAGCTTTCACGACAAAATCGGACAGCTTAGAGATAGTCACAAGTGACGTTGAGAGACAGTTCTCACTAACAAGAAAAACCGATGAGTTATCTTAACATGATGACCTCTTTCCAAAGCGTGTTCCGAAATATGATATATAGTCTTCAACTCTTGATAGTTGATATGCAATGTGATTCTACTGAAAACGCGGTTCCCTGCGGCAAAATAGAAGTCATCAAAGTTGACAAATCAAACTCTAAACTTGCAAACATTGGTGATCCCTGCGTGGGGGCCCCGGTAAAAGGACCACCAAGGCAACAACCACAGTCGCGAAGATCCAGCAAACACCACTCGTCTCACCAACCCCCTTCACCGGGTCCCATATTATCTCAGATATACAGTCATCAGTGCTACTTTTTCTAAATCAGCCACATAAACTCACTCTCTTTTTTATTTGTATTTATTTATCATCCATAAGATACAACACCTCAGACAAAAAAAATGTATGACGTGTTTCAATAAATAGAACAAAATTTTTTTTATGAAAATAAATTCATCAGGTAACGATTGTATTTTTGAGTTTATCAAAACTACTAGAAAGAGAACAATATATTCGGTGACCATCTACATAATCCATAATATACAGTTTGTAAGTAATTTTGATAATTTAAAAAATAATTTTAGATACTTATAGAAAAATTCTCTAGGATAGTTTTTTTTTAAATTATTATCACAAAATAGCCATCAATATATTTTTACCCTAGAATTAACTAATCTAAACTTAGGGTTTAGAGTTAAGGGGTGTGGTTTTGGGATAAAGTTTCAAACTTTAAAAAATAAAAAATAAAAAATAAATATTAAAAATTTCAAAATAAAAAGGGTTATTTTGGTCATTTTTTTAGAGCTATTTTGTGACAAAAACTTAAAAATAACTATCCGAGAGAATTGCCCAAACTTATACTATATACATTATATTTTAAAATTTTAGGAACCATAAAGCAAAGTTTCATTTGACTATGCTCAGAATAAGCTTATGTATACAATGAATAAGCTTATGTATACAATGATATTGTGTTACTCAACTAGATCAAAATACAGCAAATCAGATCATAGAGCGGAGGAAAGCCATATAATCAAAATACATTTACTCGAGAATATGACACTATATTTTTTCACTTTGTAAGTATCATCTTTGAAACCATTGGGGGCGAAGAATGAGAAATTGCAGACGGTTGAACATTGGCATATGACCCTAATTAACATCCATAATCCCATTGTGATTTCACAAGAAAAATAACTAATATCTTCTCCTAATCAACATCTTGCTCTTCTTGATTTTATGAGATTGTGTTTCCTGACTCTCATATGACCTGAGCAAATATAAAAATTCATTGTCAGAACCAGAACATAAATACTTGATACAAAGTCTGATCAAAGCAAACAACATAAATTACATGTAAACAACATGTCTATAGAGCTTTTCAATAGCAGGCATCCATAAAATTTTGACCGGTGATTGCAATGGCTAACTCAGCTCTCAGAAAGTAGGCGATAAGGCTCATCAAACCCACCATCTTCATCATTTTCAACATCTTTCAGAAGTTTCTGTGTCCTATCAAGACGATCAAGCTTGGTTTTTCCATTAAATGAAAGTTTTTGCAAATCCCATTCCTCTGTCAGTTTCTCCACTCTCTCTGCCATCAGCTCTTTCTCTTCAGCTATGCGCTTTATGTCCTCAATCTCCACTATTTCTACTGCACCTTAAAAATTACCAAAAACAAGAGATATAAACATAAGGAATCATGATATGGTAGTACCACACAAAACACACATGCTTAAAATGAGGGAGACAGCACAAAAGGTTTAAAAAAATCTGCTCACAAAACAGTTCATATGGAGTAGCATACCTTTCACTGAACGCTTCTTGGCCTCTGCATATTCGATAGACATTTTATGCAGGCAACTCAGATCAACTTCATTTCCCTGATAAGCACAAAAGAAAACACTAAAGGGTCAATAGAGATTTGCAAATAAGCAAATTCTGGTAATGTATATACTTAAAAAGATTAGGTATCTATCGTTTGCTATCCTAATCAAATATAATCAAATATATTTAGATTGTGTTTATCTATCGTTTGTTTATCCTAATCAAATCTATCTAGATTGTTATGCTCTATTATTCATCATATTATAAAGTCAATCTATTATAATAAGTTCCAACTATTATTTCAAATTATATTATTGTAAAGGTTTTTTGTATAATCTACAATATACGGCTTAAGTTGCATATGTCGTTTGGATATATAAAGTTTGTTTGATCTAATTAAGTTGTGATTCCAGTTCTATATATGATATTCCTTATAGTATGATTCACTATCATATTATTTAATAAGGTCCTGCTAAGAAGACACATACATTTTTATTTTTATCCGGTCTCTCGAAGATACTATCAAATCCAGCTATTTTTCCAACTAGTTCCCCCTTCACAAACATGGATCATTTCTTTGGGAGAGTCCTCCCGGAAATGGAGATCACCAGTTTGCATAGATACTATGGTATGTTTGAAAGGGAAGAAATAAGAAAGTTTTCAGTAATCTAGTTATGGACTCTAGTGAAACGCTTAAGTTGACAGAAACATATTCAACACTTTGGATTGAGACACATATGCTGAACACACAGAGGGCAACACCACAAGTAGAAGTCGTGAATCTACCATCAATTCCAGAAAGGTGGTGTTTTACAGATGGTTCTTGGAAAGAAAATAATCTTTTCTCAGGATAAGATTTTTACAGTACTTTAGAAGGGTTCAATGGCGGAGCATAAACTTTTTGGACTGGGTTCAAAATTTTTTTTTTAACATAACTACTAAATTATATAAAACTATATTCTCCGACCTTCAAATTTTTTTTTATTACAGTTTCATTAACAACATCTTTAAATTTTGTTTCGATTAAAAAAAATAGAAAAATACTTATTCCAACCAATTATCATATTGATCAAACTAAGAATCATTAAACCGCTTTGATGTATTTTTATGAGTCTTACTTTAAAATTATGAGCACGAGGTTGACAAAGTTCTCAAGTTAAATATTTGTGTTTTACCTTGTTTCTTTGATTATGGTGATATCGCATTTTTTTCACCAAGATCATCTAGATAAGTTGGTCATTATTTATCTAATTAATAAAAAATTAACCTATTTCTAAATATGAAACTAACTGTTAAAAATTTTCAAAATATAAACATAAATTCTAAATATTTTTATTAAATTTGAATCAATGAATCATAATTATCTTTATTTTGATAACTAAATAATCGAGACACCAAAATATAAGATAAAAAAAGAACCCAACTTGAAATTCTGGTACACGAGCTCTTGCATTTGTCGAAGAAGAGGAGTTTGTTTATTAATTTGTTTTTAATGTTCCAGATATAAATTACTATACTATTTAAGCCTAATATAATTTGGGCTTAACACTAATATGTAACTAACCTTAAGATAAAACGTGTATTGATTTCATGATTTCTTGCAATAGTAAACATTGAGATAAAAATTAATACAAATCAAAATTTTAACAAATAAATGATATAAATGTATTCGTTATATAATTTTGTCTTTAAATTTTAATGTTTTAATTATTTTTGTGGTGTTCTATTTTTTAGTGGGGTCAAATTTGTTTTGTATTAGAGTCAATACATTTTTACTTAAAAGAAATATAAATATATTTTTTTAAAATAGTGGGGTGAGCTGACCCCACTCCTCCTTCATTACCTCCGCCCCTAGAAGGGTTAGAGGGTCTGATGGGGACAAGAAATGTTAGAGCCAGTTTTCTTTTTTTCATGCGGAGGTGGAAGCATGTTTTGTCTGTGGAGTTGGCTTCGGTCATGGTTTTGGAATTGGTATATTTTCCGTTTATTCCACTTCATTCTGGAATCAGTTAAGGCCTTGAGTACAACAAAAATCCCTTAAGTTTTGATACAAAATATTCTCCAGAGTTTGGACTAGGCTCTCTTATCGACAGATCGCAGACCACACACAATAAAATTTAGGCAACACATCCTTACTAAAACCCATTGGTGTCTTCTAAAACCTACTTCACACTTATGATTTCAAACCTGTAAAAGCTCCACTTTCCAGACAAAAACTTTTTATATTCAGTTAAGAGTAGCGTTCTCATCACATATATACATCATTGAGGGTAAATGACTATCACATATATACATCATTGAGGGTAAATGACGCTAGTTATAAAACAAGGTAGTTTAATGGGGGACATAGAATTGTTTAAGGGTTACAGCCTTTGATGTAGAGGAGGCAGGACATCACACTATATGAAAAGAGATGCTGGATCCATTGATGTCCACAGCCTCTACTTGTTCTTCCTTTCTCAATGTCCTCAACTCATGAATTTGGTTTCCATACTTCTTGGGGGTTCCTCCTTCCCAGAAGCACGACTGTGCTATGTTTCATCTAACTCCTCATCATCTTTTTCCGGAGGATAGATAATGAAGAAGAAGGTATTGATCATCATTTTCGTGCTCCTGAGGTTTCTGACTTCATAATTTTGTGTTCTTCCACCCATCTTTCATGTAAACAGTTTATGGATCAGTTGCTCTATTCTTGACATTTGCTCCCTTTTTCTGATTGACTTTATTGCAGAAACAACGAGTTAGAGGGATTCTCTCCTTTCAAACTTTTTTGCAAATATGAAACTGCAAAACATAGTGCATGAAGGTGGAACAAAGGTAAGGGTTCAAGGTGGGTATTAGCTAAATATGAGTTAGCCATTCCGGATCAACAAGTGGTAAGAAAAAAAGAAGTACTGAATAATAGGTTTCCCTGATCTAATTTCTATAACAAAAAAAAAAAATCAATCAAAATTAGGTCCCAATAAAATGGAGTTTAAATCTTTCTAATGTAACCTAGACATGCAAAAATTATTTGGAGAAGAAGAGATCCAAAATCAGTGTTCCAGTTTGTTTATGTGCTTGCCATTCATTGATGATGGTCAATGAATTAGATATCTTAAAGCACAAGAGTGGTTAAGATCATCAAAAAATAATTTCCTAATAAGCAACAAATTTTGACTCGGTAAAACTGATTAAGTGAAAAAATCAAAATGACTCAAAGAATTAAATGAAAAAGAACCACGATTAATAGCACAAATTTACTTGGTTTACGAAATGACGAGAAATCATTTTGTTTATCAAACACTCAACAATAGTTTGCGATTAGCTGTTTTGACTCAACCATTGGCTATTCGGATTAAAACCAAGGATTTCCTAACATGAATCCATGAACCACTTGATTCCAACTCTCAGACGATTCAGTCAACAACGAGAATTGAAGAGTGGGCTTTAGATAGAGAGAGAGGGAATCAGCGAGGACAGTGAGGAGAGAGAGTGAGGATGGGAAAAGAGAGGGAAATGACGAGGATAAGGGGACAGAAGAGAGATGGAATTGGCAAGGATAATGGGAGGAAGAGAGAGAGAAGGAAGTGGAGGAAGAAGGGTGAAGAAGAAAGAGTAAAAGGGAAGGAAGAGAAAGAAAGAAGTAACGAGGAGAAGAAGAGGGGGAGATGAGAGAGAGAAGGGAGTGGTATGGAGGATTGTGTGGTGGTAATTATTTTCCGAAGAATATTTCGTGAAATGTTGAATTATGTTTGATTTTGTAAAAATTGTTTCGTATAAAAGTGTTTAATTTATTTACAAATTTTTTTTCTTAAAATGTTATCAAAATTAGTTTTATCAAAGTTGTTTCGTCAAAACTGTGTAGATTCTTTTTATACAAAAGTTGTTTTGTAAGACGCTGTCAAAATCTATTTTACGAAAGCTGTTATGTGAAAAAAAAAACAGTTTTTATTTATTTTATGAGAGTTGTTTTGCACAGTTTCACTAAATTTTCTGGAAAAGGTTATTTTTTTTTTTTTTTTTTTTTTTTGTCATCAATTTTACAGACTCATATTGACTCTCTGGAAAAGGTTATAGAAGACCCAGTTTAATGTATCGTCGTTACATTGACATATGTGGATTGATTCTCTAAAATTTCCGGCTCGGTCATCTTTACGACATATTTCGTCTTGTTAAAGCAATTTTAGCGGTTGGTGTCGTTATGATATATTTTAATCCCAACAATAACTTTTCTCGCTACATCTTTTCTTTATCCGCATTACATATAATTGTAGTGGTAACAATAACCATGAATTAATTTCATTTTCTCATACGGTAAAAATAATACGAATAAATGTTTTACATGGATCTGTTGTAAAACAAACATTTTTAACACCTGAAGGTATTGGTCATTCTCATTCTAGACCGAGAAAATTATAAATTGAAATTTTTATACATTTATTTGTATATTAATATCCTAAATTAAAATAATGATTGATTTCATATGTAAATAGCTTTTAAGAAGATAAAACTCATTGTTTACTAACGATCCAATGATGTTGGAGCCCCTCTGTTTTACTATTTTTTTCTAAGTAAATTCCATTAACTCTAGCAATCCATGAACATTTTTTACCACATCGAGACCTCCTGTCTGCACGCCATATTGTTTGAGAATTTTCCATTTTATCCCCTTGTCGTAAGAGACAACGCCATACAATTCTGCTTCCTAACCCTCTCTCTCTAAGAAAAATTTGATATTTATCATTGACTTTTACCTCGTGAAGACCATCAACTTTCGTTTTGTTAGATGAGAAATTAACTTTGAGAATACTACCTGGATTTAGTTTATTTTGAATTTCTATAGTATTCATCAGGCATCCTGCTACTTGACATTGTGGGAGATGGTGATTATCAATATTACACACAATACCTTCATTCAAACCAAAACACATCGCAGTAGCTAGCATAAATATGAGATAACTCATCTTCTTTTATCTAAAATATTTGTTCAAAAATATGATTTTATAGATATTAAAGTGGAATTTATCTATAGTTGTTGGTAAAAATGTTATAATATTTTATTAAATATTTAAAAAGTAATGGCTAAAATTAAAGATATATATAAACCTATCAAATATGTGGACGAAAAGGCATATGAGGTCGAGAAATAAGGTGAATCAAATAAGATTAGACAAAATGAATTAAACATGCAAATTATTATTGCCCACGAAAAGCTAAAAAAAGAACAAAAAACAATACACATATGATATTTAATGAAAGAATTGTCTGAAATACCTCATTTTGAAGGGACATTGTGGAGTCAGTAGTCCGTGCAAAAGGAATTTGTAGAAATAGTTCCATTATTTTGAAATACGAGCGATATCCTTAAGAATTGAGAAGCTAATGGCTATGATACGAAACAACAGTTTAGCGGCACGACTTCAAATTGTAGTCAATGGCAAGCTAATAGCAATTATACAAAACTTTCATTTAATGACAAAGCATTTGCTCTTCAGATTAATCAGCCTTTTCTCCCCCATACACTTTTTGACTTTTGTTACTTCTTAATCTTTCTCTATGTTTTGTGAAATCCTTCTAGTTCATAGTGTTCTTGTGTGCAATATTTCTAGTTCATAGTATTGTCTTAATTTGAAAATCTTGTTCTACTTTCGTTGAGTCATATGTCATTGTCTATTGTTGTGTGTATTCTAGGTTAAATGTGAGTCACATGTAACTAATCTTGTCTTGCAAAAAATAAGAAAGTGTTTAGGTCAATATCAAAAACAATGAACATGAATAACATGTCTAGTCTCAGGCTGATTCAAGATAAAAAAATAATGGGTTATTACAGATAGGGAGATAATGTCTTCATTTAATTAATAAGCTCAATTCCTATATTAGGCCATAGTTACGTGATTGTTTGAATGGCAAATGGGTTATCATTCCCTAGTTTGGAACGTGCAAAAATGGCAGGAACATGAGTAAACGGAAAACGTAAATAGCAAGAGAAAACATCCAACATGGCAATGATAAGGGGGACATTTACTAAAACGTAAAACCTAAAAGTGTACCCCACTTTCAGTCAAATGCAAAACCAACCTAAAGGGATAGTGAAAGTACTATTTAATCCTTATGACCAAACAAAAAAAACAGAAATATATTTTACGTTTCTATCATTTGGAAGTCTACACGTAAAAAACGAAGTCTACAAATGTTTAGACTTTCTAAAAAGTCTACCTTACAGACTTAGTTTGTAGTCTACACTCTAATTTGATCTAAAAATTTAATTTTGAAAATGTATAAAAATAATTATAGTGATATTTTTAACTAATCATCAATATAATGGATAATATGAACTAAATAGATAAAAATTTCATATAATTGAACAATTTTCAAGAATATATACTAATTTGGTTATCATGTGGTAGACAATGTTCATAGTTTAGAAACAAAAATGTTCTAACATGTTATGTCTTTTAGTGGTTGATTTCATAGGGTTAGATTTTAGATTTTGTTTGTATTGTTTTATTAACTTAAATCTGCATATTAATGTTTAGTAGTTTATATTTTGTATAATTTAGACTTTTTGATTATCAAGCAAAACATTTAGGGTTTGAGATTTGTGGTTTAGGATTTCGTAAACCTACAAAAAAGTCTATTTAGCTCGAGACGTCATTTTCATTCTATTTTATTGGTGTTTACATAAAATCTATTTTAAATTAAATTTACATATTTATGAATAAGAATGTTAAATCATATATTATAAATATTAAAAATAAATAAAAAAATTTAGTAAGTTTTTTTTTTTTTCGCAAATAATAAAGGGAAAGAAAAAAATCGTTGTAGACTTACAAAGAAGTTCACACATCAAATTTAACCTAACCGGATTTAACCAATATAATATTAACCAAATCGAATTTAAACCAAACCTCTTTTAACCTAACCAGAAAAGTTACCGAGAATATAAATACGATTTGTTAAGCTTTTTGGGGTAAAAAAATCCTAATCCCCGCCGTTCTCTCTCTCATGCGATTTTCGGGGAGATTTCCGGCGAACTCTAGCCACACCGTTTCCGCCGCTTAAACTAGTCGTTGTGCACTCCGTCGCTCTGGTAAGTTAAATTTCTTTGGCTTGTCTTCGGCTTCGTCCGCTCCGTTGCTAAAAGTAACCACCTTTACCTTTTTCTTTTTCAGATCTGAGCCGGCGACTTCTAGCGAACGGTGCTTATCGTCCAAATCTCTGCTTCCTGTCAGTCTCACGGCTTCTACTCTAGCGAGCGAACAAACTGTGTTTCATCTTTCCAGGGAACGAACGGTACTTCATCTCTCTATGTCTTCTCTCGTTTAACTAATAACCTAACTAGTTGACTTATATTCCTGTAACCTCTCTCTTAGTTTGTTAACTAACCTATTAGTTTCTTCTCTAATCCATTTTCTGCTTCCAGTCAGTCTACTTTAAGGTAGACATCATTGTTGATATGTAGACATCTTTTTTGAATTGTTGTATACTGTTTTTGGCTTTCGTTGAAGGATGACAAATTTAATTTGGTTAGATGGTTTCGTATTCTCGATTTATGATAGAGTTTGGGTTATTAATTTAGTTTGAATGGTAGAATTCTCGTGTAGACTTCATTTTGATTTATAGACTTCTCGGGTAGACTTCATTTTGCATTGTAGACTTCTCGTGTAGACTTCATTTTGAATTGTAGACTTCTCGTATAGAATTCATTTTGAATGGTAGAATTCTCGTATAGACTTCATTTTGAATTGTAGACTTCTCGTGTAGACTTCTTTTATTCGTTTGTAGACTTCTCTTGTGTAATTTTTTGTTTGTGCTTTTTTTGTTGCAGGTTTCAAAATGGATAAACTTGATTTCCCACAGAGGATGTATAGTGTAGGCCAAGAACCTTTTCCGAATAAAAGCATTGCCTACTACAGCGATGACAGCAAGCTCTTCCCTGCTCTTAAAGAAGCACTCGAGGCAGATGAATGAGAGGAGCTCAAGAACTCGAGAGTAAGAGTGTTCTTAAAGTTCCACGAAATGAAGTTTGGATGGGCTTCAAGGCTGGTGCACTATATACTGTGTTTTCAGCTTGACTGCAAGAAGAAGTTTGAGTTGTGGAGTCTCGTAGGTGTTGAACCATTGAGGTTTTCTCTGCATGAATTTGAAGAGATAACTGGCCTGAACTGCGAGTATGTGAAGAATCTCGAGAATCCGTTGGTTGAGGTAACGACTGACATGAAAGCATTTTGGGCGCAGATGGGAGTGAATTTCGACCGGGGGCCAAGTATTGATGAATTAACTACAGCGTGTCAGATGTGAAGAACATGGTCTCGAGATGATCGGCTGCGTTTAGTGTATCTAGCCATCTACGCTGGCTTCATCGAAGCAGCAAGAACCTCGTCACCCACATGGGCTAGCCTGACTAGGTTAGTGATGGATCTAGATGCTTTTGAAGATTATCCGTGGGGAGGAGTAGCCTTTAAATTCTTGATGGAGTCGAAGGACTTGACAAAGACGTATGCTATTGAAGGCTTTGTTCAGGTTCTTCAAGTTTGGGTCTACTGTTGTCTCCTTGAATTCGGAGCTGGGTTTGGTCACCCTATAGAAGGTTCTCCGACCCCACCTCTACTTGCCTTCTTAGGTGGCAAAGGCAAGAGAAGGCTCCAGGAGAATATGCTGAAACAGGTATGCTTCTTATGTTTATATATGCATTAATTTGATATAAAGTGGTTTTATACTAACTTAATAGTTTTATCTTCTGCAGACTAGGACTAAGAACTTTACTATGAAGGATTACTCTGAAATGTTCCCTCGCTGGGATGGTGAGCTGGAAGATGAGAAGGCTGATAACATAGTGAAGGCAGTGTTTTCTTCAGGCTGGGCATGGGAACAAAGTCACTGGCCTCTTGTCGGAACAAAACTGTGGACAAATGTGAAGGTGGAGATCCATCCGATGAAGACAGAAGCTGGTCAGATGATGCGAAGCTTGAAGACAGTGTCCCCTTCTCGCACACAGTCTGATGCAGAATCACGCAAGAAGGCTCGTGAGTCCCCTGGACTGGATGTGGAGACCATGAAAGGAGAAATAGTTCGTTGGCTAACTGGCCTGACTTCTAATATGGTTGAGGGGCTGAGCAGATGCGAGAACACTCTGAAGACACAATCCCGCATGATTGAGGGCCTTACAACTCAGGTGGGAGAAGATGGTGCGTGAAGGTTGGAAGGAAGACCACACCAAAGCTGATTCATCTACTGATGTACCTGAGGCAAACAAATCTGATGGAGACAAAGCTAAGAAGGACAGCGCTGAAGAAAGCAAAGGTGATGAAAGCGATGAAAGCAAAGGTGAGGAAAGCAGAGCCGAGGAAAGCAAAGCTGCGGAAACAGCTCCCAAAGGAATGACAACAAGATCCAAAGCTAGAGAGACACCCAAGCCACTGTGGTTAGTACCAAAACATCTCCCAAACCACTCAATCTGAAAAGAGGAAAAAAATCAGTGAAAAAGAAATAACTTGTTTGCATTTTGCATTTGGATTTGGAACTGTGGAAAAACGTGTGCATTGGAATGTTCTCTTTTGGTTTGTATAATATTTGTGGCTGTTATTAATGTGTTCTTTCTACTGAAAACAAATGCAGAGTGAGAGTGAAAATGAGAATGGAGGCATAAGTGTTGTTGTAGTAGATAAAGAACAATCATGCATTGATTATGGTTCTGTGAAAAAACTGAAACAAGTTTGTAAAGTGAGAGCTGCTCGCATTGTGGCCCGTGCTAAGAGTGAGCGGCAACGTAGGCTTGCTGCAACTCAGCAGTCTCCTTTTGATGGAAACAGCACGGCAAAGGTTATTATACCTAACCAGCCGAAGCAAGGCCAGGGATATAACCCATTTGCTAATCATGATTGCCAAAAGCTCTCTGCTCTTCTTGATTGGGTGAAACTTGACCCGTAAGTCATCTATTTCCTAAATTAATTGCTCTTTATATAAAGACTTTGTAGTGTTTTATTTATTTAATTTGATTATTGACAGCAAATGGCGACAGAAGGTCAAAGGTTCTTCAAGTCATTGGTTCTACACACTACTAACTCCTACAAAATGGTTGATTGACACGGTATGTAGACTTCTCTCTCATGTAGACTTCTCTCGCATGTAGATGTCTCTGATGTAGAAGTCTCTAATGTTGTAAATGCAGCACATGGATGCTGGCATTAATCTCTTAAGGCTCCGATACACAAAGCACCCTGAATGGTTTAGGTCCGACAGATTTTGCATGTTGGATGCTGTATTTACTCAAATGTGGACAGCAAAGTACTCAGAGTTTCTGGCCTCTCCTGCCAATCCTGACGGCTCAGGTAAACTACTCCCTCCTGGCGCCTTAGACTACTACACAGGCAAGGAATCAGAGTATAGCATATCAAATAAGACATGGGCACTAGAGATTAATGATATATATGCGCCATTATTGGTCAAGAACGATCATTGGATAGCTTACTGGATATCAATCCCAAGGAGACGCATAGTGATTTGGGATAGTGATCTTGCTTACGCTACGGATGCAGAAATTGCTAAGGCCGTGAAGCCTATTGCACACATGCTGCCGTACATGCTGCGTATGTTATCTACCGGTGCGGAGAGGGAGTTGTACACAGTTGATTTCACACATGAGCGTGAATCTGGGGTGCCACAAAACAAACAAAGTGGTGACTGTGGAGTGTATTGCTTGAAGTATATAGAATGTCATGCACTTGGCATGTCATTCCCACCTCATGAGCTGTGTGATAAGAAGATCAAGACAATCAGGTCTCAGATGGCGAGTGAGATATTTGATGAGACCAGGATAAACGGCACAGAGAAACATGATTATAAGCATCTCGGTCTCTATGACTAAGGTTAATCCACTTCTTTGGGTAGAATTGAGGGAAAGTATGAAGTTTTTTGGTGACTTTCCTCATCGGATATATGTAGATTGATGTAGTAGGCTTTTGTACCAGACTATTGTATTGTGTTGTGAGTAACAGGCTGATGTAGCACACTTCTGGTTGTAACAAACTTATGTAATTTGCTTGCAGCAGACTTAAGTATTAGTCTTCTTTTACAGAAGACTTTTACAGAAGTCTGCTACTCGACTACTATCTAGGCATCATCTTTTTATCAGTATATTAGTCTTTTTTAGCTCATATTCGACCAAAAATACAACTTCGAGACAACTCAGAGACTTACGTATTAGTCTTCTTTTTAAAAAGACTACAAAAGAAGTCTGCGGTAAGTAAAAGAAGACTATAAAAGAAGTCTGCGTTCTGGAAAAGAAGACTACAAAAGAAGTCTGCGTTCTGTAACAGAAGACTAACACATTAAGACATAAGACATAAGACAACATCCAAAGCAATAAGACAACTGATAAGTTCCACACATAAGACATAAGACAACATCCAAAGCAATAAGACAACATCCAAAGCAACAATACAACTAATAAGTTCCACACAAGACGTAAGACAACATCTAAAGCAATAAGACAGACAACACCGGTTTAACCTGGACAGTTAGGACGAGTGTGACCCGGTTGTTTGCACTGGGAGCAACTATAATCCTTGTGCAGTTTTCGTGGTTGGTTTCCCCTCATCCTGGAAATTTCTAGCCAAGACTGCCACCTTGACTTCTTTTGCCTACCCCTTCCACGCTTGACCTCTTGAGGAAGACATTTACGTGCCTTATCAGCTCCTTCTTCATTAGCAGGTGTTGTGTCATCAGTGTTGGGAGCTTCTTCTTCATTGGCAGGTGATGTGTCATCAGTGTTGGGAGCTTCCAAAACGTCACTTTTGGGATATATATTTGCCGCGTATGCTGCATAAAGATAATTCTTTGAATAGGATGGGCATACAAACGTAGTAACATGAATATTTGCATCCTTTGCAGCTGCAATGGCATGTGAACAAGGTATTTTCTCAATATCAAACACACCACATTGACACCTCCGAAGTTCCAAGTCAACAACACAATCTCGATGTCCTCCTTTCACAACAAATCGCCAACCATCAATACGCTCCACATTCATCATATCTGCATACTCTTCACGAATAGCCAACAAGTTTTCGATTCCCCGACTATGATGTGAAGTGAGACTCAAACCATCTTCTCTCCTTATAAAGAACCACCTTCCTAGCTTCTCGCGTATAAATTCAAGAAGGAATGAGATTGGGAATCCTTTGGCTGGCTTAAGTGCGGAGTTGATGGATTATGCGATGTTGCTAGTCTTTATGTTGTATATGTCAACTTGAAAGTGAACTCGTGACCATAAAGAGACGTCAGCATTCTCCAAATATGTTGCAAGGTTTGGGTTTATACTCCGTATCTCATCCATGTAGCGGTTAAAATTGAAAAGTGTATGTGCATAAGCAGCGCCTTTGACCAAGTACAACATGTGCTTTCCCTTGAACTTTTGGACTATGTTCTGTTGTAGATGATAATAGCATATTCCTCGCCTTGCCCAAGGGAAAACCTTCTCACACGCCTTCTTAATGGAACCGTGCCTGTCAGAAACTATCACCAAAGCATACTGATCTGAAACACATCTCCGCAATTGGGTAAAAAACCATTCCCACGACTCATCATTCTCCGCATCCACAATCGCAAAAGCCAATGGAAAAATCTGAAAATTACCATCTTGGGCAGCAGCAACTAGCATAACTCCTTCATACTTTCCACATAGATGAGTCCCATCCACCACAATAACCCTCCTAAGATAGTTAAAACCATCTATCGAAGCTACAAAAGATAGGAATAGATACTTAAATCTGTTTTCACCATCTTTCACAAGATATGTGACAGTTCCCGGATTCGATATCTCGATCTGACGCAAATAAGAAGGAAGATTCTCATATCCATCTTCTGCTGTTCCTCTCACCAACTCTTGCGCAGATAACAAAGCTCTATACGAAGTGTTGTAATCTAGCTTCATCCCAAACATGTTCCTCATCGCGTCTTTGATATGCTTCGATGTAAGCCCATCTATAATCCCAACCCGTTCTATAAATAGTCTTGCAACATATTTCGGAGTAAAATGTTTCCGTTGAGCCATTCAATCCGCCACTGAACATGTATGAGTTTTTGAATATTTTGTCACCCAAAATGTCTTTGACCCATGCTTCACACTCGCTCTAAGCTTCCAACCACATCCTTGAACACGACACTTAGCCACATACAGAGTTTTCGTTGTCTTATATGCTCAGAATGTAAATTTATATTCCACAGCCACCGACTTCAGCTTTGAAACAAGCTCAGCCTTACTAGCAAAACTCTGACCGACATATATATTGTCCTTTAAGGACAACGATCTTCCTTCACCACCAGAGAACTGTGCTTTATAGCCATCATAAAGCATTTCATTTGCATCCTCGTCAGAATCCTCATCTTTCACTTTCCCGTAATCACTATAGTTTACACCATCGTCAACATCAACAGCAACAGTTGCTTGAACATCATCAGCAGTTGCTTGAACATCATCAGCATCGTTACTATCTTCATCCCACTCTGAATCAGTATCTTGACGAGTATCTTCATCAGCAAAAATTTTATCATCACCATCAGACACATCCGCATCATCATCAACTCCAGCTTCTACTTGGCTCTGGCTTGATACACAAAGGCGTACAAAGTGTGTCTTAGCCAACTCGATCAAGTTCCGCACTTGTCTATCACTCGTGACATGCATAGGAGGAGTATCCGGAGCCATTTGCTGTAAAATGACGTCTGGTAAGGAATATGTTAGTTCCACCTTCTCGATTTTCTTGTTCAGGCCATAATCTTCTTGTGCCATTTCATGAAGTTCACCATGTGTACAATCATCCGGCACAAGAAACATTCTCCCTCCTTTCCGATTATTGACCACAAACTCCCACAAAGAGCCTTTCACCACCCATTCTCCGTATACAACAGGTATCTGAGCCATTTCCTGAAAAAAAATACAGGTTTACATAATCAGCAAAGAAATATTTCATGTTTCATAAAACTATAAACGAAGACTTACAAATACGTCTACAATTATTAGCTAAACAACATTGTCAAATCAAATGAATTATACCTGAACCATTATAAAAAAAATTATTTTCAAAATCATTCAAACCCATTAGGATTAACTAACACACACTTTCAAACGAATAAAACTAGAAAAAACTTAATGAATAATACACAAATTCACATTTTTATAGATTTTTCTATGCAGACTTAATATTCAGTCTCTGAAGATGTAGACGTTCTTTTCAGTTTACAGACGTAGACTGTCAAATAGGTCTACGCTTTGGGTTGGTTTTTGCAATTGGCCATTTTACGAGTTGCTTTCTATAGTTGAAAAAAAGTTGTGATTTTGTACATGTAGACTTTCATTTCAGTCTACAATTTAAAAATGTTAGTTTTTGCAATTGACCAGAATTCATCCAAGATTTGACTTTTAGAACTAGACTTCATATGCAGTCTACATGTTTGAATTTTTTTGAAAGAGGTTAGTTTTGCAATTGACCAAGTTTGACTTCCAATCAGTAGATTGAAATGAATGTCTACGTGTGTGTAGACCTCTTGTGAAGTCTACTCTCAAATCCGACGGGTTGGTTTTGCAATTGACCAAAATAAAAAGATAGACTTTATACGCAGTCTACATTTTTTTTCTAAGATAAGAAGACTACATATGAAGTCTACAATTTAATAAATTTTTGATTGCTTTTTAAACTTTTTGGTCAAACACAAAACTAACCTATTCAACGAAGTCAAAGTTTTGGTCAAATGCAATACTGACCTTTTATAGACTTCGTTGGCAGTCTACAGTTTGTAGACTTCCGTTGAAGTCTATTTTGAAAAGTCAAAAGTTCGGTCAAATGAAAAACTAACCTCTTTTAGTTAGACGTCTGAGTAAGTCTACCGAAAGTTTTATTTTTGTTGTCAAAGGTAAAGACGAAGACTACTGGGGAAGTCTGCGTTAGAAAAAAAATTTGTTTGGTCAATTGCAAAACTAACCCGTGCGTTGACAAATAGACTGTATCGTAAGTCTACACGGAGGCGTAGACATACAAAACAGTCTACCGTCGCGACACAGATCTGAAAAAGAACGAAAAGCATGTAAATAATTACCTTTTTCCTGTGTAAAGCTCGTTTTCAACCTTTTCAACCGTCCAAACTCCGAATATGAGCAAAAAGAAGCATCTTTGACGATTCACTAAAGAAGAAACTCGAAAATATGAAGTTTGTGATTGTGAAATTGAAAGTTATGAGAGTTTTTTAGATGGAAATGTAGAGGAGATGAGAGGAAATGAAGTTTTTTGGGTTAGAATGAGAAAAAAAAAGTGGTTGAAAATTGAATTTTAGAGCTTTAAAGCTCAAAAATGGTGGTTCATGGTGGTTGGAAAATTGATGATGATGGTATTTTTGTAAATAAGAAGAAATATTTTTTATTAATTTTGAAATTAATAAAAAATTAAATAAAAATGGCAATTTTATGAATAATTCAAAAACATAGGGATAATATGGAAATTTTATTAATGAATAGTATGGACCAAAAAAAGGGGTTGATTTTGGATTTGACTTGAAAAAGTGGGTTGGTTTTGAAAAACACCCATGATAAGGAGATAATTGGCATTTCTTCCATTTTTATTGTCATGTAAAAGAAGAATAATTGTACAATCGCCTTTCAAAAGGTCATTTATGTTGTAAACTACTAGCTCAGATGTATCTATATATATTATATATGTATGTTTATGTTTTGTATAACAACGAGAGAGTAGAGAATTGAGAGTCTTTTATTATTTTTCATTGATACAAATACAAAGGGGATAAGATATTTATAATAGAGAAGTAAGAAGACACGTATACTGTGTCTCATTATAAAAATGACATCTGCAACATAAGAAGGATAGGTGTTGTTGCCCAACGTGTACCAAGCTGGACAATCACTATTATTTAACAAAGGATAATCACCAACTTTAGTATTATCTTCCAACACTCCCTCTTGATTATCCTTTCTGTATTACGTAGTGTCTCGTTAAAAACCTTGTCATGGAAAAAACCATTGGGACAAAAACCATGACTAGGAAAAAAGAGTACACTGCCGTAATCTCCCCCTAAAAATAGTGGACATAGCTTTCTCGTCAGATGTCACGCAAATGCCGCATTCCGATAACATAAACGTGTTTTCGAAATGTTGTAGTGGGAAGGGCTTTTGTGAACAAGTCAGCCGGATTGTCGCATGACCGTACATACTTGATGTCCATTTATTTATTTTTCTCGAGCTCCCTTATGTACGAGAAAAATCTTGGAGGGATGTGCTTTGTCCTGTCACTCTTAATGTAGTCTTCTTTGAGTTGAGCGACACAAGCCGAATTATCTTCAAATATTTTCGTCGGATCTTTCTCAATAACTATTCCTCTTGATTCTTGTATGTGGTCTCATTGACCGAAGCCACACACATTCTCGACATGCTTCGTGAAGCGCAATAGTTTATGCATGAATCGAAGATGCCGCAACCAGAGTTTGTTTCTGGGACCGCCAAGAGATCGCGGTTCCACCAATTGTAGAAACATAGCTGGTTTGTGTTCGACTTTATAAATATCATGTATCTGCAAAACATACCAAACTCGGGGTTTCTAGGATAAATTACTCCTAAATCAATACGTACCTTGGAGAGAACATATTTGTTCTCGACGCCGTTCTAATTTCCATAAATAGGAAATGAGCTGTATCTCGCAAAGACATTAGTGTCTAAGAGTATATTTAATCAAATACAACTCGCAAGATATATAAGCTCATATATGCTTTATTACCATTAGCATCTCCAAAGTACTTATTTATATAAGATCTTACCAGGATCTTTTAACCATCTCTTTTAACATCGAGAGATCTATTTACCATTGGAGTACTCATATGAGTCGCTTTATTCATACAAAAGCGTTTCAATAACCTTTTCGTATGAATTGATTGATGCACAATTATTCTTTCTCGGAGATGCTCTATCTGGAGCCCAAGACAAAACTTTGTCTTTCCGAGATCTTTCATTTCGAACTCCTCTTTCATTTGAGTTCGAGCATCATCAACCTCCTTTTGAGTTCCAATTATGTTCAGGTCATCTACATATACATCAATGATCACAAATCCAGATGACGATTTCTTTATAATCCATATAGTGATCCCTGTAACTGACCGAACAAATCTCCCTGGATTTTTCTTTCAATGCCCCTGGCATTTTCAATCCCTCAGGGAGTTTCATATATATATCGTTATTCAACGATCCATAAAAATATACAGTCACAACGTCCATGAGATGCACCTCAAGATTTTTAGATGCCGTTAGGCTCATCAAAAATCTAAATATAATTGCATCCATTACCGAGGAATACGTTTCCTCAAAATCAATTCCCGGTCTCTGAGAAAATCTTTGGGCAACTAATCAGGTTTTATATCGTGTTACTTTTCTCACGAATACCCACTTATACCCAACAAGATTTATATTCTCAGGCGTTATGACTATCGGTCCAAAGACATTCCTTTTATTTAGGGAGAATAATTCAATTCGAATGGCCTTCTGTCACTCCTCCCAATCATGTCTTTTAACATTCCTAAATTGACCTTGGATCGGGATCATCATTTTCATGATCGATATCTTTGGACAGAAAAGGAGAACATTCCATCAACATCTTTTATCTTATAACTTTTCATCAAGGGTGTAGTTGATGGAAATCATATTTTTCTGTTCCCTTTTCGTCATCTGGATCATCTTTATTTGGTTTATCTTGACCCTTTTCATCTATGCCTTCTTTCAGACATTTTTCAGTATCAGGTTCTTCTGGAACCTTTCCACTTATGCCTTCTTTCAGACATCTTTCAATATCAAGTTCTTTGGGAACCTTACCATTTATGCCTTTCAGATATCTTTCAGTATCAGGTTCTCTTTGAACCTTTCCACTTATGTCTTCTTTCAGACATTTTTCAGCAGGTTCTTCAGGAACCTTGCAACTTTTCTCAACTAATTTCTTTCGGAGATTTTTTATCTCTAGAACCCGCTAGTCTCCCCCTCTTTAACTGAACCCTAGGTTCATTTATTTTGTTACCATCAGTTTGTTCTTTAGGAACATCAACTCTTGATGAAACATTTTCAGCGGGTATATCATGTCGTATCTGTGAACACATTTGGTAACTGGTTTGCCAAATTATGCAAATGCACAATTTTCTGAATTTTCAGCTCTCATTAATTCATAGGGGAGTCAAGGTGTAACAACGACTATGTTCACCATGTAATCTCTTTGGGAATTTTTTCTAATTCCTCCTCCTAACGCTAGAAACTCATCCTCATCAAATGGCAATCGACAAACTGTGCCGTAAATATATCACCAGTTACTGGTTCGAGATAATTTATATACGGTTTGTTCTAACTCTTCCAGAGTTTTATACATTCCCGAGTGCATCTTTAACTCTCCAGGGACTACTAAATATCAAGATGCAACTCAAGTCGTTTTGTCCTGCCAGACATTTCAATATATTGCATCTATTTTAAATTTTCTCCAGTGACCTCGGAACAAGCCGTTTTTCATACCTCAAGGTCATCTTTCATTTCATTCTCTGGAGAACTATACCTTGGACTTTTGGTCCAAAAATCTCTCGTTTTTCTAACGAGCTTTATATCGAATTGATGGCCAATCAATTCACTCTACCCTCATACATAGAGGTAGTTTCATAATTCTTATTTATATAGCACTTTTCCATTTATTGTCGACAATCTATTTTCTTTTTGGTTCCATCTTTTTTTCTGTACTGATATAATTAATCGAGATCTCTTTATCATCATCAAGATCCAGGTACCTGACTATTATATTAACCATATCAACGGTCTCATCATGATATTCATCTTCTATTTATATTTTTGCTCCTTTTCGAAGACTCTTTGGAACCAAAGTGGTCTATCACGTCTCTAGCGTGCCATAGACTCATATATCGTCCGTTTAGGACATATTTTATCATTGGAGCATTTTCAGCTGGAATATGAGATTTCATTATTTCATCAAAATGTCTGGCAGGCATTTTCTAAATGGATTATCCTACTTTTCATTGTAATCCATTTCACATATCTCATTCCATCAGCTTATCATATGCTTCTAGCAAACTTGCGAACATATTTCTAATTATCCATATACTTTATCCCTATGGATTGTATATGTCTTTATTACATGCACAACTGCATTACACCCGATCATGGGGATCATCTTACTTGAATTTACTTTATCAAGTTCTTTTTCAAGTGTGAACATAATTTTTCAATGTTCCACTCACTAGGATTCTTTAATTCTCCCCCTCGAGATGATGACACTTCATGTCTAAAATCTCGTACTGAATCTCACTCTAGAACCAATAATATATTCAGTTTTCCCATTTGGGATGAATTATGTTTCAAATCCTTTAGAGTGATATCTTAATTTGGGGTCTGCTTACAGAAATCACATATAGTGAACTTGTTTGATGATTCCTCACCATGATGGTTTCCTTTATTTTCTTGACATGCTATATGTGAAAAACTTCTAGTTTTTCAACATTTCACAATAATGTGGATAACATTATTGGAGATGGCTATATATCAGTAAACTTCAGGTTTACCACTTATTTATAATTTTGCCATCTTTTTCTTATGCATGTCTTTTCATCATAAGCTCCTCTAGAGCCAATAATAATTTTTATAGTAATAGATATTGTACTTACTTATTTTGAGAGAGAAGAAATATTTGTTACCTTTAGTAGTCATGTACGATGACCCAATATCTGTCATGTACATCTATCTTCATCCTGAATCTCAAAATTTTATTCAGGAAGATAATTCTCATATCACATCGATAATTTATTTTCATTTTCTGGACCAACCAGAAAATCTGAATCATCAAGATGAGTATTCAGGCTATGAAAAATGGTTCGGGCTCATAAGAGACAAAGTTTAATATACTTCCTTTCTCTTTTTCTTTTTGATCCTCGATATAGATCGGCTAAATATTTGGCGTACGACAACTACGTACCCAATTTTCTTTCTGGCCGTATCTGTAGCAAATTTTTTCTGTTTGCCTTTTATCACCCAACCACTTTCATTTTTCGTGGAAGTTCTAATTATTTCATATGGACGGAATCTTCTTCCTCGTCCTCTTCCACGACCATGATAGCGGCTTCTACCGCATCCAATTCCTCGTCCTTTTCTAGTAGGACCGACTTGATGGTTTAGTATCATGATTTCATTTTTTTTCAGTTTTCGCCTAGGATTTATATCAACTCCGACTATTTAGTGAATCCTTTCTTTCAAGGATTTATTTATCAAAGATCTTTTAGATCTTTTCTCATGATACACCTCATCTTATAAACCATAATTGAATTGGTGTAAATACCATGGCTTTATCATTTTCTCATCCGATATAGTTTATATCGATGATTTCTAAAAGCTCATTTTCTTTCAGGTGCATTTTGCACCCACTGCCCAAGTCTTATAATTATTTCTCGTAATATCAAGGGCATTTATTTTGAGTTTTGTCAAATTTAACATGATAACCGTATCCATTGAATAATAATATATAAAGATGGAAATTTAAATGCATAAATTAAAAGCATAAAATAAATGCATAAATTAAATTGCAGAAATTTAAAGAGCAATAAATAAAATTGGAGGCTTAGCCTACCACATGATCCGAAGAGTTTTAGACTACCATATTGATCATTTTTCAAAGTCCGAGGAGACATGGTCTACCATTTTGACTTTTACTTATTTCAAGGTCTGAGGAGACTTAGTCTACCATTTTTGACCTTTTATTTTTATTTACGGAGGCAAAGCCAACCACATATTTCTCTGATCGTGAAGGCATAACCTACCATAACGATCAGTCGGGGAAGACAGCGCCTATCATCCCGAAAAATAAACGGAGAAGGTCCAGCCTCTCACTCCGAAATAATAATAAAATTTAAATAAATTAAGTATATTGAAATACATAAATTTAAACATTACCTCTGCTGGTTTAAGAACTTTCGGAATGATAAACCTCAGTTGGTCAGAGCCTCGTGCTGATAACGTGTTGTAAGCTACTAGCTCAGATGTATCTATATATATTATATATGTATGTTTATGTTTTGTATAACAACGAGAGAGTAGAGAATTGAGAGTCTTTTATTATTTTTCATTGATACAAATACAAAGGAGATGAGGTATTTATAGTAGAGAAGTAAGAAGACACGTATATTGTGTCTCATTATAAAAATGACATCTGCAACATGAGAAGGATAGGTGTTGTTGCCCCACGTGTACCAAGCTGGACAATCACTATTATTTAACAAAGGATAATCACCAACTTTAGTATTATCTTCCAACACTTTATATATTAAGTGAAAACTTTATATCGGATGGGTTTCTTTTGGGCTCATTATTAAGTCGTAGAGTTTGTATTATTCGGGCCTGTAGAAACTGATAGTTGGGGATTTGTATTGATTTGCAATCAGCCAACCTACTGCCTGCTCGCCCGAGAATCTCATGTGCTTCCTTGGACTAGTGTAATTGCTTGGGATCGGACATACAGGTACCTTTCAACGTGTGATCTCTGGATTTTGATCTACTTGGAGTAAACTCATCGATGCCAATGGGCAGGGGCGGAGTAGTCAACTGTCTCCGCCTATTGAGCTCTGAGCGTACCTCCAGCTCCTCTTTATCTAAGGGTTCATCTCTGGTGTAGACGTACCGATTCTTATCTAGTTGGTGGAGACTTGAATTTTTAGTTCTAGCTTTTGCTTCTTAACCGAACTAGATAGAACTCAATTAGGTTCATAAGTGTTATTTTTTACTTTTTCACACTTAGTACTAATCATGCTTCTTTCAAAGCAAAATGAGATCGACGCTAAAAACTTGTATCAGTTGGTCATTTTTATTAATGATATGTATAGAATCACACAATCAAGCTATAACAAGAAATCTTTCTCACTCACAAAGTTCTCAAATCACAAATCACAATTCAAACTCACACATTATGCAATAACATATGCATATCCTTATATAGGACTAGATAACTCCTAATCCTATTAGTAACTATATTTTTTCCATATTTCCTAATCCTTTATAATATCACAACTCAATTAGGATTAGGTTAGCTTGTTCCTTAAGCTATCTTCAAGTTTATTACAACATTCTCCTCCTTAAGCTTGAAGTCATCTTTACTCACATCATGAACACCGATGAGGCTTCTCATTTCCGCGAATTTGATTCTCCCAAGCGACTTCGTCAGTATGTCTGCTCTTTGCTCGTTGCCCGGGACATGTTCAACTTCAACTTGCTCATTCTAAACACATTCATGTATGAAGTGGAACCTTCGATGAATGTGCTTGCTTCGACCATGAAATACCGGATTTTTTGTAAGTGCAATTGCAGACTTGTTGTCAACTCGTATAGTCACCTTCTTGCACACTTTCCCAATGATCTCACCGAGTAACTCTTGTAGCCAAATTGCCTGTTTGGCCGCTTCTGTCGCAGCCATGAATTCCGCTTCACAGGATGACAATGCCACTATCTCTTGCTTCTGGAAACACCATGTAACTGGACCATCGTTGAGATAAAACACATGACCGGTAGTGCTTTTACCATCATCATTGCGTGAAGCGTCGCTATACCCAACCAGTTTGACTTCAGGAGAGTGAGTAAAACGAACTCGTAGCGTGATTGTTCCGCGAAGGTATCTCAAAACTTGTTTCAAAGCCGCTCCATGTGACTGATTTGGTTCATGCATGTATCTACTTAATACTCCCACCGAGAAAAATAGATCAGGTCGAGTATGTAATAGATACCGCAGGCAACCTATATTCTTTCGATACTCCTTCTCGTCAATATTCTTCTCTTCAGTCGCTTTAGACAGTCTTATGTTGAACTCCATTGGTGCTTGCGTCGGATTGCACTCACTCATTCCGCTTTCCTCGAGTACTTTAAGCGCATATTGACTTTGTCTTAACTCAATACCTCCATCATATTGTGTTACCTCGATGCCTAGGTAGTATGTTAGCTTCCCCAAGCCACTCATCTCAAATTTACTTGACATCTCTCGCTTAAATTCTTCTATGGCCACCAATGATTATCTTGTGACCAATAGATCATCTACATACACTACTACGACAAGTAGGCTTGCCTTATCTTCTCTCCTGTATAGCGACGGTTCCTTGGAGCATTTATGGAACCTTAAGCCAATCAGTATTTGATTTAGCTTAACAATCCATGCTCTAGGAGCTTGTCGAAGTCCGTAGAGAGCTTTCCATAGTTTATAGACTTTGCCTTCTTGTCCTACGATTTCAAAACCTTCGGGCTGACTAACAAACACCTCTTCCTTCAAATATCCATGCAGAAACGCAATCTTTACGTCAAGATGATGAATTTGCCATCCATTCGAAGCAGCCAAAGCAATCACCAATCTAATTGTTTCCATTCGAGCCACTGGAGCAAACACCTCATCGTAATCAATGCCATGCCTTTGCACGTACCCCTTAGCCACTAGTCGCGCTTTAAACTTGTTGATACTCCCATCTACATTGCGTTTTACCTTGAAGATCCATTTTAGACCAATCGGTTTCGCGCCTTTGGGTAAGTCCACAAGAGTCCATGTGTTGTTCTTTTTGATCGACTGGATTTCATCCTTACATGCATCTACCCAAACCTTTAGTGCCTTTGCCTCTGAGAAATCCCATGGCTCATCATTGATAACCATCAACAACCTTTCACACTCAACTTCAGAAAGGACGACATAGTCCTCTAGATACGCGGGCTTTTTGCTCACTCTTGTTGACCTTCGGAGTTGAGGTTGAAGTTGTTCATTGTCTTCCTCTTCCTCGCCGTCAGTATTTTCTTCTCCTTCTTCGACTTGGTCTGTGAGGTCATCAGAGACATTCGTGTTCTCACGGTTATTGACTTCCCTGAGCTCGAATATAAGAGTTCCTGAGCTGTCTCCTTCCTTCAATGTTTATTCATTCCAGTTCCAGCTCTTGGATTCATCGAAGATCCCGTCTCTATTTACCACAATCTTCTTGGTCTTTGGATCCAGAAGACGATATGCTTTAGAGCCAGGTTCTGTCCCGAGGTGAACCAGAGCCCTAGATCGGTCATCAAGCTTTCTTTTGCCTTCTGCATTAGTAATCGCATAACATACGCATCCAAATACTCTGAGGTGACCAAGGTTTGGTCTTCTAAGCCGTAGGGCTTCATATGGGGTTTTTCTTTCCAGAGATCGAGTTGCAATTCTATTTATCAAATACGTCGCATGACGCACAGCTTCACCCCAATATTGATTTGGTACGTCCATATGCTTTAGTATGCTCCTAGTCATCTCCATCAATGTTCGATTGCATCTCTCGACCACTCCGTTCTGTTGTGGGGTATACGGCGCCATTAAGTGTCTACTTATACCTTTGTCTTTGCAGTAGCTTTTGAATTCCAGGGATGTAAATTCACCTCCTCGGTCCGTACGAAATGTCTTGATCAAAGCTTTCATTTCTTGTTCCGCAAGTAATTTAAACTTCTTGAATTTTTCAAACGCCTCGCTCTTTTCTTTCAGTAGTATTGTCCACATATATCGTGAGTACTCGTCGATGATTACGAACACATACCGTTTCTGTCCCGGAGTCGCAGGGGTTATTGGTCCACAAATATCCCTGTGAACGATCTCGAGTGGTTGACTTGCGCGGTAAGAAGTTAACCGCGGGAATGGCTGTCTAGTTTGTTTCCCACGGAAGCAAGACTCACACATCTCTTTGTCTACGGTGATGTTTGGTATACCAACAACTAGTTCCTTGTTTATCATCATCTTCATTGTTTATGTGTTGACATGTCCGAGACGAGAGTGCCAAACGGTTGATTGCGTTGACGCCTTGAGTTGTAGGCATTGGACGTTGTCGGCTTGGAGCATGACTTTGTACAGTCGATTCTTTGATCTCTCAGTCTTGATCATTATATGTCCTTGTCGATCAAGTAACGTCAATGTGTTGTCTTTCATTCGCACCTCGCAGCCTGCTTCAGTTGCTTGGCCTAAAGACACAATGTTACTCTTCAAGTTTGGTATGTAGTATACATCATTCAAGAATTTCTTTGCTCCTCCTTCGAACACAAACCGTATTGAGCCTTTTCCTTTAATATCGATGTGTGAGTCATCACCGAAGCGTACCTTGCATGTTACCTTAGTATTGAGTTGGTGGAAGAAGGCTCGGTTTCCACTCATGTGATTACTTGCGCCATTGTCGAGATACCACAAGTTTTGCATATCTAGGTCGGAGTCAAAGAAGGTTGGATTCACCTTCTCTTCGTTTAGATAAACTAGCTCATGCATCATTAATTCATCTTCTCCTTCGGTGTATTCTTCTTTTCTTTCTGTCGTCTCTTGAAGCTTGAGTAGCTTATCGGGACAGTCGTTTGCGTAATGACCAAGTTTGTCGCACTTGAAACACGTGATATGGGATGCGTCACATTGTCCATCACGCTGATTGGCTTGTCGGTATGCATCCCGTTGTTGTTGGAACGAGTTATACCTACCACGGCCTCGTCCTCCTCTCCACGGGTTAGTTCTTCCTCCTCGTCCTCGACCTCTAGCTCCACCGTACTGTTCTTGGGATTCTGAGTTAGAGTACAATAGTTTACTTTGATCGTTTTGTTCATCATCCTCATCTTCTCCTATCCGTTCTTCGTATGCCTTCAAGCGACCCACAATATCTTCAAAGCTGGTCGAATTCAAGTCAAGTACTTGTTCAAGCGATGCTACAGTGTGAATATATTTTCTTCTCGGCAAGCTCTTGAGAAATTTCTTCACAATTTTTGATTCTTCTATTAATTCTCCTAGGAAAGCAGATTTTGATGAGATTTCTGATAACTTCCCAACAAAGGTGTCAATGGTATCTTCTTCTTTCATCTTGATGCGATCAAATTCTGCCATGAGAGTTTGTAGTCGTGCTTCTCGTACTCTTTCAGTTCCAACGTATCTTGCTTTGATAGCATCCCACACTGCTTTGGCCGTATCTAAGTCACCAACTTGTAGGGTTAAAGCCTCGGGTATGGACTGGAATAACAAGGCGATAGTCAAGTCATTCTTGTCTTCGGTTTTGGTCCCGGGGTCAATGGTTTCCCACACTTTGTTAACCTTTAGAGCTATTTTCATTCTCATGGCCCATACCGTGTTGTTGGAGGAGGTCAGCATCGGGAACTTGATCGACGAGGGGCCAACCTCCTTGGGGTTCGGCGTGGTTTCTTCTTTCACATCTTCCATTGTTCTGAATCTCGATTGTAAGGCTCTGATATCAAATATAGAATCACACAATCAAGCTATAACAAGAAGTCATTCTCTTATTAATCACTCACAAAATTCTCAAATCACAAATCACAATTCAAACTCACACATTATGCAATAACATATGCATATCCTTATATAAGACTAGATAACTCCTAATCCTATTAGTAACTATATCTTTTCCATATTTCCTAATCCTTTATAATATCACAACTCAATTAGGATTATGTTAGCTTGTTCCTTAAGCTATCTTCAAGTTTATTCCAACAATATGCACATTCTTAGCAAAAAAAAATCGGATTATTTAAAAAATAATTAAGAGAATGAAACGAAAGTAGAACGTAGAGGGCCGGGGGAGTGTTTTAAGCTACGCACTTATGGAGTTATGGACGAGCCCGAGTCACGTGCCACTGGTCAGCCACATATTGCCACTTTAGATCAAACGATCAGGCAACATAAGTCCCAAAACAATTATACAGATTCAACCGTTTGATGTTTTGATCATGTTATGGTCCAAATCTTCGGTATGAATATCTTTCAAATCTTCGGTATGAATATCTTTCATCCAAATTATCATTTTAAAATTTTCAGTACAATACGTCACATGTTAAAAATTTAATCATATTAATAATCATTAGCTCGACTTGAAAAGATCCTGATCATTGTATCAAAGGTCTCTAATTCGAATGACCGCGGGAACAAAACAAATATTACATGTTGTGGTTTCGGGAAAGGGGATTATGGCTTCGGCCGAACCTCCTTGTAATTAAAAAAAAAAAGATCATATCCGGTGATCTTTCTGAAGCCAAAGGATTGTCGACCCCCTATGCAATGCCTGACCAGTGAGTGCTCAAAAGTCATACCAAACATAGAAACAAAGGTATAAGACATGGAAGTCAAGGACTGTCACATAATAATGAATAAAATAACTCTAACCGGCGGAACCAGAGATATGAGATCTAGGGAGGTATATGTTGTGAACAAGAGATGAAATCGTGTTCTGTGTCTGTATTATTTCTGAATCAAAGTGTTCCCTTATATAGGGGATACAAGGGATAGATAAAAAGGAAAGTATCCAAATCATAATCCTAAAAAGAAAAGGAAAATCTCCTAAAGATAAACATGAAAGATAAATGGAAACATCTAAACAAGGGGCGGCCGACTCTCTCTCCTCTTGGGCCGCCGACTCTCTCTCTCTCTATGGGCCACGGTCTTGGCCATTTGGTTCCTAGCAATCCACATTGTTCATAACACAATCCACATTGTTCATAACACTCCCCCTTGGATGCTAGAACCATATGGGCTCGTATCATGCACGATGTTGCCTCGTTAAAACCTCTCTAGGAAAACCAAAAACCCAAGGTGGGAAAAATGGAAACCATAGACAGGAAAAAGAGTACAACGCATGACACTCCCCCTGATGAAGGCATCACTGCAGATCCTTCAGGCGGCGCATCCCTATCTGATGAACCAGCTTCCTGAATGTTGAGGTTGGCAGAGACTTGGTGAAAAGGTCGGCTGAGTTGTCGCTGGATCGGACTTGGACTACTTGAACCTCCTTTGCCTTCTGCAAGTCGTGGGTGAAAAAGAACTTAGGCAGGATGTGCTTGGTCCTGTCTCCCTTGATGTATCCTTCCTTGAGCTGAGCAATGCACGCTGCATTGTCCTCGTAGATGATCATTGGCTCCTCCTTCTCTTGTCCCACGGCCAGACCACTCTCTTTCAAGACATGGCCGGTCATGTTCCTCAACCAAACAAGCTCACGGCTTGCCTCATACATGGCTATGATCTCGGCGTGATTAGATGATGTAGCAACTAAGGATTGCTTTGTTGAACGCCAGCATATTGCGGCTCCACTATGTGTAAACACATATCCTGTTTGAGATCTAGCCTGGTGTGGGTCAGATAAGTACCCAGCATCTGCATATCCGACCAAATTCCCTCCTGGCCGGTTGGTGTAGAACAAACCAAGATCTTTTGTTCCTTGCAGATACCTGAACAGGTGTTTCACTCCGTTCCAATGCCTTAAAGTCGGACATGAACCAAATCTAGATAGTAAGCTCACGGCAAAGCTTATGTCCGGTCTAGTATGACTAGCTAAGTACATTAAGGCCCCAATGGCACTTAAGTAAGGCACTTCCGATCCGAGGGTTTCCTCGTCCAGTTTCTTAGGTCCGAATGGATCTTTCTCAAGGTCTAAGGACCTTACGACCACAGGACACGGCAAGGGGTGTGCCTGGTCCATATTGAATTGCTTGAGTATCTTTTCTGTATAAGTTTCTTGATGCACAAGGATGCCATTTGCTTTATACTCAAACTGTAATCCCAAACAGAACTTAGTTTTCCCTAAGTCTTTCATTTCGAATTCTTTCTTTAGACACTCGACGGTTTGGGAAATCTCTCCAGAGGTTCCTATTATGTTCAGGTCGTCCACATAGACAGATATTATAACATAGCCCTTGCTGTCAAATTTCTTTATGAATATATATGGACTTATTGGATCGTTCTTATAACCCTCTTTGGTTAGGTACTCGGATAGCCGGTTATACCACATTCGACCTGACTGTTTTAATCCATATAAAGCTTTGTTCAGCTTGATGCAATGTTGTTCTCGAGAACCTTTCTTATCTTTGAGCTCAATACCCTCTGGAACTCTCATATGTATTTCATTGTCCAGTGGTCCGTACAGATACGCGGTTACTACATCCATTAGGCGTAAATCTATGTTTTCTTTCACGGCCAGACTGATTAGATATCTCAATGTAGTTGCATCCACCACAGGGGAATAAGTTTCCTCATAGTCTATTCCAGGTCTTTGTGAGAATCCTTGTGCTACAAGCCGTGCTTTGTATCTCACTACTTCTCCTTTCTCGTTTCTTTTCCTTACAAAGACCCATATGTATCCCACTGGTTTGACATCTCTGGGTGTCAAGATTATAGGGCCAAAAACGCCTCTCTTTCTCAATGATTCTAACTCCACGTTTATAGCTTGTTTCCATTTGATCCAATCTGATCTTAGCATGCATTCTTGTATGGACGTGGGTTCTAGATCCTCATCTTTATCCATGATCTCAAGTGCCACTTTATATGCAAATAAATCATCAACGTTGATATCTTTTCTGTTCCATTGTTTTCCAGACATCACATGGTCTATAGAGATCTCTTGGTTGTCCGGCTCTTGTGTCCCATGAAGTCCAGCGTCCCGGACCTCACTTGGAGGAACGGCCGGATCATCGGGTGTGGTCGGTACACTCGGCTCGACCATTCTGGTCGGCTCGACCGATCCATCTATGTCCTGGACGGTTTCCTTGATGCTCTCGGATCCAGCACCTTTCTTGGATTTCCGAGGCTGTTTGTCTTTGGAACCAATTGGTCTGCCACGTTTTAGACGTTGCTTAGACTTTGTAGCCACTTGACATTGTCCATCTTGGACGTCTAATCTTATAGGTGCATTACAAGCCGGGATGTGTGATATTGTTACTCTATTTGGGTCAGCAAATGTATCTGGCAGTCTATTAGCTAGCTCTTGAAGATGTATTATCTTTTGGACTTCTAAATCACAATCTTTAGTCCGAGGATCTTGCCAAGATGTCGATGGTCTAAACCATTCTAGTTCTTTTGTTATCAACCGGCTGTTATCTCCCCCTAAGGACGGATATGTGGACTCATCAAACTGTGAGTCTTCGTATCTGGCCTTAAACAAATCACCGGTTGTTGGCTCAAGATACTTTATAATGCTTGGGGATTCATATCCTACGTATATTCCCATCCTCCTCTGCGGTCCCATTTTGGTTCTCTGTGGTGGAGCAATTGGAACGTATACGGCACATCCAAATGTTCTGATGTGGGACACGTCTGGCTCATGACCCGTAAGTAATTGTGATGGCGAATATCTATGCTCACTAGATGGCCTGATGCGAATCAGTTCCGTTGCATGTAAAACTGCATGTCCCCATGCTGATACCGGAAGTTTAGACTTCATTAGTAATGGACGGGCTATCAGCTGGATACGTTTAATGAAGGATTCGGCCAAGCCGTTTTGTGTATGGACATGTGCCACGGAGTGTTCTACTTTTACCCCCATGGACATACAGTATTCATTAAACGCCTGGGACATGAACTCACCAGCATTGTCTAGACGTATAGTCTTAAGTGGAAAGTCTGGAAAATGTGCTCTCAGCCTTATTATCTGAGCAAGCAGCCGTGCAAAGGCTAGGTTCCGAGTGGACAATAGGCATACATGCGACCATCTGGTCGATGCATCAATGAGGACCATGAAGTATCTAAACGTCCCACAAGGTGGGTGTATTGGTCCGCATATGTCCCCTTGGATCCTTTCCAGAAAGTTCAAGGTTTCTTTATTAACCTTGGCTGGTGATGGCCTAGTTATGAGTTTCCCTTGTGCACATGCTGCACATGTGAGATTTCGTGGGATCACTCCTTTAAACGTGTGCCCTTGTGAATTCAACATCAATTTTCGCATCATTCCTGTTCCGGGATGGCCAAGCCGGTTATGCCATAAAGTGAATAGCTCTGAGGCATTTGCCTCGACCATACTGATCTTTGCATAGTAAAGACCAGTAGACATTGCGGGCATAGTCTCTAGGATCTTTTTATTGCCTTTGGTGATCAAAGTTATGTTAAGGAATTCTTTGTTTCCTTCTTCCCATGTTTCAAGGTGGAAACCGTTCAACCTTATGTCCTTGAAACTCAATAAGCTTCTTCTAGAGCTTAGGAATACAAGGCGGTTTTGATCTCTAGGTGAGTGCCCTTGGGCATCATCACATAGGCCTGGCCGTGACCCTCAATCAGGCTGGTCTCACCCGCAATGGTTTGTACCTTTGCACTTTGCAATGTGAGATTCATGAAGTACCTTTTGTCTCTAAGGATCGTATGACTTGTGCCACTATCCACCACAAGTATACTCATCTCATCATTCATTTCTATAAATAAAATTTACTGAACTTTAGAGACTTCATAAAGTTTTAAAACTTTTATTATTATAAATGTCATTTCATAAAATAAAAACACCAAATCAAAAACATAAAGCAATAAGACAATGTGATTCGAAAAACTAGTCCTTTAGACAGTCGGACGTCTCAAAATCCATTTGGTCATCTTTGCTGTCCCTGTCGGATTCATTGTCAGCATCATATCCCTTGTCATCTTGACCGTTCTCTTGGATCATGTTTGCCTCCGGGTTCTTGTTCTTGATACTCTCTTGATAGAGTTCGCACAAGTGTTTTGGAGTTCTGCAGTTCTTGGCCCAATGATTGTCCATCCCACATCTGTGACATAAAGACTTGGACGTGTAAGATGGTTTGGATATGCCACCTCGTCCACGGCCATAACTACCTCGGCCCCGACCGTAATTGGAACCACGACCACGGTTATTGTGGTTTCCTCTTCGGCCGGTTGAGTAGTTATCTCTACCGTTATGATTGTCACGCCTACGCCCCCTGTACCCACCACGGCCATTGCCGTGTGGTCTCTTGTTATCATGGGTGTAGTAGGTTTCTTTGGGATCTTTCTTTTCAACCTCATGGGCTTCGGGTAATGGTGCTGTCCCGACCGGCCTGGCTCCACTATTTTTCATAAGGAGCTCATTGTTTGCCTCGGCCAGGAGGAGACATGAGATCAGATCAGTATATGTGGCAAAACCTTTTGTCCTGTATTGCTGCTGCAACACAGAATTCGACTGATTGAAAGTCGTATAGGTCTTTTCAAGCATCATCACATCGGACACTTCTTCACCACACAGCCTTAGTATAGAGACGATTTTGAACAAGGCTGAATTGTACTCGTCCACGGACTTAAAGTCCATGAATCTGAGATGCATCCAGTCGTGTCTTGCCTTTGGAAGCAACACCATCTTTTGGTGATCGTATCTGTGCTTTAAAGCATTACAAAGATCGAGTGGACTCTCAATTGTCATGTACTGATCCTTAAGACCTTCGATGAGATGATGGCGCATATAACATATGGCCCTGTATCTATTCTTTTCATTCTCATCATTACCCTCAGTGATAGTATCACCGAGTCCCTTGGACTTTAGACTAATCCTTGTGTCTAGCGCCCACTGCAAGTAATTGTCTCCGGAGAGATTAAGGGCTGCATAGTCTCTGTTTGCTATTTTCGACATCTGATCCACATTATCACACAAGATATTAGATTCTCAATGGGATCACGTGGCCGCAGGATACAAGCAAGCTCGGCCACAACACGTCCTATGCATTTATGGTATCCAAACAATACTAGTCGACCATGGTGCTATCAAGCAAGCCGCACGGCTATTTGAACAATCAATAGGTTCGGTTTATGCAATTCTAAGTTTACCATGGTGCGATCAATCCTAAAGTTCAATTCTACATGTATCATAAAAATTAATGCCACACGGCCATGTAAGTTTTAATGCAATCAGATTCAAGATCAAACGTTTTCTATATGCTGGCCGATCCTGTTTTAATCAGTTGTGAATGCAATACCATATTCGGATTCATGTAAAACGATTTAAGCATTCCTAGGGTTTTCAATCCTTACATTCTATCAACTTATGTTTAAGGTTTCAAGGCCTTAAGTATTTTCATGTTCAGACAGATCGATTCAAGCAATCTAAACATTCCTAAACCTCAATTCAAATCAGAAATCAATCAATCAAGATCATTCTTAAAATCGGCTACATGCTTCTTTTAGGGTTTAGGGTTTTCGATTCCTTGTTTAGGGTTTGTCAATTTCAGATTAAATCAATCAACATACAACCAGGTTCTAATTGGAATCAATTCATGTTTCTAGTTCTAAGAGTTGTCGATTTTAATCTTAGGGTTTCTTTTAGGGTTTCATCAAGACATGGAATTAGGGTCCTTATTTTCTATGTTCTCAGATTGTGTTTTATACCTTAGTTTCGTAGGGGATTAGAACCGGACCACCTTAGAATGGTTGAGACTTCGAGCTGAGATGATCGGATGGTTGCTGCCTTCTATCGGGTCGCGGATGGGGTCTATCGCGGCTGGAGGCGTCTCGGCTGTGAGCTGATCGGGTATCGGATCGTCTCGGGTCGGTCGCGGGGTTCGGGTTCGATCGCGATCTGGACGGCGGTTCTTCTAGGTTTGGAACGTGATCTGAGAAGCTGAGATGGATCTCCTGGGTTCTTGATGAACAAAGGACAAGGTTAGGGTTAGGGTTTTGGTTTTGGATCGCCGGCTTAGACTTTTTAGGTTTCGGTTTTGGTCTCAGGGTTCAGAGGCTATCGTGCTGATAACGTGTTGTGAACAAGAGATGAAATCGTGTTCTGTGTCTGTATTATTTATGAATCAAAGTGTTCCCTTATATAGGGGATACAAGGGATAGATAAAAAGGAAAGTATCCAAATCATAATCCTAAAGAGAAAAGGAAAATCTCCTAAAGATAACATGAAAGATAAATGGAAACATCTAAACAAGGGGCGGCCGACTCTCTCTCCTCTTGGGCCGCCGACTCTCTCTCTCTCTATGGGCCACGGTCTTGGCCATTTGGTTCCTAGCAATCCACATTGTTCATAACACAATCCACATTGTTTATAACAGTATAAACATTTTAATTTTTAGGTTAATATTAATTAAAAAATCGACAATATAAAGGTTAGATATATAAATAATAGATTTTTAAAGTTTGGATTGGAAGGTAAAACAAATATTTCATCCCGATATGACCCGAACCGGTCCTTGAAGACCGGGAATATACGAAGCTAAACATGCTCAACAGGAATGAGATTGCTTTTAAGCCGCGTGCAAGTGATGGAATAGAAACCATTCATTTTATCAATAGTTTTCCCAAGGCCAGAGAGATAACGATTAAAGACCAGATCACGCATTTGGAAACACAAAAATAAGAAAACGAGAAATTGATTTAATTAAACGTTGAAGTAATTTGAAACATAAACCCAAGAATGTCTTCAACAGTTGCTAATGGGACCTAAGTCTCTCGATGCAGATCTAAGATGACATTCATTTGGAAACCGAAAGACAAAACGACCAGAGCACATAAAGAAAGTAAAGCCAAACTCCAGTTTCAAATTCAAGAATATCAAGCGAACTACACCAAGTACAAGAACAAGTACGAGAACACCAAGAACAAAACTACAAACAAGCACATCAGAACACCACAGAACAAAAACCCAAGCGCCTAAGAACTCAAGACTAAATAACGTATCGAGTGAGATTAGTTCTTTCGCAGCCAAAACCTCTAGTTTCTCCTTCTTCAGCTCAGCTTCGAGATCTGAGCACTTAAGTTTCAAGTCTTTCAACTCATTCTCAATTTCTTGCATCCGAGTCTCACCAGCCTCTTCTTTCTCCTCCTTTTCTGACATCTCATCTAGTTTCTTCTCCAACCAATGAATCCAACTTAAATCCAGCTTCAGTCATGGATCCTAATGCAGCATACGCCACAGCTAGATCAGCCTTGTGACGCTCATGAGGGGACTGGTGCAGAGTCTCAATCAGACTGAGTAGCAAACTCATGAAGCCTGTTCTAAGATTTGTGTTCTTTGAACGAAATTCAGATGCCAGGGTGTCTTTCAAACATATGGCTCACAGAATCCACCTGAGGAATGAAAACACACAACACAAGTATAAACTAGAAACCATATCCAGAGTACAATTAAAGGAGACAACACAATAGCACAATATAAAATAGAACAAATAATGATGTGGCTGTAATATCTAAACAAAAAGTTTATCTCTCTCTTTAATTTCTAACCTGTGAAGATGGAATTTGAAAGCCATTAACATCCATGGTTTCCATTAACATTGAAGTTTCCTCTGTTACGTCTAACTTGCCAACAACTTCAAAACCTCTACTTCGGCAACGATTTCGAGCCCCTTGTTTATTAAAAATCCGCCGTCTTTGGCAAGGATACCACAAAATAAGCCTTACACGAACATCAATGTAAGAATCTCGCAAAACAAACAAGATCCACGGCTGGAAGATTCGTAACATTCGAACAATAAAATGTCCGGTAAGTTGTAAGTGAATTTCATAAAATGATTATGTTGTTGTCTTCATAATACTGTGGTTGAAAATAAATTGGGGAAATGAAGAAGTCGGAAGAAATAATCACCATGTTGCTTAAAACTTTTATCTGAATTTTGTTTTAGTGGATGGATATAGGACATATCTTGCGTGTCTTCTCCATCCAGAAGGCAATGATCCATAATCCACCACTTCCAAATATAAAGCCAAGAAACCATCGAAACAGGGAGTGAGACAAGCAGAAAGACGCCTGCAGGAAACCCAAATAAATGAAGAATTCAACAACAACTACTGTGGAGGATATTATTGCCTGAATTTTCATATAACTACGAATTGACCCGAATAAGTTCTCACTAACTGTGAAGACGAGACGTTATTCATTTTCCAAGTGATCTTTTTAAATTGATTCTCCATGATCTTGTTGAAGATTCCTCTGCAATCAAATTAGCAGAAACATGCAGAGAAGAAGAAAAAACTATCACGACGATCCTATTACCAAAACTGAATTTTAAGGTTTCCACTTTCCAGTGTGGAGTTGAAAAAACTACCACGAGGAATGCGAACAGCCTTGACTCTTACGTTTTCGAGAACGCTCTGTTGACCTAGACTCTTTAAATATCACAACTCTTTGTTCTTACTTCTACAACAAAACTGGGAGAGGCTAGGCTTATTACTTGAAAAATATGGGAATGAAAGTCTCATAAATAATTGATAGCAAATGATGGTGTGATGAATTGATCTATTTTTAGGAGTAATAAACAAAGGTCGACTCTCCTGGCGTCTTGATTCTCTGAATATACATATTCATAACATCATACTTTTAGTGAGAATGTTACTGATTGATCTATTTATTATTGTAGCATACGCAAACATCAATTATTTCTCATATGCTATTCAGTTTGGCAAAGACTGAATTAGTTTACACAGCAAGGTTAATGACGACCAACAAGGAAACCATAGAAGTAACAAATAGTATAAAGATTGAAGCTGAGAAACCGTTGCAAAGAGGATGAGAGAGCCTCTATAGCTGCAATCAGGCGTGTGTGCAGGCAAAGCTAAACAGACTCTACTTATCCTCCAAGTGAAATCATACAGAACTTAAGACAATCCTCATAACAGGAGTAAAAGAAAAAGAAAACCCACAAAAGGGTAAAATTTGATGAGCGATTTATAAACCTTTTATTCAGCTTTAGACAAGGCATAAATGTGGCTAAGGTGGGTTTTATTCTCCCGGCACGGAGACTCCTTGCTTCAGCTTCTCCCGCTTGAGCTTCTTTTTAGAAACTGGCTTCTTCTTCTTTGGAGGTAGGTTCTTCTGTGCATGCACGTAGAGCACGATGTTGGCAACAAGGAACACAACAAGCGGACCTCCGATAACAAGCAGCACGATTAGTCCCGGGTTCAATCCTCTGGCTTCTGCAGCCGCCTATGGAATGTCAAACCAATGAGTGCATATAAATCATACCAAACATAGAATCAAAAGATAAAGGCCACGGAAAACCAAATGCTTGCAACCCATATACACATTGTCATATGTAACTGCAATAACTCATATATTCCAGACAGTTTGTCCTGCAATGCTTGAAACCCACGTTTCCTCAGATCCTAAACAAAATAGTCTAAATTCCTAAGGAACAAATCATCAGACCAACCGTAAGATACCTACCTACAAAAGCTACAAGTATAGGGACGATTGAAGATACCTTTCTGGCAAAATCTTCTCTGTCCATGAATACGATCCGAAATCTCTGAGAGCAACGTAAGAATGGTGGAGAAAGGAGAAAGAAAAATGATCTGATGAAAACGAAGATCCGTTTTCGAACAGAAGAGATTAAGACACAAACACACGCAGATAATGTAATAACACGTTTTTTTTTTTATCCTTTTCTTCCAGTCATTGTGAAACTCTTATTTGGACACCTAACTTTTCACGTATTTCCCAATTCAACTCGTAACTTTTGTCATACAAAGTTAAACCCCTAATAAACAAACCAATTACGTGTAACTAAACTCATAAAATGAATTAAATGTTACAACACAAATCAAATAATCAAAACAACACAAAATACATTTTCATCTATACCATATGGTCATCGTCACCTCTAATCATAACATTATGTTCAGGCACAGACCATGACGAAGACCTACTAGAATTCAACGCCAAAGTATTGCAATCAGATAAAGTATCTTGCAAACTCAACAACAAATGCGAAGTGCTAAAACTCATAGTCGGTCTCGACTTAGGAACAACCGGTACATCAGCCTCACCAATCAGCATTTGCACCACTGACCTCATCGTGGGCCGAGCCTCTGGGTCCGGATGAGAACAAGCTAAGCCCACCACCATAACCCGCCACATCTCTCCTTCATCAAACTTACCTTCAAGCCTTGAATCCGCCGCAGCCGTAACCTTCCCTTCTTTATACAAACCCCACACCCATTCTACCAAATTCGGATTCGCCCCAACGTTTTGCCTCTGCGCATTCAAGTCCTTCTCGATCGGTCTCCTTCCCGTAACCACTTCAAGAACCACTGCTCCGTAGCTGAAAACGTCCGTCTTCTCCGTGGCGCGACCCGTCAGAAGATACTCCGGCGCTAAGTACCCCATCGTCCCGGCGGCAACCGTCGCTTCCGGCGATTTATCGTGCTCGATTTGTCTAGCTAACCCGAAATCTCCGAGCTTGGCGTTGAAGTTCTCGTCTAGCATTATGTTACTGCTCTTCACGTCTCTGTGTATCACCTGATTCTCACACTCTCTGTGTAGATAAGCAAGAGCTGATGCAACCCCAAGCAAGATCTTCTTCCGGTGATCCCACGGCAACGGAAACCGTGACTCAAACAAAGCCTTATCAAGCGAACCGTTAGGCATAAGATCATACACCAACAGAATCTCACCTCTCTCGTGGCACCATCCTTGTAACCGGACAAGGTTTCTATGTCTGAGACTTCCGATGATGGATAGTTCCGACAAAAACTCGTTCTTCTTGTCTTGCGAGCTGTGGCTACACCGTTTAACAGCGACGACGTCTCCGGTCTCGGGTAGAACGCCTCTGTAGACAACCCCGAAGGCGCCGTGTCCGATGCTTCGACTCTCGTTGAAGCTCTTGGTGGCGGCTTTGAGCTCCTTGTAGCTGAACTCTTTAGGGGCTTTGATGATCTCCGACGCGAAGGAGTCATGTCTCTCGACGCGTTTGAACTTCCTCGAGTAGGCCCAGAACAAACCGCCGGCGAATAGTGCTAAGAAGAAAGCACCGGCGGTTACCACTCCGGCGATTGCTCCACGATTCTCTTTACACAGGTGGTTGCGGCAAGTCGGCGGAGTTTTCGATTGAGAGCTGATCGGAACGGCGGAGGAAGACGGCTGCGAGGCAAGCGGCGGCGGAGAGTTAACCGAATTAGCTTTCGGGTTCACTAAATTAGCAGTAGGAGGAGAGGGTCCGGATCCGGACCCGGGACCCGACCCGAAGGAGGACCTGAAGCTCCACCACTCGATGCTGTGGCTTTCTGTGCTTCCCTGAGTAGACCCGGAGAAACCAACGAACATGAAGTCGTTCACGTAACGGTCAAGATCGAGAGGGAAAGACAAAACCGGAGATTTTGGTTTCAGATTCGAGTAAGAGACCGATACGTTGAAGACCCGACTCAACCCGTCGTACTCAATCCACGAATTCACGGTGTTTCCGCTCTTTAGATCGATGTCTACAGTGCCGAGATCGCCGGAAACAGACGAAACGACGCCGTTCACGTCGAATCCGACGTGGTTGCTGTTAATATCCTTAAAGTCAACATCCATCAACGTGTCATACTCCACAGCGACGAATTTGGACACGGAGGGGCCGGCGAGGCCTAGAGATCCTCCGGCGGCGCCGACTGTGTTTCCGTCTGGGGTGATGACGAAGGCGAGACCGCCGCCGATTGAAGAAGGGTTGATGTTTGTGATGGAGAAGGAGAAAAAGGTGGAGAAACTCGCCGGGGAATGAGTTCCGGGTTGTCGGAATCTGATTGGGTTAGCGTACAAGACTTTCCCGGCGCCGGAGTTGGGAACGGAGAGGTCACGTGTGAGGCTGACGATTCCGTTGCTGAGACGAGCGTCGCCGAGAAGCTTCAGGTTGCTGATGGCGAGGGTGGAGAAATCGAACTCAGTCGTAGCTTCATTTAAAGAGCAGAAGAAGCAGAGCAAGATCGAAACTGAGAAGAGAGATGGGAGAAACGACATTATCTGTTTGACAAAAAAAATGTTTCAGAAAAGAGCCATTGAAGTAGAAGAAAGAGATTGAGGTACAAGGAGAGAGAGAGAGAGGGATGGAATTGATGAAAGTCACGGGTGGTGTATTGGGGCAATACTTTGCTTGGAGTAAAGTAAAGAAGAGGATGAGACAAAGGAATATTAATTTGGGAAGAAGTGAGACTCAAAAGAGAATCCAAAGAAGACAACCAATGAAGCAGACAAGTGGATTGACTTATAACGCCACGTGGGTTTTCCCAACGGCTATAATATCCTTTTCTCTGAAAAATTTTCTATCCAGAAAAATGCAATGAAACTTTATGTTATGATGGGAAAAGAGGCTTTTCACGTATAACTAGAAGTAACGGTCATGGTCGTATCACTCAGGTTTCTTTGTGTTCGTGGTCGTTGATTGAAGCTAAAACATGCATGAAAAAAGGTATCACAAACTCATTCTATACCGTTTTCATCCCATTGGTTAGGTGGGGAAAAACGACATGAATCAAATAAAAGTGAATATCTCAGAAATTTAAACCGTATAAAACTTTTACGGTAATCTGAACGATAGCAACATTTTTTTAATACCGGCCAAACCGAGCCCTACTTTCAGTACCTTAAAGACTTAAACTCAATAGAACTTGTGCTTAATTACAAACCAAATTGAACCCAGACTCATGCAACCAAACGAAACTGAATAAACCAAAATTACAGGCCTAACCAAGTCAACAAAAAAAAAAGACTGATTGACCATCCAAACCGAACCACAAAAACTGGACGCTAGGTCTAGTCCATGAACCATCTTATCATTTATAAACTAGGGTTAATAAATAAAAAAGTAAAAATAAATATCTAAAATTCTAATGTACATTTTAGAATAATTCTTTATTTTAAGTTCTAACACACATATTATATTTTATTGATTTTGAAGTGAACAAACAGTCTGTATAAAGTTCATGATAAATTATAACTTGTGGTGGTGTGGTTGGAGGACATATTGGTACAGTCTGTGGTGGTGCGGCCGGTGATTGATTGTTTTGTGGAAACTGTGGCGGTAGGTTGCTAGCTCACAATAACTTTACAAAGGTGTTACAAAAAAAAAAAAACTTTACAAAGTAAATATAAAACTTTATTGTATTGATATTCATTTTAGTTTCATAGAGTTTGTTATATATTTTAACCATTATTTACGTGTGATCTATGCTTATATAAGATATTACGATATTGCGATCCAAAGTTGTTACAGTTGACTACATAATAACATATTTGTAATTTGTTGAATTGGATAATATTTTATATCATATACTAGGATAAACCCGCCCTACGGACGGACAAATATATAAGCTAATAATATAAATCTACTTTAAAATGTTTAATTATTTAAGTAAAATATCATTAACTTTCTTCACAACAATTTTAACTTTATTTTACTATTCATTTTAGAGATTATATACTTACCTAACTATTTCATTACTATTAATAACTTAAAATAAAATTATTTACTTTATTTCATTATTTGTTTTAGTCTATGGATTAAAAATTACAGTCAATTAGATTCAGTAGAGTTATAACTAATAAGTGAACTAAAGTTATTTTCTATGTCATTTATATGTTTGTTTCATGAATTAAATTTTTTTTATTTTAAAAGATATATTTTTTTAAAAGTAATGCTTTACACGATGAAAAAGAAAGAACTTATTCATTAATATTTTAAAATCTATCTAATTACATTCGAGCGCTCACACTTATTTTGTGTAATAATTTTTTTATGGACTTCCAACTTTAATCTCTCATTATCTTGTTTTACATCCATTCCGTCTTGTTCAAGTAAATTATCCAGACTGCTAACTTTTTCCTACATAACATGAGAATATCGTATAGACAAATGGCATTGATATAAAAACTTTGTGTTGATGTTTGAAAGTGATGCATCCCTAAGTCGACACTATTTTCATGGTAATATTCTTGTATGTTTTTCACATACTGAGCTTCTGCGTTCTGAGTGAAAAGGCATCTCGTCATTAGTGGTGCTCTCGAATAGATACATATGTTCTTGTAGACCTAGGGATCCAGAGCGGCTTTGGCTAACATAAATAATGATTGCATGACATTTCCAACATTGATCTTTGAAGATGTGCTAACGCGGGCGATGATATATGTCTGGATTTTGAGAGGAATTAAGATCCTCAAAGCATAAAAACGGAAGAGTTAAATTCACTTTTGATGCTTTGGTTGTAGAACAGAGGTTGGATTTGGGTGTTTTGTTTTGATGTATATATATATTAAAACTTACTGGAGCGTTTTTTGTGGGGTTTATAATGGAATTAATTGGATTTATCGACATATGTAGTTTACTGGGTCATTTTGTAATGTTGGCCTTATATTTTTCATTGTGTTTATCAGTTGTCCGAAGGTTTTTCTAGCGGTCTCTCAAGTTTCATAATATTGTGTTAGCCGAATAGAGAAACTGGAGTGGATGTAGTATACATTTGGGTTAGTTCTGGTTGGTATTCTCAGAAATAATATTTTGGATCCAAAAAATGATGATGGAATTTTTTTTAAACTATTATATTCACTAATTATTTTAAATTAGTTATGAGTAAATATTTATACATATGTAGCACATGAAAATATCATAATAGATACTTATTCGAATGACACGAAAATTAACCATATTTATAATCTATGGAATAAGTTCTGGATTTTTCTTCAAAAATAAATAAGTTTATTAATTTTTTTATTCTTTTTTAAATTATCTCACACATGTTGGTCTCACCCAAAAATAATAATAAAGTGTTTTGATTTTGACCCATTTAATGTGTATTTGAAACCATTTGTAAAGCTCATTCGGGATTTTTTTTAAGTGTAGTATACAGTTTCTGGAGAACCATTATCATATATGCACATATCTTATACTTAGAACTTCTACGTAACAGTTTTATCTAAATTCTAAAGTAAAGATATTGAGCATGTACGTTTACAAAAAAAGATATTGAGCATGTTGGTGACAAACTAAATGCCATAATCCAAAGCCCATATCCATACTCATAAGTCATAACCATTATAACACGTGGAAGATCATGGCATCACATCTAATTAGCAAGTGGCTTTTGATTAGATGAATTTCCTACTGATGCAGAGAGCATCGTGCTCAGCCGTAAGCTTCACCAGCAATTATTTTGAGAGCTTAGTCATTGCGGATGTTTGCCCAAATCACCTCCTTTTTTCTTGGTGATACAATCTCTCCGCCGGTAAGGAATCACAGCATAACCCAATAAGCATCTCAGTGAGTTTTCTTTTTTTTTTTGCAGCACTAGTTTGTAATCTCTTTCTTCAATAACTATAACATGAATTACTGACGCCTCAAATCTGAAAAACAGAGAACACTCTAATCAATGGAGAGCGGACTCTTTGTAGGGAGAACACCGAGAGTACTGAATCCGACCAGATGATTAGAAGAAATCCAACAACAACATTATGAATGAAGTAATGAAAGGTTGCCTTCTGGATTGGTCTTTTGCAGGCTGCAATCGTTTATCGAAGCTAGACATGGTTGGTGAGTAAAACAACAGTTATGTTTTCCCCTTTGGTTTACACTTGCTCATTTGAAACTACGATTGTTTTCTGATTTACCATTTACTTTTGTAGTATCTCTCGGGTGCTGTGGTTGATCTCCGGCAAATGCAGTTTCTTACATGTCGCCAAGAAGCACTTCTCTTGCAGAAGGTGTTTTCTTAAGACGACCGTCTCTTGACAATCTGGTGCCATTACAATATCTGAATTTGTTTGGATTACAACGATTGAGAAGGAGAAAGTGATGAATCTCAGGGAAAGGAACTCCCATATTTGTAGTTGTAGATTTATAAGAAGGAGGTGGTGTATTGATTGAGACATGGTGGTAGTAGTGGGTCGGTGGCGTTTATGAGGAGGTTAATGGGGCATTAATAGCTGTGATTGAATGCAAACGTTCTGCGTAACGGTGCCGGATCTCTAGAGCCGCTAGGAAGCACATCGTTCGTCATAACGGCGTCTTCGCTTTCCAAAGAACCGTTTGGAAAGAAGATCGGTGGACATGAGAAATCATTGTGGCTTAGGTTTGTAAAATTATGGAAGCCCAACTACTAAACAACCTAATCTTTTCTAGCGTTTGTTTTTAGAAGCCCAACACGCATAAACGAAAAAGTCCATGCCGACATGCATTTATAAATGAAACACCGAGTTTCATTAATGGGGGACACGACTTTCCCTGGTGGAATCCTAGGTGGCACAAGGAAGAGAGAGCAAAACACTATTTTATATAATAAGACTAGATTAAGATCCGCGTTTTGCGCGGGATGAAAGGTCAATGACTTTTACATATATAACTAAATCGGTGCGGACATATAGATCAAAATAATTATTGTTATTTAGAATCATTTTATGGTAAATAAATCCAAAGAATATTTTTATCTATTATATTGTTTAAAATTAAGTTTAAATGATACGAACATCGATGTATATTATATTTTTTAATATGACTATTTATTAAATAAAATTTTCATGTTCACATGGTTTTATGATCATTTATATTTTTGTAACAAAAAAATTAAAACATTGATAACAAAATTTTAAATATGGAATTTTTAATATTTTTATTAATTTATAATCATTTTTAAAAATTAAATGCAAATTTTGAAACTAAACTATTAAATTCTTAGTATTTGTTCAATAAAAAAATGAAATTTAAATATTTATGCATTTTATATAATATATAATTTAATTTAAACAATACTTATATATATATATATATATATTTAATCTAATATTTATTAAATAAGACATCTTACTCATATAAATTTATGAACATTTGTATCTTGTTAATCAAAAATTAAACTATTACCACAAATTTTCAAAGTGAAACTTTTTAAAATTTTATTAATTTATATTCCTTTCTAAAAATTCAAAATATAAAATATATAGAAAAATCAAAATTTATTATTTGGTTAATTTTATTGTCTAATTTATTTTAATAATATTAATATAAAACAAAAATGATAGAGGATGTAAAAATTATTATCAAATCTTTATTATTTAAAAGAATTAATTATCATATATTTTTTGATCATATATGGTAATTCCGTATGTTTTATTTAAGGAAATAATAAAAAATATTTTTATATTAATAATTGATTATATGATTAGGTTAATGAAAAATATGTTATATGTTTAGATGGACCAACTTATTTTTCTAAGAATTTTGAAATTGATTCTCGTGATGACATGTGTTATGGTTCAAAGGTTATAATATTTTTCTTTTAATATATAGGGGATGTTTTTATGTGTTTTGTATGGTTATTGTGTATTGTGGTTCTCGTCCTACTATTCACTTTATTTTTGTTTTCGCAAAGTTGTTATAGTTGACTAAAGTACACACTTATTTAGAAACTGAGGACGTATTTTTTTTTTTTTTTTTGATAATCGTGGTATCCGAATGCCCCGTGGGGATCCGACTAGCACCTAAAGACCGTCCGGATGAATCTGAACCACTAATGGTCCGCCGGAGCCCGCCGAAGGCATCCACGAGGGCTGGTGATCACCCCATGTAAATCCCACCAGTGGCCAGCGTAGTTGGAAGTGTCCGTATCGAGCCCGAAGGCCCTCAAGAGCAACATCCGCCAGCGGGGCTCGAACCCATGACCTCCCAGGCTGAGTACCGCCACTGGACCACTAACGCGTGGTTATCGGAGGACGTATTTTCTTTGTAAAGTTATTGTGTATCATGGAGCTTATCTAAATTTTATAATTATTTATTTTAGTTTTTTTCTAAATAAACAAATATTTATCTGCTTTAATTTTAAAAAGCAAAAAAAGGTGTTGTGGAGCCATTTTTATTTTAAGAATTTGTCGATGCTTTATTAATTAGAATGTGCATCATGTATGGTGTTTAATTATTTCATTTATTAAATTTTGTTACTTTAAAAATATATTTTGCTTAATAATTGCTGCATCAGTTTTATGTTAATTTATAAGATTAAGTTTGGTAACCACAAAATAAAAAGGTATCCATTAATTTTTTCGTTTGTTGGATCTAATAAACATTTTTTAAAATATCATGAATAGATTATCTTGCTTTTTTGTTCTTATGAAATTTTTACCTTTTCTTGAAGTTTATGTATTTTTAGATTAGATCATGTATACATTTGGAGTTTTTAACTAAAAAATAAAGGTTATTGTTTTATTTGTTATATCTTAGCAACAAATTAGAAGATGGCTGGCTTAGCAACAAAATTTATTCTAGGTTTGCTCATTAAGACTGGCTTAGCAACAAAATTTATTTACTTTCCGTAAGACATGAACTCAGCTAAGCTCAGCTGATATAATGAAAAAGAAGATGACTAATACCTCCCAAAAATCAAGGTTTCTGTGGATTCAAAGCTGAACTATTATATACAATTTGTTTTTGTTATTAGGCAATACGTATTGCGTATGGTGGGGGAGGCAAGCCACGTATGTGATCTCCATTCGAGCCATTGGTGGGCCTAGCGAATTTGTTGTTAATGCAGAAAATGAGTTATCCAAAACTGTTGACATGTTAAGCAATAAGCCAATATCCATGAAAAGATTGGCAATGTGGTGAGGCAATCCGTGCTGCTTAAAACAATGTCTCTCGGTGATGGAGCTGGCAAAAAGTAAAAGAGAGGTATTGTCGGTCTTCTGTATTTTTATCAGTGTCACCCTCCCTCTTGAAATATATTATTTAAATTTGCCTTTACTGCAATCAAATGTTGATTTCTTCCTTATAATAGATCAAACGTCTCAACGAAGAGATTCCCTAACAAATAAAAGGAAATTGACCCTTTGATAGATATAAAACTCCTAACATTATTAGATCAATGATACGACGTGAAGTCCAAACGGCCACATCAACACCATATGACACTGATTCCGAACACAATGTTGATTAACATCTTGCTACGATGAATTCCTACAAACACATACGTTGTCATACACTTGAAAAGTTCTCTACTGATATGAATGGCAGATAATATTAAATAAGCTCTAGTTTAAGGTTAAACTAGCTAGATACGGACCCGCGCTATGCGCGGATATTGTTTTCTCGAATTTTTATATATATATTTAGTAATAGATTATATATGTCTAGAATATTTTTATGTAACTTCTATATAATAACTTTTTATAGATATATTGAATTGTGATATTGTTACAAAATATAGTGTACATGTTGATTTTTCTATGCACAAAGTTTCAATGTTGTTGTGTTTTTTTTCTAATGTAGATGTTGTGTTTGTAATTTAATATTTTGATATAGAAATGTAATTTCGAATTTCTTTTCTTAAAAATAATTTTTTTTATTTAAATTATTGTTATTAAACTATTTTAACAAATTAATATGATTGTCTTTGTAACTATTTTTGTTGTTAAAAAGATCGTATTTGACGCAAATATTGTATGGAATTACTTTTAACTTTTAAGATATAGCCATGAGTCTAAATTTTTGAATGTGAGGTGTATGGTCGTATTAGGTGCTGGAATATTATTTATAGTGACTTGATTAGGGGTGGGCGTTCATGTATCCTTTCGGGTTCAGTTCGGATCTATTCGGGTTTTGGGTTTTTGTGGTCAAAGATTTCAGTTCCATTCGGGCATTTCTAAATTTTGGTTCGGTTCAGATCTTTGCGGGTTCGGTTCGGGTTCGGATAATCCATTGAAATTATTTTTAGAATTTTAAAATTCATTATATATTTTATCAACAAAATAATATATTACATATAAATTTTGATAACATATGTCAAAATACCTAAACTTAACATATAAATTGGTTTGGTTTGAATATAATAAATAAATATTTTAAGTATTTTGGTGTTTTGAGTATAGTTTAACTATTTTAAATATTTACTTTTGATTATTTGTATATACTTTCAAGTATTTTGTCGAATATATATATATTTAGTAATAGATTATATATGTCTAGAATATTTTTATGTAATTCACTTCTGTATAATAACTTTTTATAGATATATTGAATTGTGATATTGTTACAAAATATAGTGTACATGTTTATTTTTCTATGCACAAAGTTTCAATGTTGTTGTGTTTGTTTTCTAATGTTAGATGTTGTGTTTATAATTTAATATTTTGATATAGAAATGTAATTTCGAATTTCTTTTCTTAAATATAAATTTTTTAATTTAAATTATTGTTATTAAACTATTTTAACAAATTAATATGATTGTCTTTGTAACTATTTTTGTTGTTAAAAAGATCCGACATATTTGACGCAAATATTGTATGGAATTACTTTTAACTTTTAAGATATAACCATGAGTCTAAGTTTTTGAATGTGAGGTGTATGGTCATATTAGGTGCTGGAATATTATTTATAGTGACTTGATTAGGGGTGGGCATTCGGGTACCCATTCGGGTTCGGTTCGGATCTATTCGGGTTTAGGATTTTTGTGGTCAAAGATTTCAGTTCCACTCGGACATTTCTAAATTTTGGTTCTGGTTCGGTTCAGATCTTTGCGGGTTCGGTTCGGGTTCGGATAATCCATTGAAATTATTTTTTAAATTTTAAAATTCATTATATATTTTATCAACAAAATAATATATTACACATAAATTTTAATAACATATGTCAAAATACCTAAACTTAACATATAAATTGGGTTGGTTTGAATATTTGGATAGAAAATAAATAAATATTTTAAGTATTTTTGTGTTTTGAGTATAGTTTAACTATTTTAAATATTTACTTTTGACTATTTGTATATATTTTCAAGTATTTTGGATAACTTAAAAGTATTATATATATTTTGGATGTTTTAATATACATTAAATCTAAAAATAATTAATATATAGGTTTATAAATCTATTTCGAATACATCCAGGTACCCAAAATATTTTGGTTCGGATCTGGTTCGGTTTTGATTCTTTAAATACCAAAATTTTGAACCCATTCGGATATTTAATCAATTTTGGTTCGGGTTCGATACTACTTTTTCGGACCGGGTTCGGTTCGGTTCTTCGGATCCGAGTTTTTTTTCCCAGCCCTAGATTTGATACCGAAGAATAATTAGGTATAATGAGTGTCATTAGGATATTCTGATTTACATATTTTCAAGATCGATGGCATATTCTGATTTCTGTATTTTGTAGAAGTTGTTATAAAAAAGTTAAAATATATAATATTTCGAATGTAGATTGGAAATTAATAAATAGATAGCTCGGAATTTAAGGAAAAAAACCTTGAAAATTATATATCTTCTTATCAAATATAACAGAATAACAAATAAAGAAATCTAAGTAAACTGTTTGCGGTTTTTTTTGTTTGGAAGACACGTTTGTAAAGATTTGATGAAATCTATTTTAATAACCTGTGTCTAATATTTTTTATTTGTTACTAAAAAACTAATCTAACATAAAAGACATGTCTATAAATCGTATGTTGTGGTTTATGATAAACAAAAAAAAAACTTATGTAACGTAAAAGATGATCATGCTATAATCTATATATGATTGAATCTTATAAACTGTAACCATTGTGCTCATATTGGCTGGTTTCTCTAAGTTTAACAGAAAAGAAAGTGATCTCATACTAAATGTGCGTCGTTGTAAGAAAGAACCAAGCTGTAAGCATTGTTTGCTATTAAGTGGACAAATTATAGTGTACTCTCCTTTTTGAACATGTACTTTGATGAAAGATGGACAAAAATATTAAGTAATCTGATGTATTATGTTGCAGTTTATGATCTCAAGAGAAGCAAATATACGAAGATGAGGTCCACTTATGGTCTTGTATTGTTAATGTAATAGTACATAACCGTGGGTTTGGTTTTTGTATTGTTAATTTCGGATAATGAGATTGGTTAAGTTTTAATAGATTTAATGTTGGTTTTGTTTTAGTTGTCCGGTCCTGTAATCTTAGTAGTGTATAATAATAATTAGATGTAACAAACTTTTAATGGTCCATAAATTAAGTAACTTTCAAACAAAAATGAAAACGTCCAAAATTTAAATGACAACTTTCAACAGTAGATAAATTTAGGACCCTAAATTAATAGATTAGATATGAGTGAAGAAAGTGAAGCAAAGCCATACCTTAGCGTTAGCATGAACAACTTTGAGGTTTGAATGGAACCGTGATTTCTCGTCAAGTTTAAGATTCTGAAGTTTCTCATTCTTCACCCTCTGCAAGCTCCATGTTCCCTAGATGAAGGAATACAGCCACTACACGGAAGAATGAATCCTACAAAATTAGAATGTAAGTAGAGTTATTCTTATGTCTAAGCATGTAAATAAACAATTAAAAGGAAAGTACCTGATCTTAAGAATCAAAGCCCAACATCGTCAATAGCTTTCCTTGTATCTATGTATTCCTTGGAATCATTAACCCATCCAACACATACATGATATCTAAAATTTAAACCTATCGCCACCATAGAAGAAATCAGGCTTACCTTTTCTAGTGCAGCACAAATCATGTAAAAGAAATAATAGTTTCTTTCAGAGTACTAAACTTGACAAACCCGCAACCTCTCTAACAAAAATATCCTGTTATAGCTCCTGAGATTCTTCCTATATCGTCGTTTTGAATCTCCAGCAAATTACCAAAATAATTGCAACGTGGGATATGTCTTAGTATCTTAAATTTAGGTTCAAGGGATTATAATTAAAAATGGACAACTTACCAAACTTGAGACTCATCCACTTTACGGTGAAGTATTGTTTCTTGGGATTTTCACTTGCCATAAGCTTCTAAAACTGGATTGGACTGCAAAGCATGAAAGTAAGTCACAAAAAAACAAAGATATTAGTGGATGAAACTCAACAAGACTATGTGTTGCCTGGTGTTTTAGAAAATTACATATCTCTAAAACTTGTTGCTCCACAGATCGTTCTTCACTATCAACACTTTCCCCCATGTAGGTGAGTAACCACATGAGCTTCTTTATGCTCTCTATCTTCCCAGCACTGCTTTTACCACTCACCAAGATCGCCTGGCTCACTCTCTCATTGATCATTTTCTTCAAAGTGTATTTTTGAGTGTGGTGATCCGATGCACGGTTACAGAGGCTTGGATGAGCGAAGCCTAGAGCTACAAATGGAAGGGATGGATCAAAGTTCTAGAAATTGCGAGTCTCTTAATCTCTGATTAGATAGTAGGAGAATGAAACAGAGAACCTTCACATCAGTCAGCAGCATGTCAACATTCATGAGTTCACCGCCCTTTGTGTGCAGCTGCCTGCCTTCAGCTCTGGAAATCGAATTTGAGAAGTCTACATGACCGAAGAAGCACTTAAATGAATAAGAGACCCTGTAAATTCTGAAAGATTAGGCTTATGCTTGTAGCCGGTGTATTTATACACGGAACTGGGCCACTGAAGATATGATTAAAGCTCCATTAAAGAAGAGTTCGTGGGATTATGTGAACTTGATTGCATGATGTTACTGCAAAACATAACGGTGGCTGCGAAGAAGAAGCTTAATCGTTTCTGTTTAGACATCTCCGGCAATAGGCTGAGCTTATTAGGGGAAGAGAAAGGGTTTATTGGGCGAAGATTCTGTTAGTTTTAGGCCCAAAGAAAGTTTTAAAACCTAGACAATACTAATACGTATAAACCCATTAGAAAGGCCAACGAAATAAGAATTTTTTTTTAATAAAGACGTGGCATCTTTTTTTGAGAGAAATTTTTTTAGCTGACGTGACGCTTCATCTATCTAGTGAATATTTTTTCCAATAATTTTTTATCTTTCAAATGTACCAAGTAATTTATGGAAAATTGTTAAATTATAGTTCTAGTGAGACCATGTTTTTTTCTCCTCAGAACAAAACAAAATTGACCCAATAACCTTTCGGGTCTTGAAATTTTTACAGCGCTTCACGGGTTGTAAATAGTTCACATAGATTTTTCGTTGCTCCTTCCTCTCTCTCTAACTGTAACATACCCTAGTAATATCACAATACTAAAAGCAACATATGCTAAAAATCTATGCTGCCACGTCACTTAAAATAATCATCCAACCAAAACATTTCTTTTTGCCATGTCAGGCAGGCTTTCGATTTTTTTTCTGTTCCGTAAATGATTGTTTGAGAGCTGGGCTTTAATTTTAATGAATATGTTAGGCCCGTATTTTAGTATGTTTGGAGACCCAATCAAATTTAGGAATTAGGTTGGTCGTCGTCTTCCTCTTTCAGAAGCGGCCGCGAAGATGTGATTCACCATCTGAAAACGTCGATTCCAAACTCTGAAACGTTTCCCCATCCTTAAATCTTTTCTTTACTCTGAGTTTTCTTAATTAATCCACTCCGTCCACATGAATCAATCAATATACCTCTTCGTTTTCTCCAGTAACTGGTTGAATCTTCACCTATAAATGTTTCTCCTTTCTTCGATGTTGAGTACAACTCAAACTATTTCCAAAAGCAATTATTTTCATACCAAGCGATTTCGATGGCAACTTCGTACACGCTCCTTGCCGATCTGAGAGTAGGGCGATGCTCTAAGACAGCCAAGGTCCATCTGTTGAGGGTTTGGGAGGCGAGAAACATCAACAAAGGCGGAGAACTGATGAGTGTTGACATGTTGCTCATCGATGAAAACGTAAGATCCATTGTCTAATACTAACTCTCTAAGCAATTACATTTTTTTAAGTACGATTTATGAATATTTTTTTTCTTCCCTCAGTCTACACTATTAGCTATTTAATTTGCCTTCCTCGCAATAATCGTCACCAGGTTCGTCTTCTTCTTGAAATTCCAGCAACCACTTTGCACTCTTACCAATTTGATTCCCATATACAGGCAGATAGAGAGATAGTTCAGAGAGTGGAGTCTGCTAAGATAGAGATGTGAGGCGTGACTTCTTCGAGGCGGCGAAGTTTGCGCTCTTCCGTCGAATATATTCACTTATAAGATAATCTGCAACGGAGCTTTTGCTCAAGCGTTGAGGCAACAACGTCTCTATGTACATCAGGTACCCTATGGCCGTCACAACACTTCTATATTCACATGGAAATGCTGCTGATATTTTTCAGATGTACGAGCTTACTATTCAGCTCCGTAAATGGGGTTAGTTATTTCTTTTCTTTTGTGTGTATTCCACTTGCTGATACTAAAGCTGGATTTAAATTCTCAGATCAGTTTTCATTACTGTGTTTTAGCTCAGAAAGTTGGATCTGAATTTTTTTTTTTGGATTATGTAAATACTCTGCTGTGTGATTAAAAATGATGCAATGATGTGTGTGTACGTCCATATGTTCTTGATTTTCTCTTTCAGTTCTCAATTATCCTTATACGTGCTTGATTTCATATATTTATTTTTGGATTGGTAATCACTGTAAGAACCTTTGGTGGGGACATTAAATTTGTAATTCTGGTGCGTTCTACTTGGTTTTTCAGTCTCTCTACACCATCCCGTAAACGATGCGATGATGTTTGTGTACGCCCTTCTGTTCTTAATGCTCCATTTCAGATTCCCACTGGATATTTCACGAAGATATGCTTTTCTGATTCCATGTATTTGTTCTTTGGACTGGTAAGAGTTGAATTGCTCTAATTACTGTGAAAACCTATTGTTGGAACATGAAAGTTTTGTTTTATGTTGCATTATATTAGCTCTTTGACTCTGTTCTTTGTAGATACAATACTTTTGTTCTTTCGATGTGGAGAAACATATACTCTTATCGCTCAAATCTACCAAAGTTTTTCCTAACGTTATGTAAGTATTATTTCTATCGCATACTCTCCTATCAATTTGTTTTTCTTCTAAACAGGTTTGCATTTGTTGAACACAACCAACAAGAGATTGGTATCGCCTGTGTTTCTCCATCATGACTCAGTCATAAATCTGCTTGCAAGGAAAAGCCGTCGACCCCTCCTCATCCTATCGACGGTCGATCATCTTGGTGGTGTCTTATTTACACTGTACCGCTCTCCGATGACTATATCACTCACTGGAAACAGCAACATTAAGCCTGTTAACGTTTCCCAAGCTCTCACTGCTGGCCTCCTGCAATTTCTTTTGAATGAGAAATGTTTCTTTGAACCCCTTTCGATATGCCAGAACTCCTAGAGTACTCACGCACTCATTTATGCTTATTGATGATTCTTCCATAGATGAGAAATAGTTAGCACCAAAGTTTTGTTGGTTTAGTCATCATGCGAGATATTGGCTTCTCCTTTACTTTTTGGTAAAATTTGTGGAAACTGTGAGACGAGTATTCTATGATTAATTATTTGATGGTGCTGATTATTTGATTTTGTTGAACAGGAGTTTACTTGCATAATTGTAATGTGATGTTTAGTTTATCGTGATTCCTTCTTCGTAAGTTAGCAAGTATGACAAATAAAGCTTCCATCTTCACCATAGCTGAAATCGGGTATGTGATGTTTTTTATAAAATTTCCAATAATCAAGGATGCACCGACATAAGTACAATGACTATATGAAAATCTTTTATAAAAAAATGAATATATATTTATCTTTCTTTAATTTTATTATATTTATATTTTATCTTGAGTTGGATTCTAGATAGATTGTCTTGGCCCTTCGGAAAAAGAAATGGTTGGATATACGAAAAGTAATAGTGCAAATTTATAAAATAGTCTTATTTATTTTATTAAAAATGATATTTTTAAGTCTTCTTTGTTTTTGCAAGTATTTACAACTATTCTACTGCATTTTAGTAAGTTATATTGCTTATTATTTAAATTAACCAACAAGATTCCCTAAAACAACTCCACAAAATTCTTTTAGTTAATGTTATTTATATTAGTTACAATAATACTTCCTAACAATAATACTAACAAGATTCAAGAATATTTAAAGAAATTATGTCGATTTATTATATTTAAAAAGGAGTATCCATAAAATATTTAATTTTTGGCCACAAAAATATTTAGTAATTCACTGAACATTTAAAACAAAACTTCCCCTAAATATTTATACCGTTTGAAATAATATCTAAATATTTAGACGATCAAGTTTCCATATATTTATAATATGTTATCAACTCGAGCTTTAAATCAGGTATTCATGATGTATTAAAACACCGGCAGTTTTAATATCTTACGCTAAATACCATATAACCATACTAAATATCTTCAATAAATATTTTATGCTAAAATACCATGAAAAAAGTTTTAAATTTAGGAATACACTTATGTTATTTCACTTTATAAAATTTTAGGAATGCACTTATGTTATTCCACTTTGACCTAAACAACTTCTAAACAAAGTACTACTACACTACGGTCACTATAACCACTATCAAAAAGATTGGAAAAAAATACCATTCTATTTTTGACATATTTTTATCTTCACATTTTTAACATATTTTCTTTATTAAAACCATAAAACAAATTGTAAATTCATTTAAAAATAAAACATAGAATCCGGCGCGTAGCGCCGAAAAGCCACTAGTATTGGTAAAAGAAACTTAAAGAACAATAATATGCTTTGACGAAATTTATTACACTGTCCCAGTTACAACAGTCAGTGCTGCTGTTACTCCATGATTCCGTCTTCGGGTAAGAAGTGATCGAGTAATCATCAGGCTTCAGAATCTTGAACTCCTTCTTGAGCTTGAGAAGAACATCTCTCTAATCTGGGTGACACAGGTCTGGTGTAAGAGAAGCAAAATTGCTGACATATATAATTTGAAAAGCAGAAGAGAAGAAGAACAATAGTACGAATAAAAAAACTCAATGATGATGAATAGTTTGAGCCTGTCATAGCTTTTTTCCTGCCAACAGCTTAATGGATGTCTCTCTATGTAAGAATGCTATGTCTCTCTCTCTCTCAACAATTAAATCGGAAACTTTTATAGAACAATAAAATATCATATTTACTATTTGATAAAGCAAATCATCTATTCTATTAAAACTAAAGTACAAAACAATACTTACCTATTTTAAAATTATTTTTATAGATTTTCATTCCATTTTAATTAATTCTAATTGTTTCATTTATTGTCTTTTCAAATAATTTGATACTATTTATCACAAAAGTACAAAACATAACTTACATATTTTGAAATATTTTATTATATATTTTACATTCTTTTTCTCACTCTTTTTAGCTAGTTCATTAATTATTTTTACTATAACATTTCGACAAAATATATTTTATATTTTAATCACAAAAATTCGACATGTTTAAATGAATTTCTCCATTTGTGACAAAAATTCAAAAAGATTAACAAAAAATTTCATTTTTTTTTTACATAATCAGTTAAGCATAGACATTCGGGTGCCAATTCAGGTACGAATTGTTTCTTTCAGGTATCGTTTTTTTTGTTTTGAAATTAGGCTCCATTCGGATATTATAAATTTTTTATGAATTTCGAGTCGGGTCCTCCCAAGTTTGGATGAATTCGGTTTTGATGTATATAAACCCAAAAATATCCAAAGACTAATGTATCTGAAACAAGTTTGGAGATTTGTATCAAAAGTGACATTATTAACTGATTCAGTTTGGATATGTTGAGTTCAAACTAAAAATAACCATATAACCAAAAGTAATCATATTACTCGATTTGATTTGGATTCGATTTTGATGTATAGAAACCTAAAAATATTTAAATAATTATGCAATTAATTATATAATGACACATTCCCTTTTTATTATTTGGAGAGCATTCTTAACAATAAATTTTATCTTCATGTGTGATTAACTTTGCTTAGGTGTCCTCATTAGAAGCTTTCTCACAGCCATTATTAAGGGCTCTCCCTTGCCTAGATACATTATATGTGTTGCCATTGCCTATTCAAACTACAAAAAGAGTATACTATATGTTATTGTACGTACGCTTACGTTAATCAAACTACAAAGCAATAGCATTTACATATCGTGCCAAATTGCAATCTCATTAAATTATATTCACCAAAAAAATCTGTTTTACATCAAGTGTTTCTTTGCTAATGAAAAACAACTATCTCCTACCCTTCTAACCCCTCTCTCGACTACCAAACCAGTATGCTAGCATACCCACAAACTTCCCTCCAAAGGTCTTTACCAAACACAACTTGTTTCGTATACTCTTGTCTATAAACTTCTCTAGGACTTTCGGCAGCGATGGCTCTTCCCCGTGTCTCCTCTTGTTTCGTTCTCTCCATATAACATGTATGGCACATTGAAATGCACATCTGATACAATAGAGCTTTTTTACCTCCAGCCTCTGATCAGAAACAATAGTTTGAATGGTGTTTCAGTCAGTCGTGAAGGAACCTTGCAGGATTCCATGAGTAATGTCCTTCCAAATCTGTGAAGAGAAGAAACATTCAAAGAACAAATGATTTCGACTCTCAGGTGCAGCATTGCAGAGCACACAGGTCACATCCACTCCGGCGCTCCACTTTGAGACTCTGTCTATAGTTGACAATCGATCTAACATCGCTATCCAAGTAACAAACGAGTATTTTGGAGTAGCTTTCTTAAACCAGACCCCTTTGGTCCACACACACTGCGGCTTTTCCTCTCTTAGCAGGTACCATGTTTCTTTAATTGAGAATTGATTTTTAAAACCAGTTCTGCATCTCCAGGGAACAAGGTCCTCACCACAATCATCTCTACGCTGTTTCTCCCTTAGTGTGTCCATTTCTTTTTCAATATCAGTAAGAATGGTGGTCCTGTGTCTTCTCCTTCTTCTCTGATTTAGCAAAGCCTCCTCAACTGTGGCTTCTCTTCTGATTCATTCCCAAGTCTGTGATACCCCTCTCTCCCAATAGATCTGCTAACACTCCCTTGTCAGACCAGTTCTCAAACCAGAAGGATATGTTTTTCCCATTACCAATTGCCTTCTTATGAAAAATTTTCGCAATACTTCTTAGCTTCAAAATCTTCTTCCATATCCATGAGCCTTGCTGGCTCTTAGCACTCAACTCCCAAAAGCTTTTCTTCTTTATCAGGTTCATCTTAATCCATTGACCCCATAATGAGTCTCGAGAAAGCATCCTCCATATGAGTTTTAAACCATTCACCTTATTCACCTCTTTTAGCGACTGGAGACCAAGACCACCTTCCTCCTTGGAAGTGCATACTACTTTCCAAGCAAATTTTACTCCTGTGGTTTTGAGCTCCGGGCCTGACCAAAGAAAAGCCGAACAGAGTTGTTCAATTTCTTTGATACACTGCCCAGGAAGTCTATACGCAGAAGCCCAGAAGTTCATAATGCTCATTATCTCTGACCTTATCAGCTGCCGTCTACCTGCATAGGACAGGAACCGACTCGTCCAAGTACTTATACGAGAGCGAATCTTCTCGGTCAGCGGTAGGTAATCCTGTTTAGACATAGCCTTTGTCATCAACGGCAATCCGAGATACCGCACTGGCAAGTCACCTTTAGCAAATGGAAAATTAGTTAAGATCAGACGTTGTGTATGGTCCGGTATACCAGCCATGTAGATGGTGGATTTTTCCAAGCTAATCCTCAATCCTGACCAGATAACGAATTCATCAAATACTGCAATAACACCTTCTATCGATTCCTTGGTACCCTCCACAAACACCATAAAGTCGTCTGCAAAACAAAGATGTGTAAGGGAGAGAGATTCACATCTCGGGTGATACTGAAATCTCTTCTCCTTCACTGATGCGTCAATCTTGAGTGATAAAATATTCATACACAACACAAAGAGGTAAGGGGAGAGCGATCATCCCTGTCTCAAGCCACGCTTACTCTGGAATTACCCACCAAGTTCACCATTAGCCTGAACCGAGAACGAAGGCGTAGTAATGCAGAGTCTTATCCAATGGATGTATGTCTCAGGGAATCCCATAGCCATCAAAGTTTTAAGAACAAAAGACCACTGAACAGAGTCAAACGCCTTAGATATATCAATCTTCATTGCACACCTCAGTGAGACATTCTCCTTATGATAATCCTTAACTAACTCCGTAGCTAACAATACATTCTCCATTAATAATCTACCTTGGATAAAAGCAGACTGGTTTGTGGATATTATTCTTGGCAGAAAAGGTTTGAGCCTGTTAGCGATGATCTTTGACACCACCTTATACAGAACATTGCAACATGCGATATGTCTATAATCTTTCATCTCTAGTGCTTTTTTCTTTTTTGGAATAAGGGCCAAGACGGTTGAGTTAATTCTTTTTGGAAGGAAACTCTTCATAAACACTGATTGAATAGCCACGGTGAAATCATGAGCTATCACAGACCATGTAGCTTTATAAAACTCACAGGGAAATCCGTCTGGACCCGGCGACTTGTTCGACGGCATCGAAAACAGAACATGACAAAAACAGAACATTATATATAAAATTCATTACGGATATTTTTTTAAATTAATAAACTAGTGATTCAGCTAAAAATTATTAATAAATCAATGACTAAGGTAAAACCTAATAAAAACATGACAAATAAGCAAAATTGACTAAAATCATGGAAAACATGACAAATAAGCAAAATCAAAATAATTATATATCTAATTACATATTTTATAGTTATATTATTTAAATTAATACATTATGGACTCAACTAAAAACTATTAATAAATTAATAACTCAACTTAAACCTAATCAAAACATGACAAATAAGCAAAACTACCTAAAATCATGGAAATCATGACAAATAAACTATATAGATATCAAAATAAATAAATTAAATAATAATATTAATTAAACTAATGATTTATCCTATAACTATGGAAATGATTAAAAATAAGCAAATTAACTATTGAATCTGATTAATTCAGATATATTAGTATACTTATATATAAATATTATAATAATCTGTATTTAATCAATATTTTCTGTAAAAATCAGAGATATTAGCTATAATATTAGTCAATAAAATTGTAAATGAGAGAAAAGTAATGATGATATTATCGGTATATATTATTAATATCTATTCATTAATTAAATGTCCCAAATATCATGTTTATTATATATTAAAATATATTTTTAAAAAATATTAGTATATATATCGGTAAAATAGGTTCATGTTTATCATGATTTTAAATATCATGATAAATATATAGATATCAAAATAAAAAATAATAATGATATTAATTAAACTAATAATTTATCCTAAAATCATAGAAAAGATGACAAGTAAGCAAATTAACTAAAATCATGGAGAATATGACAAATAAGCCAAATCACTTCATAAATAATAGTAGAGATAAAACTTTAATTACAAGAGGCTCATATGCAATAATAGCCCCTGTTCTTAAAAAAAAAAAATTATGACGCAAATATCCCACTTTATTTGGAAACTATTATTATTTTCAACCACAATTTTTAAGAACTAGGCAAAGCAATTTAAAATAGTGCAAAACTATAACATATCCGTTTATTAAGAAGACTATTACTGTTAATTTAAATATTCCGTTTATTAAGAAGACTATTACTGTTAGTTTAAACATTTTCGTTTAACCCGGATATCCCAGTTCTTCGAAAAGCCTAAATTGTTTGTTTTTCATTTTATATGTATATCAAAGGTTGTGGCATTGTATTATATAACATGTATATTTGTCATTATGACTTTTTACTTTTTTAATATCTACTAACTAAAATTTAAAGTCTTTTTTAGTCAACTCACTCCGTGCAAGGCGTGAATCTTCACCTATTATATTATAATATATAACACTAATCATCAAAAACAAAAATATTAATTTATAAAAAGTAAAAAATTAACATTGCGCGAACGTGTGGATCAATCTCTAGTATATAGATATAAAATTAGGTGATAAGAGACATATTTAAAATATTTTTTATTAAATATAATATAATTTTTTTATTTTCATAAAATGTCATATTTAAGTCTACTGAATTTATATAAAAATACAATTGAAATTGTTAAACCAAATTAAAAAATAAAAGTTATAAAATTACAAAAATATATTTATGGTTTTTTTCAAACCAATAACTAAAATTTTAATAGAAAATTTGATGTAGAAAGGCTAAATAGAAAATCACTATGATTTATGAGTTAAACGGCCATCATGATTCCTGATACTAATCTTTTAACCACTACTAGATCTTTTGTCCGGGCGTAATCTATTATAATTAGCTTTCTTTTTGTAGTTGGAAAATTTTACATTTTTTTGCAACAACAAAAGTCTACATTCTTTAGACATTTAATTAAGCTGCATGCACATTCATGTGCATGTCCATTTTATTTACTACAGTGAAACATTTAAATAAAACTACTTGGCAGCCATGAATCAAGCAAGATTCTCTGCTTAATTTGCAAAGAAAACGTTAACACCAAAGGGTATAATACATTTAAAACCATAAACTGCAACTTAAATACTCACAGGTGGGCTAAAGCTTAGTAGCTTGGAAGTTCTGGGTCTCTCCACGAACTCGCTATATGCCATATGGTGCTAAGGTCGTCGGCTGGGTTCTCTCATGTAAAATGTTTAGTCTTAGAGTTTATACTTTGAAGGTTTCTGATCTAACGTTGCATGATTGAAGAAAAACATAAACCCTTTAACAAAAAAAATGATTGAAGAAAAACAATTAAAACTACATTTTTAATCCCGGTCCTAATTTCTTTGAGGTGAATCTATCACTGACTTGACATTAAGAAAAAAATCCATCACCGTCCTGATTGACCTGACTCTGTACTAAAAATAAATAAAAAGTAAGTCGTGTTGGTTCCATTCAAGAATATATAGATTCAAGTGTCTGATTTAATAAAAACACAGATGATGCCAAAATCAATAAAATCAAGCATGCAAGTTTAAAAATAGAACTTATCCATTAATTAAATTGTGAAACAGTCTATGATGCAACCACTAAAGTAAAATTATGAAATTCAGATAATAGATAATTTGGAGAGTCAATTTGAATCAAACAAATTTATATACTAGTTTGAAAGAATAATAAACCATGCTCTAACAATAGAAAAACAATCCATGGGTTCATAGCAAAGATAGCTTAAAACATCCTTATCCAGTAAAATCAAATCATTACGTAGCATAGAACAAAATTAACTTTAAAATCATTCATTATTTAGGTTTTTTTTTTTGTCAACTCATTGTTTAAGTTGGTTAAAACAAATACTATATGGCCTTATCAAAATACATATAATCCAAATATTTACAAAGTAACTTCAGAAAAAGTATTATCCACACGCATACCAGTTATAGATATGACATAAATGAGCCCTTTATTGGGTGTAGTTTAAGATAGACATATATTTTCTTCAAAATAATTTTAATTTACCAACAAAAAAATTTAAAATCAAAAGTAGAGATGGTATTATCCGTGACCATACAAAAAAAAAATCAAGATCACATTCAGACATAACAAAAAAAGGACAATAGTGGTTTAGACAACAAACCAATTACAAGAACTATGTCTAATGAGAACATGCCAAATCTAATTCGATCGTCTTACAAAGTCTTTAAAAGATATAGAGAGCACCATCTAATTCTATTGTCTTACAAAGTCTTTAAAAGATATAGAGAGCACCTTTAATCAACAAAACTAACACCTAAATTCAAATTTTCCATATTAAACAGAAAAGTCAGCATTAAATATTGTCTTCTTGAAAGGTTACATATAGAGTAGATAATAGACAAAGACCAGGTGCGAGATATTTATAGATTAGAACTGAAATTACCTCGAGCTACAATGCACAATATGTACTGGAAAATGACCCTTAATTTAACAATCATTTATACAGTTTATTTGAATATACGAAGCTGGATTTTATAACATAAATATCTCTGCTAGAGTCAAGAACTTCAAAACTTAACCATTATTGTAGAAAATATACGGTTTTTGAAACCGAAATAAAATTTCAGGCATTGAATATAGCCTACCTACAAACCTATAAGATTACACCATGATTAATGTGGGTGCTTAGGGGTGGGGTTCTTAGCATAATTTAAAAACGGTTCTTAAATTATGCTAAGAACCCCACCCCTAAGAACCGAACCCTCATTAATCATGCTCTTAGAGCACATATGATGCATACCAACAAAAGAGATGTCAACATTTGAGTTCGGCTGCTAATTCTTACCTTTTTTTTACATCAATCATAGATATAGTATTAAGAAAACATAATAGAGAAATCAAGAAAGATCTGTTGCACATGCTAAATAATTACACCAATAGTTCAATAGATTTCCAAAACCATCATCTCTTTACGACTAAGAGACTAAGGATAAACACTAGTACCACAACAAATCTATATTTTGTTCAGCGTACCTTAAGAATTCATGTAAATAGCACTTAGATAACATGTTACAATAATCTTAAGTATATATAAACTAAGACGCAGAATGACATAATTTCTCAAACATGCAAGTTTAACTATAAGATTGCAAAGACATGATACATGATGCAGAATTTGAGGACATATGCTGAATGCAGAACTGTAAAGACATGATGAAGAATGCAAACATCAGAATGCAGAACTGTAAGGACATGATGCATAATCCAGAACTGTAAATACATGATGCAGAATGCAAACATCAGAATGCATAGTGTAGAATCCAGAATTGTAAAGACATGGTGCAGAATGCAGAACACTAAAGACATGATGCATAATGCAAACATCAGAATGCTGAGTGCAGAATCCAGAACTGTAAAGACATGATGCAGAATGCAAAATGTAGGACACTCATACAACAACCGAAATTAAATTATAAAACTACAGGAACGTGACCATATGTGACCACGAAGGGTTAGTGGATAACACAAGTAAAAAGTTTCTCAGACATTTAAACTACATAAGTCTCACATACCTTCAAAAATATATAATTATGTGAGACTCAACTAATTCAAAGAGATGTACTACCTGTCGCAGAAAGTGTGCTACACTTGCAATCTCCTCAGACCTCCTAAAGCCCAAACCTGAAAAAAATAATCAAATTAATTAGTTTTTACTTACATGTAGTCATATGCCTCATGCTTACCATGTTCCTTCCAATGCCTAAATCTTGGATCGGTTTTTAAAATTTGAACAGTCTCTGTTTCGCTATATATAATACATGTGGTACAGTAAAGATTCACATATGATTTGTAGTATTTTGAAGTTGTTGGTCGTTTTTCCATTCAAAAAACCACTTCAAATTTTGTAGAAGAGAAATGATTATTTCTTTGGCATAAGACTTACCTGTCACAGAAGTCTGCTACACTTGCAATCTCCTCAGACCTCCTAAAGCACAAACCTGGAAAAAAAATCAAATTAATTAGTCTTTACTTACATGACTGGGTATTTAAAGAATTTGTAACCATTTGGTCGTGTTATTCCCATCCAAATGGTCTCGGTTCACATTTTGTTTATCTAAGCCGCATTCTAAAATCAAACCCATGGGTAGTTTTTTTTTACCATTCTACAAGTCTTTGAAACCCATGTGTAGTCTTTGACTTGAGACTTTCTTAAACTGTTGGTTTGTTATTCCCATCCAAAGTAAACTGACATGTCTTATATGTCTTTGTCTAAAGAGTTGTATGTAACCCGTGGGTGTTTTTAACTGACATGCCTTATACACCTTTGTCTAAGACTTGTAAGCCGTGGGTCTTCTTTTAACTGACAGGCCTTGTACGTCTTTGTCTAAAGACATATGTGTAAGCCGTGGGTAGTGAAATAAGGATCTGTTGTTTTTGATATGAAGTCTTTGTCTATAGACTTGTAAGCCGTGGGTAGTAAAGACTTTTAAGCCGTGGGTGTAAGTAAAATAAGGATCTGTTTTTGATTTCTCAAGTCTTTTGTCTTAAAGACTTTTTGGTCGTTATAATCCATTCCATCCAAATAATCAAAAACAGATCCTTCTCAAGCCGTGGGTTAGTAGTAAAGTCTCTTCTTGTCGTAAAAGACATTTTTAAGCCGTGGGTAATAATTTTCCTTTAGGGGCAGGAAAGGGACAATCAAGCCGTGGGTGTAAGTAAAATAAGGATCTGTTTTTGATTTCTCAAGTCTTTTGTTTTAAAGACTTTTTGGTCGTTATAATCCATTCCATCCAAATAATCAAAAACAGATCCTTCTCAAGCCGTGGGTTAGTAGTAGTAAAGTCTCTTCTTGTCTTAAAAGATCTTTTAGGGGGGGGGGGGGGGGGGGGGGTTGAAGTAGAAAACCAAACCATCAAAACTGATGGGGATCTGTAGAGCATAAGAAAGAGTTATTTACCTTAATGACATGTTTCACACGGAGTCACTGCAAGAACGTTCTGCTTCTATAAAGACCCATTTATGTTGTTGTTTCGCCTTTCAGCTCTTCCATCTCCCTCTCGTCACACCGTTTCTTCTCGTGTGAAGCTATAACTGAAACAGTAGTAAGATACACCATAAACCACAGATTATGAACCGTAAAATAAAACTACAAAGAATAAAGATGCAGCTTAGAAACTGTAACATAAATGACAGGACTTGTGAGACATAATAATACAAGAATAAGAATTTGAGAGGTTAAACAAACAAATAACACTCGTACATTGAGGAGAAAACAGAAAGCTAATGGAAAGAGTAAAATTGGGGTTTTTTCTATCGATTCTTCACAGAGTTTAGTACCAAAAACCAAACAAAACAGGATCCAATCTGCATAAAAAAAAGACGATCAATCGAACTATAGACATCAATTGAACAAGAAAGATTCCGAAGAAACCCTAACATAGAGCGAGAAACCCCAAACCAATCGGAACGGAATCTAAAGGGAACAAAACCCTAAATCGAAATTGCGATTGAACTATAAAGGAACAAGACAATCAATCGAACAAGAAAGATTCACATGAGCGAGAAACCCCAAACCAATCAGGACGGAATCTAAAGAGAACGAAACCCTAAAAACGAAATTGCGATCGAAAATCCTCAAATAAATTTATGATTTATAGAGAGAGTGAGAGATCGAAACACTTACTATGTTAAATGAGTTGGATCCGTTTCTGCAAAGTTTGGAAGAGTCGAAAACACCTACGAAGGTTGAGCGTTCTGATTTGGGAAAAAAAATGTTCTCCCCTCTCTCTCATCTATACTAGCAGCCTTTTTTAATTATTTATAGCACGGACTAGTTTTGCATCCATTTAAATTGTTTTATTTAATAAATAAATATTGAATGTTTTGTTTTCTTTTTTTTATCAAAACTAAAAAGAAATAGTCACATTTTCTGGAACTGGATAAACTATACAGGTAAAATTAGAAGTAGTTTTACACTCAAACATAACAATTAAAAGCAAACTTTTATCAGTTTTATCGAAAAGAAACCGAACTCCAACACATCAAAATATGATAAAAAAATATTGAATGATTCATTTAGTTCTATTTGTAACTGTGTTTTAAATAAGTTTCTTTTTTAAAAATAAAAATCTGTTTACTTTTAATACTCTAAAATTTAAAGTGGAACTAAAGTAAAATAGGAAAACCATTAACTTTTATTGAAAGTATATTTATACTACAATTTTTGAAATGCACACTTTCGAGGTAATTTGGATCACACGGATCAAGACCACTCTAGCCTACTCTCGTACTAAAGTCGAATACAAGACCTTAGAACCTCTCCCATTAACCTTTAGTATTTTCACTCGCTTACAAACTTATAAAACCCACTCTTATGCTAAAAATACAATTCATGTGACAACCCTAATACATAGGTCGACCATGAATATTATATACCCAATAGCCAATCGGCTAATCCTAGTCTTCTACACAATATTTTACCAAATCCCCATTTATGATAAGTTCCCCAAAGCGTCTACTAAGTCTTTATAAACTTTCCTAGCGAGATCTCCATTTTCCAAAGTGAATCCCTACATGTTTTCTCTCCAAGTAGTCTTCGCATTAACTCTGACTTGGCCGCCAATTCATTTTTCAAGTCTTTGTGTTTACTCCATCTTGATCATCCGCATGCATACTCGCTTTCACAGATTCTGTTCTACTCGATGTTGTACTTGCATATGATTCAGAATGTACACATGATCATTGCATCTTCAATCTCCCCCTTTTTAGCTTTAGATGCTTCTGAAGTACCTGCACAAATCCGCCCATAGAGACCACATATATTGATATACCATGGATTTTACCAGTTTTCAGCCAAGGTATATAAGTGTTTTAGAATATATTTATTATATTCTGGAGACTTTTTAGAGTCTTTACAGGTTCATGCATGTTTTGGAGCAATGTGGTAATTATGGAGCATTTTGGAGATAAGGACAGAAGAAACTTGTAATTGTTCATTTAACATTCAGAGTCAACATTCAGAGTCAACTGTCGATCGACAAACACATAAAAATTTAAAACTATTTATATTAAATGTTTTTTGTCTAGTAAATTTGAAGTGTTATAACTCATAGTTTGTTGTTTGTTTTTTATTTCAAATTATAGATGTAATGTGTATGAGTTCGAAATTAAGTAAACCGTAGTTTTGATCTAAAATCTTTTATTTTGGATTATTTAAGTTTTTATGTAAAATAATTGCTATATTTTCTATTGATTTAATTTTTAATGACTTTAAAATCATTGAGTTTCCATTTTATTTATCATCTATCTCAAAGAAAGTATAAAATCATTGTATAAACAGTTTTTTACTTGGTTTATTTCAAAATTAAATTTATCAAGGAGAATTCCTGAAGATTCACCTTCTGACAGAAAAATAAACGTCTTCAGACTACATACACCCCCTCTGGAAGATCTTTCATGGTGCTCTACTTGTTGGTGAAGCTCTCAAATCTTGCAGAATCATTTGTTACTCCATTGCTATTTTGTTAGACAAGTTTGGAATTATGCCCTTGTCTGCCCTCTCCACAAGCTTTGAGTACAGCGGATCAACTTCAGCGCAAGGAAAATCCTAGAGTAGCAGAGGGCTCGATAACTCCCTGGATATTATTACAAATCTGGATAGCAAGGAACAACCTGATGTTCAATGATAAACACCGCTCACCTGAAGATACGCTCTCAAGAGAAATAGCTAATGCAAGTGAATGGAACTCAAGTCAAGTATACCTCCCACAAGCAAAACGTGCTCCACCTAATCTATCTACGGCCCACTCAGGGAATGCTTTAACTAGAACTGATACTGCTTGAAATGAGAGTTCAAACCCAGCAGGATTGGCATGGACAATCGAAGTCAGAGACAGAGAGTATCTTCCTACTATGTTCCTTCTCGTAATGTACTTTCGCCTCTTGCAGCGGAAGGCTTAGCTGTGAGGGAAGCAATCTTGAAATGCAGGGATTTTGGACAGTCAAGGATCAAGATAGAATCAGACTTGAATCAAACGCAGCTGTCTTGATTAAAGCTAGCAACTCATATTCTACTATAGTTGGCTTGTATGGTATCCTAACTGATATCAATTTTCTGGCTATTTTTTTTATTTCAACTCTTTCAACTGGATTTGTCTTGAGAAAAACAATGCAGCAAAAAAGCTATCTAAACATATTCTGTCATGTAATTTTGCTAATTTGGCGTCCCCTAACTCCGGTGAGTTTTATTTAATATAAATGGTGTTTCCAAAAAAAAAATTCTCTCAGTCTAACTAAATATATAGTCCCAAAAAACAAAAAAAAAAATCTAGCTAAATTGTTATGACTTAAGTTAAACTGATGATTTAAACTTGTTATTTTTCATACCAAACTGAATCATTTTATACTGTGTCCTTTTTTGATAGAGAATAAATTTATTCAAAATTGACCGAAAGAACAAAATGATATTGTCCTCCAAACCAATTTATAAGAAAACATTACAAACGACAATAAGACTAAAATCAAGCTAAATGACAAACTTTTAAAGCAAACTACAATTGAAAATTTTACATTTTAACCATAGAAATAAAGCCATGAATTCAAATTAGCACGACCTCATGTTGGAGGAGACTTGACTATTTTCTTTTCTTTATTCTTTTTTCCATACGGAAGTGGATCTTCTTTGCTGGATATGAAGAAGGTCCTCTTAAGATGTCTGTTGGAGAATCAAAGCTTCGGACGTTGAGATCTCAGTTGGACTTATTTGATAAGGCATGGTGCACATTTTTTTATTCGTTTGTGATTTGGAAAGTTAAGGATGCTTGGTTGTTGGAAGATGACAAGGTGCGAGCAGCTTGTCAGCTTGTCAGCTTGAGCTTTCCATGATTCAGAAATGCAAGAATACTCCAGGAGGAGATGACACTGTGCTCACTCATGACAAGAAAGCGATTCAGACTCGAGATACGAAAGGCATTGCTAAGCTTCCCAAACGATACACACTATTTTTTCTTTATTGTATTAGATATTATTGCTACTACTCTCCCACTCTGTTCCCTTTGCAGTATATCATCAATAATGAAAGGTATGTGTCATAAGAAAAAACTTTCAGTATGTTTTGGTTGTAGTTTTGCAAAAGAACATAATCTCATGATGATGAAAATTTCATAGCCTCTGGCAACATGTATGCAAAACCTTCAGCAAGGAAAGATGGCCATCAATTTGCAAATAACAGCACAGTGGCTACGGGCAGGGGCGAAGCTAGACTTCTTTTTAACTGGATGCAAAATTATTTATAAAAAGAGAGTAAGGAGTATTGAACCTAGGACCTTGGAAAACTATGGGTGCAACATAACCAATTTAGCCACTTACATCTTACTTATGTAATGTAAAACGTTAAATCCTTAAAATATACTAGGTGCACATGCACCCATAACACTCTACCTAGCTTCGCCCCTGGCTACGAGAATATCATGTATTTTTTGTCCCAATAGATAGATAATTGGTAGATAGGTGTTGTTGAGATATTAAAATTGGAATATGCCTAAAACGAAGTTGCTTCCCAACAAACACAGATGCCCTACTCAAATTTGAAGAAATGTGCCCTTTTATAATTTAAAATATATATATTTTTAAAAAATCTCAGCTGAAAAAACCTAAAAAGATTTATGGGCCCTAAGCCATTGCTTATTCTGGATGTGCTCTGGGCAGGCATGTTTGCATCAACAACTCACCCTCACATGCAGATGAGCTCTTTTGGAAGCTACATTCATCGCGGCATCAAAATCTCTACCCCTTGATTCTTATATCCAGACCTCGCTCTTCTCTTATCATTTTCAATAACTGAGGTTTGTTGTTTGATATTTATTTCTAAAGTTATTTATATTTGCTTACTGTTGAGATATATACGGTTACGCATTCATGTTTATTTCAAGCTGATAGATTCTTCCATCATCTTTCACTTCACCGTCCTAACTAAGTTTGTTGAAATCACGGCGGTCACCGCTCCAAGACCGACGGGAATATACATGTTTAGTTTTTCTCACTTGGCCAACTGCTGGGTAACAATATTATTAACTAACAGAACAATAACAATATCATCATCTTGGTTATTGCTGGCCATATTTACTTTAAGATTCTGCAGCTTTTGATGTGTACATAGTCATCACTTTCATTTCAAACTAGGGTCGGCCCGCACTACGAGCGGGATGTTATAATAAAAACTGTTTCATATGATTTTATATAAATTTATGACGCATTTAAAATCATTATAGAAAATGACATTATAGACAAACAAATAATGAAAAGAAATTCCGAGATCATTTTTTTTTATTTTTTAATAAATATGTTTGGTTTGAATTAAAATGACAGTAATATTCATTATTCTCTACTTTTAGAGACTACAAAATTAGCAAAATAATTCAGAAAATGTAATAATATATATATAATATTATGTTTTCTATGTCAATTTGACATAATAAAAAATATAAAGCCTAAATAAATAATAATAAATTTATTTCCATAAGATTTAAGTTGACTTCAAACTGTTAAGTTGAATTATACATAAATTTGTGAATTTAATTATATAAATATTAAAAATAAAACCCATTCCATATTTAATATATGTGGTTTCATTAAGATAAAATAATTTAAATCAATGGGAAACTTAATTGCCATACATTACATAATTTTTACAATGATTTCATAAAATAAAATTAAAAAAATATATTGTATATGCCTAAATTAGTGGATGAATGTATAGGTACTTAAAACGTATTGGAATCATTACACGGTTTAACATAAGCCACAGCAGGATATCACAGAAATAACTCAAACTAGATTTCGATCCGCGCAACCGCGCGAGTTTTTGTTTTCATTTATTTTTATATAAACATTTTGTTTTCAATTCTAAATTGGTATATATTATAATATATATGTGTCTATCAATTTTTAAAACATAATAAGTTTACAGTATATTTTTTCATTGAATAGATTGTTTCAAACTTTCACATGTATTTGTATCTTCTTCTATATATATATTTTCGGATTATTATTTCATTATTAAAAACGTAACTATATATATAAAGATTAGTGAAATATTGTTTATTGTCATATTTAAAGATATTGTAACATTTCACAAATTTAGAAAGTTTTTTTAAAATTAAAATTTTCGCTTCATAAATTTATATTATCGAGTAAATAATTAAACATTTAGTTTTTGTTTAATTTTTAAAATAAACTATATAGTTTTAAAAAAACTTTCATTGGTTTAAGGTAGTAAAGATTAATCATTGTTAGATAATATGATTTTTGTTATTTAAAAAAATCTTTATAATTTTAAAAGTTAACATCGACAAATATTTAAATAATTAACATATGGAGGTATAGTATTACAACATTAAATTATATCTATTTAATTTATACTATCTATAAATCTAATGGATCATCTATTGTTTAAATCCAATTATTGATAGCCCAATAAAAATTTTTGGTAGGCCCAAAATTTAAGTGATAAGATTAGAGATTAAATGTAACATGACTTTCTAGGTCCATTTTTAAAAAAATCACACAAGAATCAAGTTGTGACTTCTGTTTTAATATATAAGATTTTATGAAATTTTATAAATTTCGGTTTGCGTCCAAATTGTATTTTTAATTTTTGGTTTGGTTCTAGTTCAGCTGTGGGTTTTGGTTTTCGGGGTTTTGGTTTTCGGTTTTCGGTTTAAGAAATATAGTAATTGTTCGATTATTTATGAATTTGCTTGGTTTCGGTTTTGTTATTTTGCTTTGGTTCAAATAACAATATTAGAAACTGATAATATTTTGAGTTCAATTCAAATACGTGGCTCTGAATATGGATTTGGCATTTTATATCTTGATTCTAGTTTACATAGCTATAATTTTGGTTACATTTTTGGTTTTTTTTTTGTTATTGAATGACTTAATATTTTAAATATGTTTAGAGAATAGGTATATCTCAAGGTAATATATTTTAAATTTCGTACTTTTATGTGATCAATGTAAGCTGTATATTATTTTTGGATTTTATGTGATAGTATGGACTTAGTGTCCACATATATAATTTGAGTTTCGAAGTTTATGCTATGGATGGGTAGAAAATCCTGAATCAGAAGAACCAAACTGAATATGATTTGAGAATATACTATCAAATCAAAATCAAAAGTGGTTTATCCTAACAGGTTCAAAATTTTAGTATCTAGAAAACTGGATCCACCCAAAACCAACAGTATCTGAATATATCTAAATTAGATTTATATACCTAAATATATTAATTATTTGAAGATTTAATATCCATTAAAATATCCAAAATATATAAGATTTTTTGAAGTTGTCCAAACTATTTAAAAAAAAAATATACAAATAATCAAAAGTAAATATCTAAAATAGCTAAACAATACTCGAAACACCAAAAATACTTGATATATCTATCGATTCTCCATATAAATATTTAACCCAAACCAATTTTTATGTTAATTTAAGTATTTTAGCATATATTATTAAAATTTATATGTTATATTATTTTATTTTTATATTTTGAGACATTTCAAGTGTATATGAATTTTAAAATTATTGAAAATAATTTAAATGGGTAATCCAAACCCAAACGGAACCCGCAAAGATCCGGGCCAAAATTTGTAAATACCCAAATGAAACTGAAATCTTTAACCTTGAAAATCCGAAACCCGAATAGATCCAAATCGAATCCAAAAAGGTATCTGAATGTCCACCCCTATGCTATGTTTCATTGATTATGAGCAGCCCATGAAACAATATTTTTTACTCCATCCGTTTCTTAAAGATAGATGTTTTGATGTTTACACGCATATTAAGAAAACACACTAATCATGCATCGTTTTTTTTAAATTATCAAATTCCAATGTTTTTTAACCAATGGTCTTTCAATAAATCTAATTAATTTTATTGAAATTTGTAATTTTTGTATAGAAAACGTAAAAAATCTATCTTTTTGAAATAAAGTTTTTTTTTCTAAAACTTTTATCTTAATGAAACAGAAGGAGTACTTGTTTAGATATGATAGTGTGGCCAAATTATATTCAAAATTTTGATGGTGTTAAAAAAATCTCAAATTATACACGAGAAGTTAGCTTAGGATTTGTCCGTGAATCAATATATTAGAATCGGTTTGTTCACATTATGAAAAAAATCTGAAGATATAGGATCAATAGAACATTTTCACATGCTCGAAATATATAAAAGACACAATGCAGAAAGTCAGCGAAAATGAGAGGGCAACATATAACTTACTCGCAATGTTTTGCTGTGCTCCCATTACTATCATTGGATGTGACAATGCTCGTATATGTGGCATACTCAGTGCCATAAGACTCCAAAAGTAAACACCAGTGCATGCCCAGTAGTTTTTGCTCTGTCAGAATTCTGTAGAATTAGAAGAATGACCGCCACTTGTATCTAACTTAGTATTAAAACTTTTACCAAAAGTTGTCTCTTTTACCTTTCTGCCTCACCTTGTCCATCTCTGTTCTCTTTGTTCTTGTTTCGCGGCGGAGGCGGTGCTCTATCGTAGATCTCCGGTTCAGATCTGGCGAGTTCTAGAGCAGATCTGGGTCGCGCATGGCGTCGTTGGTGAAGTTCGAGGACGGCTTTCCATTCGTCGTGCTCTTCTCCGGCTTTTGTTCTGGGCTTTCTGTCCGGAGGTTTTTCCCTCTTCTACGGTGGAGTTTTCGTGAGTCTGGTGGCGCGTGAGGCGTCGATTTGTGCTTCTTCGGCGGTGCTAGGTTTGGGGTTCGTGAATCTCAGATTTCCCTCTTTGCTTTGAGTTCGCCGGTGGTTGCGCGTGGAGTGTCTCCGTGAGTGGGTCTTGCGCCTGCTCTTGCGGTGGTCTCCAGTGGTGGCGCGTAGAAGATAGTCTTCAACGCGTGTTGTTGTTGGCTTCTCCTCAAAGTTTGTTGAGGTCCGACGTTGTGGCCCTCCTTGTCACCGTCTCTCTCTCCTTGTGAATCTACAAGCGACTTTGGCTTTTGTTGGAAGAGGGTTTGGTCTGTGATGATGATTAAGCGTCAGTTTAGCAATCAGCTTTCTTGTTTGCTTGGTGGTTTCTCTCCGGAGGTGGTGTTCTAAATCGGTCTCATTGCTCTATATGAGCTCTCGGGTTAAAGGGGTATACACGGTCACGGGTTGGATGGATGGAGGCAGCAATCTTCATCTCGCCTCTCTGAACGACGGCATCGTCGATTTCGGGATATTCCTCGTGCTGCCGGTTTGAGCTTCTTGGGTAAGTAAGCGAGTTCGTGGTTGTGATTCTTTGGACAGGTGGGGGCTTGTGGGTATTAAGGAAGCTGTAGGAGCCGGCTGCATCAGGGTTTGAGCCGCCCATCTCTCCGGTCTCTCGCGGCAACCGGACGCTTGTTCTACTCTCGCCTTTTCCTCTGGTTGTTCCTCGCTGCGTCGGCGTTAGGATCAAAATCTGGTCCTCAGCTTTTTCAATTTGGTTATTATTCGTTTCTAGGTTCTTTGTTTAGTTTCATTTTTCAATCTGCTACTAGTCTCTGTGTATCTTCTGTCACAAATTCAAAAATTCTGGTATAATATTAACATTTTACCAAAAAAAAAAAAAACTTAGTATTAGAACCTTGATATTCCTTGAGTATTCTTTATTACTCTCCATGGACGCTTTTCTAATTGGTCTTTGTTATGAACAATGTGGATTGCTAGAAGCCAAAGGCCAAGACCGAGGCCCATAGAGAGAGAGAGAGTCGGCGGCCCAAGAGGAGAGAGAGTCGGCCGCCTCTAGCTCTAGATGTTTCCATTTATCTTTCATGTTTATCTTTAGGAGATTTTCCTTTTCTCTTTAGGATTATGATTTGGATACTTTCCTTTTATCTCTCCCTTGTATCCCCTATATAAGGGAACACTTTGATTCAGAAATAAAACAGATATAGAACACGATTTCATCTCTTGTTCACAACACGTTATCAGCACGATAGCCTCTGAACCCTGAGACCAAAACCGAAACCTAAAAAGTCTAAGCCGGCGATCCAAAACTCAAACCCTAACCCTAACCTTGTCCTTTGTTCATCAAGAACCCAGGAGATCCATCTCAGCTTCTCAGATCACGTTCCAAACCTAGAAGAACCGCCGTCCAGCTCGCGATCGGACCCGAACCCCGCGACTGACCCGAGACGATCCGATCCCCGTCCAGCTCGTAGCCGAGACACCTCCAGCCGCGATCGACTCCATCCGCGACCCGATAGGAGGCAGCAGGCGTCCGATCATCTCAGCTCGAAGTCTCAACCATTCTAAGGTGGTCCGGTTCTAATCCCCTACGAAACTAAGGTATAAACACAATCTGAGAACATAGAAAATAAGAACCCTAATTCCATGTCTTGATGAAACCCTAAAAGAAACCCTAAGATTAAAATCAACAAGCTTTAAGAACTAGAAACAAGAATCGATTCCAATTAGAACCTGTTTTGTATGTTGATTGATTGAATCTGAAATTAACAAACCCTAATCAAGGAATCGAAAACCCTAAACCCTAAAAGAAGCATGTAGCCGATTTTAAGATTGATCTCGATTGATTGTTTTCTGATTTGAATTGAGGTTTAGGAATGTTTAGATTGTTTGAATCGATCTGTCTGAACATGAAAATACTTAAGGCCTTGAAACCTTAAACATAAGTTGATAGAATGTAAGGATTGAAAACCCTAGGAATGCTTAAATCGTTTTACATGAATCCGAATATGGTATTGCATTCACAACTGATTAAAACAGGATCGGCCAGCATATAGAAAATGTTTGATCTTGAATCTGATTGCATTAAAACTTACATGGCCGTGTGGCATTAATTTTTATGATACATGTAGAATTGAATTCTAGGATTGATCGCACCATGGTAAATTTAGAATTGCATAACCGAACCTATTGATTGATCACATAGCCGTGCGGCTTGTTTGATAGCACCATGGTCGACTAGTAATTGTTTGATATCATAAATGCATAAGACGTGTTGTGGCCGAGCTTGCTTGTATCTTGCGGCCACGTGATCCCATTATGAATCTAATGTCTTGTATGATAATGTGGATCAGATGTCGAAAATAGCAAACAGAGACTATGCAGCCCTTAATCTCTCCGGAGACAATTACTTGCAGTGGGCACTAGACACAAGGATTAGTCTAAAGTCCAAGGGAATCGGTGATACCATCACTGAGGGTAATGATGAGAATGAAAAGAATAGATACAGGGCCATATGTTATATGCGCCATCATCTCATCGAAGGTAAGGATCAGTACATGACAATTGAGAGTCCACTCGATCTTTGGAATGCTTTAAAGCACAGATACGATCACCAAAAGATGGTGTTGCTTCCAAAGGCAAGACACGACTGGATGCATCTCAGATTCATGGACTTTAAGTCCGTGGACGAGTACAATTCAGCCTTGTTCAAAATCGTCTCTATACTAAGGCTGTGTGGTGAAGAAGTGTCCGATGTGATGATGCTTGAAAAGACCTATACGACTTTCAATCAGTCGAATTCTGTGTTGCAGCAGCAATACAGGACAAAAGGTTTTGCCACATATACTGATCTGATCTCATGTCTCCTCCTGGCCGAGGCAAACAATGAGCTCCTTATGAAAAATAGTGGAGCCAGGCCGGTCGGGACAGCACCATTACCCGAAGCCCATGACATTGAAAAGAAAGATCCCAAAGAAACCTACTACACCCATGATAACAAGAGACCACACGGCAATGGCCGTGGTGGGTACAGGGGGCGTAGGCGTGACAATCATAACGGTAGAGATAACTACTCAACCGGCCGAAGAGGAAACCACAATAACCGTGGTCGTGGTTCCAATTACGGTCGGGGCCGAGGGAGTTATGGCCGTGGACGAGGTGGCATATCCAAACCATCTTACACATCCAATTCTTTATGTCACAGATGTGGGATGGACAATCATTGGACCAAGAACTGCAGAACTCCAAAACACTTGTGCGAACTCAATAAAGAGAGTATCAAGAACAAGAACCCGGAGGCAAACATGATCCAAGAAAACGGTCAAGATGACAAGGGATATGATGCTGACAATGAATCCGACAGGGACAACAAAGATGACCAAATGGATTTTGAGACATCCGACTGTCTGAAAGTTTAGTTTTTCGAATCACATTGTCTTATTGCTTTATGTCTTTGATTTGGTGTTTTTATTTTATGAAATGACATTTATAATAATAAAAGTTTTAAAACTTTATGAAGTCTCTAAAGTTCAGTAAATTTTATTTATAGAAATGAATGATGAGATGAGTTTACTTGTGGTGGATAGTGGCACAAGTCATACGATCCTTAGAGACAAAAGGTACTTCATGAATCTCACATTGCAAAGTGCAAAGGTACAAACCATTGCGGGTGAGGCCAGCCTGATTGAGGGTCACGGCCAGGCCTATGTGATGATGCCCAAGAGCATTCACCTAGAGATCAAAACCGCCTTGTATTCCCCAAGCTCTAGAAGAATCTTATTGAGTTTCAAGGACATAAGGTTGAACGGTTTCCACCTTGAAACATGGGAAGAAGGAAACAAAGAATTCCTTAACATAACTTTGATCACCAAAGGCAATAAAAGGATCCTAGAGACTATGCCCGCAATGTCTACTGGTCTTTACTATGCAAGGATCAGTATGGTCGAGGCAAATGCCTCAGAGCTATTCACTTTATGGCATAACTGGCTTGGCCATCCCGGAACAGGAATGATGCGAAAATTGATGATGAATTCACAAGGGCACACGTTCAAAGGAGTAATCCCACGAAATCTCACATGTGCAGCATGTGCACAAGGGAAACTCATAACTAGGCCATCACCAGCCAAGGTTAATAAAGAAACCTTGAACTTTCTGGAAAGGATCCAAGGGGACATATGCGGACCAATACACCCACCTTGTGGGACGTTTAGATACTTCATGGTCCTCATTGATGCATCGACCAGATGGTCGCATGTATGTTTTATGTCCACTCGGAACCTAGCCTTTGCACGGCTGCTTGCTCAGATGATAAGGCTGAGAGCACATTTTCCAGACTATACGTCTAGACAATGCTGGTGAGTTCACGTCCCAGGCGTTTAATGAATACTGTATGTCCATGGGGGTAAAAGTAGAACACTCCGTGGCACATGTCCATACACAAAACGGCTTGGCCGAATCCTTCATTAAACGTATCCAGCTGATAGCCCGTCCATTACTTATGAAGTCTAAACTTCCGGTATCAGCATGGGGACATGCAGTTTTACATGCAACAGAACTGATTCGCATCAGGCGATCTAGTGAGCATAGATATTCGCCATCCCAATTACTTACGGGTCATGAGCCAGACGTGTCCCACATCAAAACATTTGGATGTGCCGTCTACGTTCCAATTGCTCCACCACAGAGAACCAAAATGGGACCGCAGAGGAGGATGGGAATATACGTAGGATATGAATCCCCAAGCATTATAAAGTATCTTGAGCCAACAACCGGTGATTTGTTTAAGGCCAGATACAAAGACTCACAATTTGATGAGTCCACATATCCGTCCTTAGGGGGAGATAACAGCCGGTTGATAACAAAAGAATTAGAATGGTTTAGACCATCAACATCTTGGCAAGATCCTCGGACTAAAGATTGTGATTTAGAAGTCCGGAAGATAATACATCTTCAAGAGCTAGCTAATAGACTGCCAGATACATTTGCTGACCCAAATAGAGTGACAATATCACACATCCCGGCTTGTAATGCACCTGTAAGATTAGACGTCCAAGATGGACAGTGTCAAGTGGCTACAGAGTCTAAGCAACGTCTAAAACGTGGCAGACCAATTGGTTCCAAAGACAAACAGCCTCGGAAATCCAAGAAAGGTGCTGGATCCGAGAGCATCAAGGAAACCGTCCAGGACATAGATGGATCGGTCGAGCCGACCAGAATGGTCGAGCCAAGCATACCGACCACACCCGATGATCCGACCGTTCCTCCAAGTGAGGTCCGGGACGCTGGACTTCACGGGACACAAGAGCCGGACAACCAAGAGATCTCTATAGACCATGTGATGTCTGGAAAACAATGGAACAGAAAAGATATCAACGTTGATGATTTATTTGCATATAAAGTGGCACTTGAGATCATGGATAAAGATGAGGATCTAGAACCCGCGTCCATACAAGAATGCATGCTAAGATCAGATTGGATCAAATGGAAACAAGCTATAAACGTGGAGTTAGAATCATTGAGAAAGAGAGGCGTTTTTGGCCCTATAATCTTGACACCGAGAGATGTCAAACCAGTGGGATACAAATGGGTCTTTGTAAGGAAGAGAAACGAGAAAGGAGAAGTAGTGAGATACAAAGCACGGCTTGTAGCACAAGGATTCTCACAAAGACCTGGAATAGACTATGAGGAAAATTATTCCCCTGTGGTGGATGCGACTACATTGAGATATCTAATCAGTCTGGCCATGAAAGAAAACATAGATTTACGCCTAAGATACATATGAGAGTTCCAGAGGGTATTGAGCTCAAAGATAAGAAAGGTTCTCGAGAACAACATTGCATCAAGCTAAATAAAGCTTTATATGGTCTAAAGCAGTCAGGTCGAATGTGGTATAACCGGCTATCCGAGTACCTAACCAAAGAGGGTTATAAGAACGATCCAATAAGTCCATGTATATTCATAAAGAAATTTGACAGCAAGGGCTATGTTATAATATCTGTCTATGTGGACGACCTGAACATAATAGGAACCTCTGGAGAGATTTCCCAAACCGTCGAATGTCTAAAGAAAGAATTCGAAATGAAAGACTTAGGGAAAACTAAGTTCTGTTTGGGATTACAATTTGAGTATAAGGCAAATGGCATCCTTGTGCATCAAGAAACTTATACAGAAAAGATACTCAAGCAATTCAATATGGACCAGGCACACCCCTTACCGTGTCCAATGGTCGTAAGGTCCTTAGACCTTGAGAAGGATCCATTCGGACCTAAGAAACCGGACGAGGAAACACTCGGATCGGACGTGCCTTACTTAAGTGCCATTGGGGCCTTAATGTACTTAGCTAGTCATACTAGACCGGACATAAGCTTTGCCGTGAGCTTACTATCCAGATTTGGATCATGTCCGACCTTAAGGCATTGGAACGGAGTGAAACATCTGTTCAGGTATCTGCAAGGAACAAAAGATCTTGGTTTGTTCTACACCAACCGGCCAGGAGGGAATTTGGTCGGATATGCAGATGCTGGGTACTTATCTGACCCACACCAGGCTAGATCTCAAACAGGATATGTGTTTACACATAGTGGAGCCGCAATATGCTGGCGTTCAACAAAGCAATCCTTAGTTGCTACATCATCTAATCACGCCGAGATCATAGCCATGTATGAGGCAAGCCGTGAGCTTGTTTGGTTGAGGAATATGACCAGCCATGTCTTGAAAGAAAGTGGTCTGGCCGTGGGACAAGAGAAGGAGGAGCCAATGATCATCTACGAGGACAATGCAGCGTGCATTGCTCAGCTCAAGGAAGGATACATCAAGGGAGACAGGACCAAGCACATCCTGCCCAAGTTCTTTTTCACCCACGACTTGCAGAAGGCAAAGGAGGTTCAAGTAGTTCAAGTCCGATCCAGCGACAACTCAGCCGACCTTTTCACCAAGTCTCTGCCAACCTCAACATTCAGGAAGCTGGTTCATCAGATAGGGATGCGCCGCCTGAAGGATCTGCAGTGATGCCTTCATCAGGGGGAGTGTCATGCGTTGTACTCTTTTTCCTGTCTACGGTTTCCATTTTTCCCACCTTGGGTTTTTGGTTTTCCTAGAGAGGTTTTAACGAGGCAACATCATGCATGATACGAGCCCATATGGTTCTAGCATCCAAGGGGGAGTGTTATGAACAATGTGGATTGCTAGAAGCCAAAGGCCAGGACCGAAGCCCATAGAGAGAGAGAGAGTCGGCGGCCCAAGAGGAGAGAGAGTCGGCCGCCTCTAGCTCTAGATGTTTCCATTTATCTTTCATGTTTATGTTTAGGAGATTTTCCTTTTCTCTTTAGGATTATGATTTGGATACTTTCCTTTTATCTCTCCCTTGTATCCCCTATATAAGGGAACACTTTGATTCAGAAATAAAACAGATATAGAACACGATTTCATCTCTTGTTCACAACAGTCTTTTATTGTTTCTACTTTCTTTTGTTTTTACCTCAACAACAGTGCCAAGATCTTTGCACTTCACTATTATTCTCTTTCAACCTCACATATGAACCCTTCACTATGATTTCGTTGAGATTCACCGTCTGTGCAATTCTCACAAGTATATCTTTCTTAGCTATTCTCACGTATGCTCCTTCTTTATCCCATGAGCGTGTAGCTTCCTGCAATGCAATGAGCAAATTATATCCACAACAACAATCATTAACTCATATGAATTGCTCATAATCTGAATCGGTGACATAGGTAATGGCATCAAATACATACACACAGAACAAACCCTAAATCATATGTAAACTAACAAATCAACTAAATTCTAAACACTAATTAAAAACTCAAATTTTATTTTGCTAAGATTTTTAGTTTGGATTTGGAATCAAAACCCAGATATATTAGGTTTCATTGGATGTAATACATTGGCTTTGAGCCGATTGATTGATGATCTTCAATCAGAGGGCATCAATGGTATCTTTCACTCCTAACCCAAAACCCTAAACGTATCTCCCACCTATCCAACTGCTTTAAACCACAAGAAATACACAAATGATCATTACTATAAAAGGATAACACTATTCTTAAGCAATATCCGATAGAAAGAGAAAAGCAAACAGAGATTGAAGTCGACTTTTTTTGCTGGAAAATTGTATAAGGCTATAAGCATGTTCGTGAAGACGAAGAATTTCGTTACGGTTTAGAATTATGTTTGTGAAGTATGAGATATTAGTTGGTTTAATTTAAGTATATTGGTTACCATATAAAATTGCATATGAAGCTTGTCTTTAATTATATTTAGTCACAACATTCAGTGAGTCCAAAAATAAAGCATGACATGGTAAATTTCAAATAGGACTTTGTTTTAATAGATTAGATGCTAAAATTTAGGACATTGCATATTTAATATGTTATTAAAGGAAATCATTCTAATATCTACCTACATTTTGTTCAGAAAGTGTTGTATCAGAAGAGCATTAACGTCTCATAAATCATTCAAATAATAAACTTGGACACTACTCCAAGTTGTCACAAATAAATAAGATCACAAATCACGTTACAGGTCAAAACACATGGACCGAATGAAACTAGTAAGTTTTTTATTTTGAAATATTTCATATAGGCTGTTTTATATACTATATTTACACATATATAGATAAATTTAACCACATGGACCGCATGAATATATTACCTAACTATATGTATATATGTATATATATATATATTGAATTACAAGTTAACGTGCTGTATATTAATAAACGAAATATGAACAAATTTTTACTTATAATTTGTATTTGGTTCAATTACGATTCTGGTCTGTTTTAACTTGAGTAAGCTGTGATCTTTGAACTTGAAAAGAAAATGAGTAGTGTCCAAGTTAATTAATATTGTTATACGATTGTTAGGAATTTATTTGAATACTTTAATTAATTTATTTAAACATCTAGGATTTGGCCCGCCGGGCGGGTAATTAACCAAAATAATTATGGGATTATACACATATATTTGGACAAAATAGTTACATATCTAAATATATCAACAATTTTAATGAGTATTTTAAAATATTAAGCTTATTTTAAATTAAAATGATATTAATATTCACTTTGCATGTTTTGTTATTCTTCTTATAGATCACTAGAGCCCTGTCCGCGCTTCGCGCGGATTACATGTTAGTTAAAGAACAGTTTAATTAAAATTGGGAGTTTTAAAGTTTCTGAAAGTATAAGTTAAGTTTTGTTTCTTTTATAATGCGAAGACGTTGGAAGCGGAGATCACTTTTTTTTATAAACCAAAGTAAGTTTGAATAATAAATTATGTTGATGAATTTAATATTCGTAAGAGAAAATAGTATTTGAGTGTGCCTATTTAATTGACGTAGAAAGCTGTAACGTAAATTTTAAAAAAGTTGACTGGTGTCGTTTGCTATGAGGCTTAGGATAGCAATTTATTCCTCTTTTGGAAGCTTCTCACGTCGGTTTGCCGGCATTAAGTTTATACCATTTCACGTTCGGGTGTACTGAACCGTACCAAACTGAGAAAAAAAGAAAAATTAAGCTGAATTTCTAGCTAAAAAACACCATATAGAAGCAAAATAGAGAGATCATATATCTTTTTTGCCACAAAAAAAATGCTCTAGTTCATTATTTTGTTATCTGGAAAACGGTAATATGCCATTTGTAGAAGCCACATGTTTTCCATCCTGAAATTACTTATGTGAATTAAGAACAACAAATTCAGAATCATGGATTCGTTAATCAAGTCTGAAGACTGAAGTAGAGAAAATATTACTTTCTTTATTTGGACAAAAGAAAATATTATTTTAGAAGTATTAAAATATTAAGAAAGGTAGACAGCTGGGAAAGTTTGTAATACCAGAGGGAACCTGATTGTTACTGCTGCCTTTAACAATGTGTCTTGCAGATGTCACACTATTGTCGCTCTTATACAATCATTTTCTAATCAAACAATCATGCAATCAAAACCACACGCAACTGTACCAAAATAAAACCATACCATTAACAAATATAGATCAATCAACTAATAGCATAAGAGAACGCGTAATGGATTGTACCATGTAACCGTAAGTGTCTGATCTCTAAGTTATAGGTGAATCAAATCTCGCTGAAGAGTTGATCCGTCCATGTTCTTAATATTCTGACGTTGTTGAGATGTTTCCCATTAATTAGCTTAATGTGGAGGAGACAAAGAGAGGGAGAATATTTGAAAAGGTAGGTTTCCATAGGAAATTTATAGCAATTTAGGGGTTTAATGGTGGAGGAACGTTATGACGGAAATTCAGAATGGCAGGAAGTGGCTTTGCTCTTAATATTTGGTTGAGAATTATAATACACTAAAAAGTAAAAGAGTAGCTGACTTGTAAGTTTGGTTGGATGAGAATATTTATGCTTATGTGGCATAGCTTAGGAACTTTCAAATTAGCTCCTTTTATATAGTAGGATGATCACTTTCCTTTTCTGATTTTATTTCTTTCTTGTTTACCTGTCATACCATTTTGTTCCTCACATAGTTACGTTATATTTCCTTTAGTTATTCTGTTTCCTTAACAATTTATTCTACTATTTTTTATTTCATTTTTTTTTGTTTGTGAATTCATCTTATAGTCCTTTTCAAAACAATTATTCTAGCCATTGCAAATTTTTTTAAATATAGATATATATAATATATAAATAAAAATATTTATACAATACTATTAAATATAAATATATTAATTAATTAATTTATTCGCCCCCTCTCATAATATTTTCTAGATCCGCCACTGCATCTCGATCTAGTGTAAGGAGGATCACATAAAAAATAAGCACGTACTTCCCTCAGTCTGCTTCCATAGCCATTCTGAGACAGCGGAATCGTAAGCAGCAATGTGCTGAAAGGCCTTCCACGCAAGTTTCCTGCGGAATTGTTGGTCGTTCTGACCTCTTTTGAGATACTCCAAAACAGCTTAATAATCCTCTGAATCGACAACGATGAGGACATCTTTGTGGTTCTGTCCAACAACATTTATCATCAAGATATGAATATAAGGAATAAGTTTCATATGCACATATGTATACCTTAGCAGCTGCTCTAATCATAGTAGGACCACCAATGTCGATGTTCTCAATCCCATCCTAAAAACTGATCCCACCTGAATACTACAGATAACTTGTCTCAACCTTAGAAAATAAAAGGCTAATCAAATGTCCAAACTCACCAATGCCATGCTCATTAAGAGCTTCCATATGATGCTCCACATCTCTTCTAGCAAGGATACCACCGTGTATGTTTGGGTGCAAAGTCTTCACACGGCCATCAAGCTGCTTTTTCGAGAAGAAAAAACAAAAACAAAATGAGAGGTAAGCTTAATATACCAAACTCAACTGCTTAATCATTACCACCAGCTAAAGAATGAAACTTTCAATTTCAGAAAAATGAGTAAGCGTCTCCACTTTGGTGACAGAGACTACAACATTCTCCAAGGTAGAGGCAGTTCCTCCATAGTGTATCTAAAGATGGACAAAAGGAATCATTTTTCAATCCATACACACTTATTAGGACAGAAACATAACTAAAAATTATGAAATAAGACATACCCTAACTCTTGAAGACCTTTGCCAAAAGTAGCTAAATCCTTCTTATCAGATAAAGATATCAAAGCTTGCTTCTTTCCTGATGTACACACGCCCATGTTATATTAAAAACCTTATTGCAAACAGAATATAATTGAAATCAGTCTCTGAATATGAACTTGCAGGTTAACACAAAAAAACAAACCAGAGGAGACCCATGACTGTGGCTGATTCTTTAGAGCTGTCTGAGACTCTGACATGGCTCGGACCGCAACGAAACTCGGATCTAACATACAGATTTAATAGCAGCATGGATCTTGACCTTAGATCGCTTGGTAGGGAGTGGAGATGAGAAGACAATTCAGGGGATGAAGAAGAAGCAGGGAAACTCTTGGAAGCTGAAGAGTTACGTGACGTAACTTACGTCTAGTCTCAACCATATCTCGTCTTCTCAGAAGAAGAACCATGCGTTGTTAAGTTTAGGGCAAACAGCAAATGAACCCCAAGCTCAGGCCCACTCATTTTGGTGTGTAATTTGGCAAAAAACAAACGAAGCCCAAACCGAAAGCCCAACATGTCTGATGTAAATAAATGAAATGTGCTGATTGGTGGATTATTTAATCCTACGTGGATAGCTTTAGGACTCATGATATCTTCCTTTTAGTATAGGATAGATGTTTATCTTACTATTGAAAAATGTTCACCAATACATGATAGTTTCATATGTTTTTAGTATTTACTATACTTTAATTATGGTAGTTATTATAGTAAATAGAATTTAGATTTAGTATAAAACATGGATTACATTTTTGTTCCTATACTTTTTTTTCTTGAATACATCGATAATTTATTTTCCAATGTGCAAGTAGAATACAGACCAAATTTACAGGTTCAAATTACAATTATAATACAAAATTCTAATTAAATATGTAACTAAAATACTTAAACTTACAATTATATATTTGAATATATTATTTATTTTTGGATAATTCTGTTATTTTGCTTGGTATATCTACATCTTATTTTATATAGCCTATCATTTGTTTTTTTGGTTGAAAACTTAAAATGTTAGTAGAAGCTGTGAATCTTTTATTTTGTATTAATGGGGTTTTTTTTTTTGCGCTATGCACAAAATATTAGTTTTTTATGAAAAAAAGTTGTCAACATTATTTATAACATTAATGTTTATATTGTAAATCTGTAGTTTCTTATTGTAAATAAGCTCTTGTTCTTTTTTTTGGTCAGTAGTACTTAACTTACAAATATGGTAGTCTTGGAACGGGAGACTATGTTATGGGCAATGTGTTTTACCTTTGTAGTTGATCTATATTGATAATTTACTCGTGGTTGTTTTCTATTTGGTTAATTTTATTTTCCCTTTTAAAGTTTTATGTATGTCATTAAACATTTTATTCTTAAATGTTGTGAACAAGAAATGAAATCGATTGTGTTATGTGTATTATTTCTGAATCAAAGTGTTCCCTTATATAGGGGATACAATGGGGTAGAGAAAAGGAAAGTATCCAAATCATAATCCTAGAGTAAAAAGGAAAACCTCCTAATGGATAAACATGAAAGATAAATGGAAACATCTAAGACTAAGGGGCGGCCTACTCTCTCTCCTCTTGGGCCGCCGACTCTCTCTCTCTCTATGGGCCACGGTCTTGGCCATTGGGCTTCTAGCAATCCACATTGTTTATAACACTCCCCCTTGGATGCTAGAAGCATATGGGCTCGTATCATGCACGATGTTGCCTCGTTAAAACCTCTCTAGGAAAACCAAAAACCCAAGGTGGGAAAAAATGGAAACCGTAGACAGGAAAAAGAGTACAACGCATGACACTCCCCCTGATGACGGCATCACTGCAGATCCTTCAGGTGGCGCATCCCTATCTGATGAACCAGCTTCCTGAATGTTGAGGTTGGCAGAGACTTGGTGAAAAGGTCGGCTGATTTGTCGCTGGATCGGACTTGAACTACTTGGACCTCCTTTGCCTTCTGCAGATCGTGGGTGAAAAAGAACTTGGGCAGGATGTGCTTGGTCCTGTCTCCTTTGATGTATCCTTCCTTGAGCTGAGCTATGCACGCCGCATTGTCCTCGTAAATGATCATTGGCTCCTCTTTCTTTTGTCCCACGGCCAGACCACTCTCTTTCAAGACATGGCCGGTCATGTTCCTCAACCAAACAAGCTCACGGCTTGCCTCATACATGGCTATGATCTCGGCGTGATTGGATGATGTAGCAACTAAGGATTGCTTTGTTGAACGCCAGCATATTGCGGCTCCACTATGTGTAAACACATATCCTGTTTGAGATCTAGCCTGATGTGGGTCAGATAGGTACCCTGCGGCTGCATATCCGACCAAGTTCTCTCCTGGTCGGTTGGTATAGAACAAACCAAGATCTTTTGTTCCTTGCAGATATCTGAACAGATGTTTCACTCCGTTCCAATGCCTTAAAGTCGGACATGATCCAAATCTGGATAGTAAACTCACGGCAAAGCTTATGTCCGGTCTAGTATGACTAGCTAAATACATTAAGGCCCCAATGGCACTTAAGTAAGGCATTTCCGATCCGAGCGGTTCCTCGTCGGGTTTCTTTGGACCGAATGGATCCTTTTCAAGGTCTAAGGACCTCACGACCATAGGACACGGTAAGGGGTGTGCCTGGTCCATATTGAATTGCTTGAGTATTTTGTCTGTATAAGTTTCCTGATGCACAAGGATGCCATTTCCTTTATACTCAAACTGTAATCCCAAACAGAACTTAGTTTTCCCTAAGTCTTTCATTTCGAATTCTTTCTTAAGACACTCGACGGTTTGGGAAATCTCTTCTGAGGTTCCTATTATGTTCAGGTCGTCCACATAGACAGACATTATAACATAGCCCTTGCTGTCGAATTTCTTTATGAATATACATGGACTAATTGGATCGTTCTTATAACCCTCTTTGGCTAGGTATTCGGATAACCGATTGTACCACATCCGACCTGACTGTTTTAAACCGTATAAGGCTTTGTTTAGCTTAATGCAATGTTGTTCTCGAGAACCTTTCTTATCTTTGAGCTCAATGCCCTCTGGAACTCTCATATGTATCTCATTGTCCAGTGGTCCGTACAGGTATGCGGTGACTACATCCATTAGGCGCAAATCCATGTTTTCTTTTACGGCCAGACTGATTAGATATCTCAATGTAGTCGCATCCACCACAGGGGAATAAGTTTCCTCATAGTCTATTCCAGGTCTTTGCGAGAATCCTTGTGCTACAAGCCGTGCTTTGTATCTCACTACTTCTCCTTTCTCGTTTCTTTTCCGTACAAAGACCCATTTGTATCCCACTGGTTTGACATCTCTCGGTGTCAAGATTATAGGGCCAAAAACGCCTCTCTTTCTTAATGACTCTAACTCCACGTTTATTGCTTGTTTCCATTTGATCCAATCTGATCTTAGCATGCATTCTTGTATGGACGTGGGTTCTAGATCCTCATCTTTATCCATGATCTCAAGTGCCACTTTGTATGCAAATAAATCATCAACGTTGATATCTTTTCTGTTCCATTGTTTTCCAGACATCACATGGTTTATAGAGATCTCTTGATTTTCCGGTTCTGGTGTCCCGTGAAGTCCAGTGTCCCGGACCTCACTTTGAGGAACGACCGGATCATCGGGTGTGGCCGGTACACTCGGCTCAACCGTCATGGTCGGCTCGACCGGTCCATCTATGTCATGGATGGTTTCCTTGATGCTCTCGGTTCCAGCACCTTTCTTGGATTTCTGAGGCTGTTTGTCTTTGGAACCAATTGGTCTGCCACGTTTTAGACGTTGCTTAGACTCTGTAGCCACTTGACACTGTCCTTCTTGGACGTCTAATCTTACAGGTGCATTACAGGCCGGGATATGTGATATTGTCACTCTATTTGGGTCAGCAAATGTATCTGGCAATCTATTAGCTAGCTCTTGTAGATGTATTATCTTTTGGACTTCTAAATCACAATCTTTAGTCCGAGGATCTTGCCAAGATGTCGATGGTCTAAACCATTCCAATTCTTTTGCTATCAACCGGCTGTTATCTCCCCCTAAGGACGGATATGTGGACTCATCAAACTGTGAGTCTTCGTATCTGGCCTTAAACAAATCACCAGTTGTTGGCTCAAGATACTTTATAATGCTTGGGGATTCATATCCTACGTATATTCCCATCCTCCTCTGCGGTCCCATTTTAGTTCTCTGTGGTGGAGCAATTGGAACGTATACGGCACATCCAAATGTTTTGATGTGGGACACGTCTGGCTCATGACCTGTAAGTAATTGGGATGGCGAATATCTATGCTCACTAGATGGCCTGATGCGAATCAGTTCCGTTGCATGTAAAACTGCATGTCCCCATGCTGATACCGGAAGTTTAGACTTCATTAGTAATGGACGGGCTATCACCTGGATGCGTTTAATGAAGGATTCGGCCAAGCCGTTTTGTGTATGGACATGTGCCACGGAGTGTTCTACCTTTACCCCCATGGACATACAGTATTCATTAAACGCCTGGGACGTGAACTCACCAGCATTGTCTAGACGTATAGTCTTAAGTGGAAAGTCTGGAAAATGTGCTCTCAGTCTTATCATCTGAGCAAGCAGCCGTGCAAAGGCTAGATTCCGAGTGGACAATAGACATACATGTGACCATCTGGTCGATGCATCAATAAGGACCATGAAGTATCTAAACGTCCCACAGGGTGGGTGTATTGGTCCGCATATGTCCCCTTGGATCCTTTCCAGAAAATTCAAGGTTTCTTTATTAACCTTGGCTGGTGACGGCTAGTTATGAGTTTCCCTTGTGCACATGCAGCACATGTGAGATTTCGTGGGATCACTCCTTTGAACGTGTGCCCTTGAGAATTCATCATCAATTTTCGCATCATTCCTGTTCCGGGATGGCCAAGCCGGTTATGCCATAAAGTGAATAGCTCTGAGGCATTTGCCTCGACCATACTGATCCGTGCATAGTAAAGACCAGTAGACATTGCAGGCATGGTCTCTAGGATCCTTTTATTGCCTTTGGTGATCGCAGTTATATTAAGGAATTCTTTGTTTCCTTCTTCCCATGTTTCAAGGTGGAAACCGTTTAACCTTATGTCCTTGAAACTCAATAAGCTTCTTCTAAAGCTTGGGGAATACAAGGCGGTTTTGATCTCTAGGTGAGTGCCCTTGGGCATCATCACATAGGCCTGGCCGTGACCTTCAACCAGGCTGGCCTCACCCGCAATGGTTTGTACCTTTGCACTTTGCAATGTGAGATTCATAAAGTACCTTTTGTCTCTTAGGATCGTGTGACTTGTGCCACTATCCACCACAAGTATACTCATCTCATCATTCATTTCTATAAATAAAATTTCTAGACTTTAGAGACTTTGTAATATCTTTAATATAAATGTCATTTCATAAAATAAAAACACCAAATCAAACACATAAAGCAATAAGACAATGTGATTCGAAAAACTAGTCCTTTAGACAGTCAGATGTCTCAAAATCCATTTGGTCATCTTTGCTGTCCCTGTCGGATTCATTGTCAGCATCATATCCCTTGTCATCTTGACCGTTCTCTTGGATCATATTTGCCTCCGGGTTCTTGTTCTTGATACTCTCTTGATAGAGTTCGCACAAGTGCTTTGGAGTTCTGCAGTTCTTGGCCCAATGATTGTCCATCCCGCATCTGTGACATAAAGACTTGGACGTGTAAGATGGTTTGGATATGCCACCTCGTCCACGGCCATAACTCCCTCGGCCCCGACCGTAATTGGAACCACGACCACGGTTATGGTGGTTTCCTCTTCGGCCGGCTGAGTAGTTATCTCTACCGTTATGATTGTCACGTCTACGCCCCCTGTACCCACCACGGCCTTGACCGTATGGTTTCCTGTTGTCTTGGGCGTAGTAGGTTTCTTTGGGATCTTTCTTTTCCACATCATGGGCTTCGGGTAATGGTGCTGTCCCGACCGACCTTGCTCCACTATTTTTCATAAGGAGTTCATTGTTTGCCTCGGCCAGGAGAAGACATGAGATCAGATCAGTATATGTGGCAAAACCTTTTGTCCTGTACTGCTGCTGCAACACAGAATTCGACTGATTGAAAGTCGTGTAGGTCTTTTCAAGCATCATCACATCGGACACTTCTTCACCACACAGCCTTAGTATAGAAACGATTTTGAATAAGGCTGAGTTATACTCATCCACGGACTTAAAGTCCATGAATCTGAGATGCATCCAGTCGTGTCTTGCCTTTGGAAGTAACACCATCTTTTGGTGATCGTATCTGTGCTTTAAAGCATTCCAAAGATCGAGTGGACTCTCAATTGTCATGTACTGATCCTTAAGACCTTCGATGAGATGATGGCGCATATAACATATGGCCCTGTATCTATTCTTTTCATTCTCATCATTACCCTCAGTGATGGTATCACCGAGTCCCTTGGACTTTAGACTGATCCTTGTGTCTAGCGCCCACTGTAAGTAATTGTCTCCGGAGAGATTAAGGGCTGCATAGTCTCTGTTTGCTATTTTCGACATCTGATCCATATTATCATACAAGACATTAGGTTTACAATGGGATCACGTGGCCGCATGATATATGCAAGCTCGGCCACAACACGTCTTATGCATTTATGGTATCAAACAATCCTAATCGACCATGGTGCTATCAAACAAGCCGCACGGCTATATGAACAATCAACCGGTTCAGTTATGTGATTTTAAATTTACCATGGTGCGATCAATCCTAAAATTCAATTCTACATGTACTAGAAAAGATTAATGCCACACGGCCATGTATGTTTTAATGCAATCAAATTCAAGATCAAACGGTTTCTATATGCTGGCCGATCCTATCCTAATCAGTTGTGAATGCAATACCATATTCGGATTCATGTAAATCGATTTAAGCATTCCTAGGGTTTTCAATCCTTAAAGTTCTATCAACTTATGTTTAAGGTTTCAAGGCCTTAAGTATTTGTATGTTCAGACAGATTGATTCAAGCAATCTAAACAATCCTAAACCTCAAATCAAATCAGAAATCAAGCAATCAAGATCAATCTTAAAATCGGCTACATGCTTCTTTTAGGTTCGATTCACTTGATTAGGGTTTGCCAATTTCAGATTCAATCAATCAACATACGAGACAGGTTCTAATTTGAATCGATTCATGTTTCTAGTTCTTAGAGGTTGTCGATTTTAATCTCATGGTTTCTTTTAGGGTTTCATCAAAACATTGCTTCCATAATGATGGAATTAGGGTTCTTATTGTTCTAGGTTCTCAGATTGTGTTTTATACCTTAGTTTCGTAGAGGTTAAGCCGGACCACCAGAGAATGGAAGAGACTTCAAGCTGAGATGATCAGATAGCTGCTGCCTCCTATCGGGTCGCGGATGGGGTCTATCGCGGCTGGAGGCGTCTCGGCTGTGGGCTGATCGGGTATCGGATCGTCTCGGGCTGGCCGTGGGGTTCGGGTTCGATCGCGAGCTGGACGGCGGTTCTACTCGGTCTGGAACGGGATCTAAGAAGTTGAGATAGATCTCCTGAGTTCTTGATGAGTTAAGAACAGGTTAGTGTTTAGGGTTTTGGTTATGGATCGCCGGCTTAGGCTTTTGGGGTTTCGGTTTTTGGTCTCAGGGTTCAGAGGCTATCGTGCTGATAACGTGTTGTGAACAAGAGATGAAATCGATTGTGTTCTGTGTATTATTTCTGAATCAAAGTGTTCCCTTATATAGGGGATACAATGGGGGTAGAGAAAAGGAAAGTATCCAAATCATAATCCTAGAGTAAAAAGGAAAACCTCCTAATGGATAAACATGAAAGATAAATGGAAACATCTAAGACTAAGAGGCGGCCGACTCTCTCTCCTCTTGGGCCGCCGACTCTCTCTCTCTCTGGGCCACGGTCTTGGCCATTGGGCTTCTAGCAATCCACATTGTTTATAACATTAAATGCTTAATTATGATTTAATATATCAGTTTTAGATTGTCTTGCTCGAAGTATACATATATAGTATTCTTTAAAAAGATTGCAATGTAACGAATCAATTGTTTAGGGGGGCTTTAAGAGTTATGGATAAATCTTTTTGGTTGTTTGCTGGAGTTACATGTTCGTCAAGGAGGAGAATGTTCGGAGTAGGTGCGAGGCATCCATCGATTGTGTTTTGTGTGTTGTGCTTGAAAAATAAAGTGAAAATGAAGACTGATTCACTGAAAGTAATGCATCTCATGGAAGAATCCAACCAAAAATGACTTCCACCCATTCATGCGACAATTATTGAATCAAAGTCAAATTTTTATTGCTTGCAAAAAAAATTATAAAAAGTAAATATACAATATAATAAATATAAAAACTAAATTAAACATCTATCAGAAAATGTATGGCAAAATAAATAATATAAGAAAAAAAATATTACATTAAACATCTATTATAATATTAGAATAAGTAAATATAAAATATAAGAAAATTAAATAATAAGTAAATATATAATAGAAAAAATAGAAAAACTACATTAAACATCAATCTGAAAAACTACATTAAACTACATCAATAGAAAAACTACATTAAACATTCATCAATCTGAAAAACTACATTAAACATTCAAGAGGTCATTTTTATTAGTATGATGAAACAACAGCCCAGAGGTTTTCAAGCGTGAAGAATCTGAAATCCATGTGACCGCACTGAAGCAATAAAAAATATGTGTAAACCTAAAAAAATATTGAAGTATCCATAACAAAAATGAGTTTGTAATTACTTATTATTTTATATTTACTTATTATAGCTTTCTTGATTTTATATCAAATAATAATATTATGATAGATGTTTAATGTAATATTTATATTTATTATATTGTATGCTTGTTTTTCTTATTTATATTTACATATAAAAATATTTGGAAATATTAAAATTGTAAACCTATACATTTTCAGATTGATGTTTAATGTAGTTTTTCATCTTTTATATTGTATATTTACTTGTTATTTTTTCTTATATTGCATAATTACATATTATTTAATTTATCATACATTTTTTCAGATTGATGTTTAATGTAGTTTTTCTATTTTTTCTATTATATATTTACTTATTATTTATTTTTCTTCTATTTTATATTTACTTATTTTAATATTATAATATATGTTTAATGTAATATTTTTTTTCTTATAGTATTCATTTTGCTATACACTTTCAGATAGATGTTTAAAATAGTTTTTTCTATTTCTTGTATTGTATATTTACTTATTTACTTATTTTTTATTTTTTTTATATTGTATATTTACTTTTTATAATTTCATTTGCTTTTATATCAAATGCTAATAGTACCTTATATATTTAATGTAATATTTATATTTTTTATATTGTTATTCACTTATTATTTATTTTCTGTTTTTAAATAATAATGCCACATGACTTCTTTCGGAAGAAGTATTTTTCGCTGATGTGGACGCTCTACGAAGCCTCAAAAGGTCCTTTTTATTTGTATAGATTTTTATATTTTTTTTTTGCTTTTATATCAAATGCTAATATTACCTTATATATTTAATGTAATATTTATATTTTTTATACTGTTATTTACTTATTATTTATTTTTATTTTTTTTATAATAATGCCACATGGCTTCTTTCGGAAGAAGTATTTTTCGCTGATGTGGACGCTCTACGGAGCTTCAAAAGGTCCATTTTATTAGTATAGATTGTATGCTTGTTTTTCTTATTTATATTTAGGCTACATATAAAAATATTTGGATATAATAAAATTGTAAATCTATACATTTTTCAGATAGATGTTTAATGTAGTTTTCCATCTTTTATATTGTATACTTACTTGTTATTTTTTTCTTATATTGTATAATTACTTATTATTTATTTTATTATACATTTTTAGATTGATGTTTAATGTAGTTTTTCTATTTTTTCTATTGTATATTTACTTATTATTTATTTTTCTTATATTTTATATTTGATTATTCTAATATTATAATAGATGTTTAATATATTTTTTTTCTTATATTATTTATTTTGCTATGCATTTTCAAGATAGATGTTTAATTTAGTTTTTCTATTTCTTATATTGTATATTTACTTATTTTTTATTTTTTTATATTGTATATTTACTTTTTATAATTTTATTTGCTTTTATATCAAATGCTAATAGTACCTTATATATTTAATGTAATATTTATATTTTTTATATTGTTATTTACTTAGTATTTATTTTCTGTTTTTTAATAATAATGCCATGTGGTTTCTTTCGGAAGAAGTATTTTTCGCTGACGTGGACGCTCTACGGAGCCTCAAAAGGTTTCTTTTATTAGGGCATGACTGGTTTTTCCGTTACAATTCACAAACGCAGTTTTTGCGGTTGGTAGCGTTGACATCGTTTCAAAACAATCATACAAACCGCTACAAATTGCTCCAAACAGCTCTGAACCTCTTAAAATCAAAAACTTGTTCCAGCTAGCGTTTGCGGTTGCGAGGGAAAAAATATAAAATTATTTTCTAAAATATTTTAAAATTTTAGAATTAAAATTATAAAATGGAAATATTATAAATAAAAAATATATACATATTTTATATATTTATTAAAATATACAAACAGTATCATAATTTGTTTTATAAATAATTTAAACTAACTATTATTAAAAAATTTAAACATTTATATACACACATATAAAGATATACACATATATAAAGCAAAATAAAATATTTTTTAAAAAGTTTTAATATAAATCTTCAAAACAAATTTTATTAAAATTATAACTTTCAACTAATTTAAATTTTTTATAAATAAACATAATATTTTTATTAATCATATTATATTGATAATTATTATATTTTACTACAATAGTATGTTTTAATATTTTTATAATATTATAATATGTTAATACGGGTAATTTATTATTAAACCACTCTAATATCTTATAATCAACCAATCACAAATATCACGTAAACGCAACAATTTTCAAAAGTTATACTAGTCATACTCTCTCTTAATTGGTATACGGCCTTTAACTGGGCCTAAATTAGTCTATATTCTTTAGAAACCCAACCCATCGGATCAATCATCTCATCTCACTTTTTAATTGCTTTGAGAGTCAAATGCTTTGATAATAAGTTTGATTCGGTAATATGACTTTCATAATAACCCTTTGATTCGATAAAACAGATAGAAATTTTGATTCTTCCACTATCTCGAGGACGAAGAGAGGAAGAAATAAGGGATTGTTGTATTCTTCCGATCTCTGTGAGAACCCTAAGAGGGTCATGGAGTTTTTCTGATCAGATGTGTTGTTGGATAGACGATTAGGTAGAGAAGAGAAGAAACATGATGAACACTTGTAATGGAATGGTATCAGCGCCACCTTCCTCCTCTTCACCTGCCGCGAATCCTCAGTCGCCGGGGATTAAGACTTATTTCAAGACGCCTGAAGGCAAGTACAAGCTCCACTACGAGAAGACGCATTCATCCAGCCTCTTTCACTACGCTCATGGCAAAACCGTTACTCAGGTGAAAAGATTTGGTTTTTTATCCGATTGGAATGCGTTCTGGGTTTTGATTCCTGACTTGCCCAATTGCAAATTCGATACTGAAATTTGAGTTGCAACTCTTAAAGGTTGTAACTTGGTCAATTGGGTTTCACTAGCATTGCTTTCCGAGTTTCCTTTTGCGTGGTTCCTTATGATTATGCTTAAAGGTTGTAACTTGATCAATGGGTTTCACTAGCATTGCAATGAGAGATCCCTTTTGCGTTGCCAGGTAACTCTAGCTCAGCTTAAGGAAAGAGCTGCTCCTTCCACTCCGACTGGTACTTCGTCCGGTTACAGTTCCAGTAGTGGATTCCGTTCTGCGACAGCGAGATTGCTAGGCACTGGAAATGGGAACCGTGCGCTTAGTTTCGTTGGAGGTAATGGAAGTGGCAAAAATGTGAGTACAAGTTCAAGGATTAGTGGCTCCTTTGCTGCTTCTAATTCTAGCACTTCTACGACGAATACAAACTTTGATGGGAAAGGAACTTACTTGGTTTTCAATGTGGGTGATGCTATTTTTATCTGTGACTTGAACTCACAAGACAAGGTAAATTACTGCTCATCGTTGTTTTTTTCTCTTTTCAAGACTTGGTTGTAATGGATATGGAATTTTTTTGGTGATTTAGGATCCAGTAAAGTCTATCCATTTCAGTAATTCAAACCCTATGTGCCATGCTTTTGATCCGGATGCTAAGGATGGACATGATTTACTTATTGGGCTCAATTCTGGGGATGGTAATGTAGAATTTTTTGAGCTGAATTTTTAAAATCTATGATCAAGATGACGTGTCTGATGGGTTTCTTGTAATGTTGTGTTATTGCAGTGTACACTGTATCGCTGAGACAGCAGTTACAAGATGTCTCTAAGAAGCTAGTTGGAGCACTGCATTATAACAAGGACGGCTCTGCGAATAACAGGCAAGAGTTTTTTTCTATTTGCGTGTAATTCATTTTGTTACTGCCACCTCTTTAATGTGCTATTATTCGTGTTGACTGTTGACATCTGCCGAATCGATTTAGCCAGTTTATATTTGTTTTCTGTAAGGATCTCTATGTGTTTTTTCGCTTGTACTCCTATTAGTGTTTGTCATGAAGGCAAGCGTAGGCAATTTATCTTCTGTTGTGCCAGCGGATGTATGTTCTAGGCAATACTCAGTGACAATTAATTTATCAAATTATTACAGACAAGATGTAGTCTCCGAGGAGAACGGTTTTAGTTGGTTAAGATGAAACATAAGTCCACAGTGAAACACGTTTAGATAATTCATTTTGTGTCGTTGTTGCTATGGATGTATGCTCTTGGAAACTCTTGATGACAGACAGTATATTAGTCAAATTACTACCGAACAAGATGTAGTCTTTGAGGATAACAGTTAGAGTTGCTGAATGGAAACATGAATCTGGCTAAAAGTCCTTTCCAACCCTGAAACTTAATTCTGTTTTGAAAATAAATTTTGTTGCTGTGTCACAGCCGTTGTACAAGTATTGCTTGGGTGCCTGGAGGTGATGGAGCATTTGTCGTTGCTCATGCCGATGGCAATTTGTACGTGTATGAGAAGGCAAGCTCATAGATCAGAAAACTGTTTTTCTTTTTTTACGTTTTACTTTTATTTGCCTGATCCTGTCTAATTTTTTATCCTGATTAATTTTAACTTATAGAACAAAGATAGTGCCACGGATTCAACGTTTCCTGCTATAAAAGATCCTACACAATTTTCAGTTGACAAAGCAAAAAATAGCAAGGTACTTGAGTTTGCATCCATACCCTTAGATCCTTATATAGGTGTCTATCCTCTGATAGTATCATCAGTCGCTAGTGGTCTTCACAATTTTTATTATTTCTTTTCTATTCTTGAGTATATATGGATGTACCATTGTTGATTTCCGGTGAGTATTCATGCAGAGTATTCCTGTTGCGAGATGGCATATCTGTCAAGGTTCAATCAACAGCATTGCATTCTCAAATGATGGTTCACACTTGGCTACTGTTGGAAGAGATGGTAAGACTTCTCTATTCCGTTGTGTAGCTCTCCTTCTTTCTCTATTTGTTTCCTAATTAATCATCAAGTTTCTCTTACCATTTTACAGGTTATCTTCGCATTTTTGACTTCTCAACCCAGAAGCTAGTATGTGGTGGAAAAAGTTATTACGGTGCTCTGCTATGCTGTTCTTGGAGGTGACTGAATATAACTCATTTGGCAAAACTTGTATGAAGTAGATTGCATTGTAGGGAGAGAGAATATTAGCCATTGGCCATTGACAAAGTGATTATATGAACAGTATGGATGGAAAGTACATTTTGACTGGAGGTGAAGATGACCTGGTTCAAGTCTGGAGTATGGATGATCGGAAGGTCGTGGCGTGGGGTGAGGGGCATAACTCGTGGGTAAGGTTTTTTTTGGTTTTAGTACGGTGATTTTTTTTTTTCTAACACAAAGTTTTCAGTTGGCTCATGTTGGAATGCTTGGCCTCAGGTAAGTGGAGTAGCGTTTGATTCCTATTGGTCGTCACCAAATACAGATGGATCAGGAGAGCATATCATGTACCGGTTTGGATCAGTTGGTCAGGTATGCCTCCATGCTCCTTTGCATATATTCCTTCCTCTCCGTTAAGGTAATTGTTTTAGAAAAAAATTGTTTCACAAAGATAGATTTTTTGTGTGTTTTCAATGAAAAAATTAGTTGACTTATTGAATTACGATTGGTTAAAAGTTATTGAAAACTGAAAGTTACAGAAAAATACATTTATTATAGTGATTTAATGTATAAAAACACTAGAAAATCTATATCTGTGGAACGGAGGTAGTATATGTTTACCAAAGTCTATGCTCTCACACACTTTGATGCTTTCCTCTACTGAATCCACAGGACACACAGATACTTCTCTGGGACCTGGAAATGGACGAGATAGTGGTACCACTTAGGCGACCTCCTGGAGGATCACCCACTTACAGCACGGGAAGCCAATCCGCTCACTGGGACAATGTCATACCAGTGGGTACTCTTCAACCCGCTCCTTGCAAGCGTGATGTTCCAAAGCTCTCGCCGGTCATAGCTCACCATGTGCACACCGAGCCCCTCTCCGGCTTGATGTTCACACAAGAATCTGTGGTTACGGCTTGCCGAGAAGGGCATTTAAAGATCTGGACAAGGCCTAGTGCCTCAGAAACCCAAGCCAACAGCTCAGAAGCAAATCCTGCAATTGCTCTGTTGAGCACAAGCTTCCCCAAAGACAACAAAGGTTCGCTGAGCAGTAAGATCGGTGGTTCTAGTTTAAAGTCATAACAGAGATCATACCGTCCGAAAATCAGGTCCTATTATATAGTCATGTTCTTTCCAATCTAAAGTGGAAATAAAAACCATGTGAATAAAAATCTCTGCTTGGTGTTTTTTCTTAGAGAGATCAAAATCTGAAATCTGACTGTATATTGGAGGCTCTGACAAACTTGTGGGCGATAGAGAAGGAGAAGATTGGGTGAGAGACTAAAGAGAATTTCTGATGTAATTATAAGAAAGTGTTTTGTTTTTAGAGTTTATGCCCAAAAAGACTTTCATAAGCTAATAATGAAACACTTTGGTGCTTCAGATGAAGACATTCTTTATTTTCCTTCAGTTTTCACTTTGCAGACACTAAACGATGCCTCTGCAGATATAGTGTTCATGCATCCGAAAAATTTGTGGCCTTTGTTTGTTTCTATAAATTATTAAGTACTGAAGTCATTTGTTTTTCATTAATTACTGAAGTCATTACTAGTTCATATTTCCTAACTATACTTGTAGGAAAAAAAAAAACTAAAAATCTATCATTATTTTCTTACATATGTTTTATTTATTCTTCTCTTTGCCTTGACACCAGACTTTTTCAACAATTCGAGTAGACGGGATTGGAGTTCAGTATTAACTATTAACCACAATCGTGGAAAAGAAAAAAGAAAACCAGTGACACGACCGACAAGAGATAAGTCTAGGGAAGACTCTCACTAACCCACCGATTTTTGGAATATTCATTGCTTTGTCTCTTCCCTTATTCATACACACTCCTTTCTTGATCATATTGATGTGACAACATAATTGGCACTAGTACTTGTTTGATAATTACCAGAAGACATCATCTATTATTTTTGTCGGATCCTAGTCTCATCTCTCAGAGGAGTGTCAGTAACTATGTATAGATGTGTAAAGGTGTTTGAAAACCTTATTACTCCACACATGTGTAGTTAAAATGGGTTTTCTTATTAAAGATTTTAAGATGATCACTCAAGAATTAGTTGCCATAATATGGGGTATTATTGCTCTCTTCCAGTTTAGTTACCTGATCCGTGATCCGTGTTCCGTGTTCAGTCCTAATAACAATTAATTCCTAGTCTCAACTCTCAAAGTGTCAGGAACTATGTATAGAAACGTACGTAAAGGTGTTTGAAAACCTTATTACTGTCCACACGAGTGGTTAAAATGAGTTTACTTATAGATTCTAAAAGGATCACCCGAGATTAGTTGCAAATGCAATAATGTTTTTGTTGTTGTTGCTGCTCTCACTATTCAGCTTTAGGTTAAGCTTGTGATGTCTAGGTACCCACTCAAGATTCGTGACAGCTGTAACAAAATACAATAATTGCAAGAAATATTCTTTTTCGATTCTTTGCAAAAATTATTACTCCAAATTCATAGAATCGTATAACGTCGATATCCCAAGTGTCGGTGGATTGGATTCACTCTCCGAACTATAAGCCACACCTATTAAATAAGCCACCCTAATTATTATTAAGACAGACATGTGAAAAACTGTAATGCTTGGTCCACCCGGATCGGTTTGATCGATTAGGTTCCAAATCGAATTGGTTTATTTAGATTGAAACCGCTACTTTTCGTGATTTTTAAAATAATAAATTAGAGAAGAATAAACTCGAGACTAATGGAAGTATATATATAAAAAAAGAAAGTTTATACCATTGCTTCAGTATTATCGCCAGTAAACATTTGTTTTGACGTAATCTCTTTCTTAATCTGAATTCAGTCCATCGGTAATTGTGTACATTAATGTCATAACATTCAGTTACACATCGAACGGATTCACGACAAACCACGTGGCATGATGACGTCACCACACACTCTCTCTCTCTCTCTTCCTCCATCGTCCTCTTCGCAGTTGTCACTTTATTACTTCATCCCTTTGCTTCCGCGAGAATCAGAGATCTCTCGTGCCTTATCTCCATTTCTCTCTCACTCTTCAGATTCCCAATCTCAAACCCTAATTCCCAAATCTCGCCTAAGAAATTTCCTGCGAAAGAGAAGAAACATTCATCACCATCATCGAAGTGGATCATACACGTACTATGTAGATTAGATCTCTGATGGTTGGGTAAAGAGAAAAAAGATGGATCAGATGCAGAGAAGAGAACCGAGAAGGGTGTGGCTAGGGTTACAAAACACAATAGTTATCCTCGTGGGTGGAAACCATACCTCCTCCAGGTTTTGCACTCGCTAAATCATTCTTCCTTCTTCCTCCTCCTCCTAAATTGAATCTCTCTACTTCCATTGAATCTCTCTTTCTGAGTAAGTAAAGATCCGATTCTTGTTTTAACTGTTGGATTCCTCTTCTCTTCCTCCTCGCCATGGGCGTTGAGCTGCTTAAGCTGAAACTAACGCCCACCTCTCTCCGTCGGCGCGTGATCCTACGCGCCCTCGTGATCGTCTGCGCTTTCTCCGTCGTATCCATCATACGAAACCTCAACGGAGCTTACCAAGGAGAGACTCACCACCACCACCGCCCGCGTAAGGTCGATGACTGCGCCGTGAACTTCGCGTTTCTTGGTCCGTTTCTCTTCTCCGGCAACGGCTTGCTCTCCAACAGCTTCCTTAAACCTATCTGGAACTTTATAGAGTCGGAGAAGTGTAAGAAGAACATCGACTTGACTACTCAAGTCGTCGCCGAGCTTAAAGGTTTGAACTTGCTGCGTAACGACGCGAAAGCTCTCTGTATTGGCCGGAGATCTGTTTCAGCTCTTCTCGCCATGAACCTGCAAGGGATCTCTGATGCTCGTGTAAGCCACGCGCCGCCTGTTTTCGCTTTCAAGCACAGGAAGTTCACTAGTGAGCTACATTATGATGATGCTTCTTTCGGGTTCGTCCTCTCTATGGATTCTGAGACGGTTTCTGTCCCTGCTTCACTTGTTTATGAAATCGAGCGTGTGCTTAAGCCTGGTGGAACCGGAGCTATGCTTGTTGGGTCTGACTCTAACGGGTTGGTTAGATCCGTCTCGCCTGTTTCTTCACTGCTCAAGAACTCGAGTGTTGTTCATGTTGCTTCCTTAGGTGAACAGGTTCTTGTTGTGTTCAGGAGACATGGTGAAGATAGTATCCTTTTGGATCAATCTCATCATCACGAACTTCCGGCTGATTGTTCATCTCTGCTTAATAACAGACCCTACATTGGGTTGTTGGAGCCTCTTCTCGAGGAGAAACGGTCGGATTTTGAGAGAAGGATCCATTACTTGCCTGAGTTCATTGACGTCTCTTCTAGGAAGAGACTGGTTTATATTGATATTGGAGCAGCGGATCATCTCACACCGAGGTCGAATTGGTTCTTCCCCTCGTACCCTATCGACAAGAAAGCTTTTAACAGCTATTTTGTGCATCACAACACATCTATATTGACTTCTTACGTCAAAAGTCCTGGTGTAACCTTCATCTATCATCCAGGACTGGCAGGAACAGGAACAGTAGCTACCCGTGGAGAGCAAGAAGATGAACCTTTTGTAGAAGATGACAGCTTTGATTTTCTAGCATGGTTCAAGGAAACAGCGAGCTTTGCTGATTTCTTGGTTTTGAAGATGAACACAAGCGAGGCAGAGCTGAAGTTTCTAGCAGAGCTGATAAAGACAGGTGCGATATGCTCAGTTGATGAACTGTTTCTTCACTGCAGTGGGTACGGAGACTGCACTAGTGTCATAAAGAGCCTCAGAAGCAATGGGGTCTTTGTTCATCAGTGGTGGGAAGACTAAGAGCTTCAGCTAAAAGAAGCTTAAAAAACTAAAACTATGTCGTTTAATAAGTTTATGTTGTGTTGTTTTTCTATGTTTGCTACAATATTTGCTCATGTATAAGAGCAAAGCTGTAGAAGTTAGCTCCAGCGACCCGGCGCTTCTATGGTTTAATCTAAAATAAGCAGTCGCCATTATGAACTGTGTACGTGTTTTTCAATGAAGTTGCTATGTTGTGTGTTTCTACTGGTTTTAAAGGTCTGTTTATTCAACTAACCACAAGACCCGAACTCTTCACACAGTACCAAAGTATGCTGAGGATATACCAAACACTTAGAAGGGTTGAAGGAAAAGCTTAGAATAGAAATGTCATTTGACGTAAGGTTGTTAGTAACTTGAGTTTCGCATATCGACCACAAGCAAGAACACTGGGAAGCTGATTCTGTACAAACAGAGGAGCAACGTGGCAACGATCAGTTGTTAGAAGCCTCTTTCTGTAGATGGGACAGAGGTTTGTCATTCACTCCAAAGTTCATTTGGGTTGACACAAGCCATTGATATGGCATATGATTTTGGAGGGAGGGTAAGAGGTGATCTGAAGAGAAGATTTTATTGAAGACCAGTCAACATCTACCAAGTGAATTTTTTTTTTGGGTGCAACATCGAGTGATGGTGTTCTACTTCAAGGCCACAAGTATGAGAGTGAGCAAGGTAGGTTGTCACAAGATATTGCTTGAAGAAACAAACCACTTCACCAGCTTGAAGCTCTCTAGTAATATTGAATAAATGAGAAAACAACTTTTTCACATTTAAATCTTCCTTGATCTTAAAAATCATTTATTCTTAGGTTAGATTATGAACGTCATCCAATCAGTTTTGAAGACCTAAACACCAAATCTTGTTCTCGGAGTTGAAACGTTTTAAACGATTGAATTTGACTTTGTAAGAGCATGATTAATCTTCACATGCGCCAGTTGAAAATATACAAAAAAAAAATCAAACAAGAACAATATGAAGGAGATCAAGACTTTATAAACATCACATAACAGAGAAAGCAATCTCAAACAAACAGACAAGAACTCACAAGAATGTTTTCTTTTGCTGACAGAAGAATCGTATTCGGAGTAATTCAGAAATAGTGACACCGTATAATAAACCAAAAACTATTTCCATGAAGTCAAATGACCATGTTATCCACTCACAATTCATGCAAAAGCTTCACTTAGCATAGACACAGTCCAAATATAAATGGAAGCAAACTATCGTATGATAATCAAAATGAAGAGGAAGAGTTCAAAGGTAACACAAAGACATGCTCAAAAAAAGATTTGAAGATGAACAAGAACCCAGCCTAGAAAACTTAGCACTATACCTATGCGGTAAATAAAAACCAGTCTAGAAATCAAATCAAATAGCCTGAAAATGCCTATCTTTCTACCGTCAATAGGCAAAACATTGTAGATACCAATAGCATAGAACATCAAATGCAATCTCAAATTCTGATAATCAAAACCACAAAATATTCTTAAACAGAGATAACAAAACGCAACAACAACCCAAAACTAAAAAGGTAAATTATTTTCTTTTGATTCCTCAGTTCTCAGGGATCTCAATCTCACCCTCTTGAATCTCCTGCTGAAGATCCTTCGGGTCCTTCCCATCAACAGTGCACCCAACAGACACACACGTCCCCAGAATCTCCCTCACAGTCCCGCTCAGCTCCTTAGCAATCGATCTAGGCCTCATGATCCTAGCGATCTCGATCACGTCATCAAACGAAATGTTCCCATTGTGCTTGATGTTCTTCACCTTCTTCCTGTCTCTCTCCGGCTCCTTCAAGGCCTTGATGACGAGAGCTGCGGCAGACGGAACCACCGTGACCTTAGCTTGACGATTCTGAACGGTCAGCTTCACGGTGACGCGGAGCCCTTTCCACTCTTTGGCTGTCTCTTTGGCGATGTCTTCTCCGATCTTCTTTGGGGCGAGACCGAGAGGACCGATCTTGGGGGCGAGGGAACTGGCGGCTCCGACTTCTCCTCCGGTTACGCGGACGTAGACGTCGACGATCTGGCTCGGGTCCAACTTGGGCGGCATGGTTGTAGAGTTTGATGTTTCGGCTCTTGTTGAGTGTGGGAGGCGCAGAGAAATGAGATTTTAGGGTTTTTGAAGAAGGTGAGGTTGAAACCTAATGGGCTTACATTTTGCGGGCCGATGTAAGTTACCAATTTATCCTTCTCGTGAAACGGCCCAGCTCATGCACTTAAGCAAAATATATAATATGTAAAAAAAAATTCCAAAATTTTGGAAAATATATGGGGGATAACTCCATATACCCTCTACACCCCCCCCCCCCCCCCCCCCCCCCCCCCCAAAAAAAAATTTCCGTTTATCCCTTTATTATAATATAATTTATTTTTCAATTTTTTTTAAATAGAAAAAGTGGCTAAAGACGGATTGCCCCTACCATAAATTAGATATTTACAAGATCCAACCGGAAAGATCCGACCCACACATAACAAACCCTAAAACCCGACCCAGGTAAACCAAAACGATATCGTTTTGAATTACTCAACTCATTTCCTTCTCCAAATGTCGATCCTCCATCCTTTCGTCGTCTCCTCGTCTCTCCCCTCTCGATACTCTCTATTGCGAAATCGGAGACTGAAACCCTAGAGTATCCATCTTCGTTCTTCCTTGTTCATTCTCCATCTAATTCGAAAATCCATCTTCGTTCTTCCTTGTTCGTTTGTGTCTCAACTATCTCTTTGTCTCTCTTGTCTGAAACCCTAAAGTCTAGACCACTTCGTTTCTTCTTCTTTCTTTGTCGAAATCGAGGCTCCATCTTCGTTCCTTGTGGTAAGTTTCCCTTTATTTGGTTGTTATTTGGTCGAATTTGTATGTGGATTTGAAAAAAAATTTGGGGAAAACTTTGAATGTGTCTTATGTTTAGATGTTGGCTTTGAAATTGGATAAGAACTTGGTAAATCTATTGTTTAGGTATATATTACATCGAATCTGTATGTAGACTGGTGCATTTTTTTGTGTGTTTCCGATTTGAGTGATAAATTGTATTTAATTTTTGTTAATAAAATTGTATTGGGGAAACTTAGTTGATGTTGTGTTGTTGTTTTGCGGTTTGAATTTAGTTTCATTGAGTGTTGTAATGTCTTGTACAGGGAAGTTATGAAGGGAAATCAAAAGAGAGTCCCCAATGAAAGGCGTCGTCAATCTCTTGGAATCCAAAAACTGGACTCAATTGCAAAAAGGCCGGAACCGAGAGTTCACAAGAGCAGTAAGAAGAGTAAAAAGAGTAAGAAGAGTAGGCCAGTGAGAGAGCCAGTGAGAGCACAGAGTGTAGAATCGCTCTCAGACTCAGATGAGTCCGAAAGGGAGGGGTCCAATAAGGAGGGGTCCGATAAGGAGGGGTCCGAAAGAGAGGTATATATTTTCTATTCATTGTTATTTTTAGTGAGAAATACTGAGTAGTAATTAGTAGTACTACTAGTACTTCTTGTATTACTAGCATTACTAACATGTATATATGTATTTTGATTGCAGGAAATGCAACCAATGCAACCCCTTGAGTTCTACTTCAAAAGCAGTGAGTTCCCCAAGAGTTCCAAGATACAAACTAAGTGATTTGTGACCAAGACAGTAAAGCTCATCAAGGGTAAGCCTGAGGCTGAATGGTTCACAAGTCATCCTCAGTTTCGACATTTCTTCCACATGCCAGACGAAGATAACCTGAAGCTCCAGGGGATGTGGATGTTACTCCTGCGCACCATTTGTACTCCAGAAGATGATGTTGCATGGTTTGCGGTTAATGGTGTACCCATCCGCTATTCTATGAGGGAGCATGCCCTCATCTCTGGCTTAGACTGCGGTGATTATCCACCAAACTACGAGAAGTTGGGGGGGTTATAAGTTTGTGGATTATTACTTCCATGACAGAAAGAAGATCACCATCAGCGATGTGAAGCAGAAGATGTTGTCTATGCCACCGTGTCCAGATAGATTGAAGATGACTGTCTTGTTTTTTCTTGGTCGGGTTATCAGAGAAAAGCCGAAGGATTATGGACATTTAGACCTCTTCATATTAAGGATGATGGACGATTTAGATGCTTGCAGATCATTTCCCTGGGTCGTCTAACATTTGAGGATGCAATAAAGGAGATTAAGCATGTGATGAACAATCTGAAGGGTGAAGTGAAAGAGGCATGCGCCTTTCCTGGATTCATAATCCCTTTAGAGGTAAAGCATATAGTTTTGTAAATTTTTAGTTGTTATATAATTGAAATCTGACACTGTGACAATGGATGTACTAGGTTCTGGCTTTTGAGTGTATTCCGGATTTGGGGAAAACGTTTACAATCTATTCAGACGACTCTAGTGAAGACTGTCCAAGGATGTGCAAGAGCCGGTTTACAAAGTCCAGTCTTAAGGGTTATCCTTTGGAAGACATATATGCTGCGGTTGGAGACACAAAGGTACATGTATATAGTTATAGTAGAAGCTAGATGAACATAAAATTTAACTGATCTAACTTATTGTTTTATTTTCAGGTTATCAACAGTGTGTTAGTTCCAACTATTGGTGAGAAAATTATGTTGGCTCGTATCATTGATGAGGAGCGAGAGTATGACTGTCAGGGCAGCCCAAGTGATACTTGGAACTACTGGTTAAATGTGAAGCAGAAGAATATTTGGTGGAAATAGCTATATGAGTTAGATCAAGCTGCACGAGGAGTGTTGCCAAAAAATAAAGACAAAGAAAAGGTGACGTTTGCAGAAGGATCATCCTCTAATTCTGGTTTAGATTCGAGGTTGCAAGGTCTGGAAGAGAGGATTTTGGAGTTCATGGGAGAAGGATTTGTTGGACTTCACGTAACGGTGGAGACAAAGCTAGAGGCTCTAGGCTCAAGGATGAGTCATATTGAAAAGAACTAGCGGATTTTGAAAAGAAGGGCTAAGAAAATGGAAGACAAGCTAACTTCTATTGAGAGTAAGGTGGAGCCGAGTCATGGTGAATACATTGATTTTCGACAGTGGGACTATGGTACATACGAAGAGAAGGAGAAAGCTAATTCTGAGAAGGACAAAGCTAATGCTGAGCAAGAGGCTGGGAAAGAGAACGATAACATCGAGAATACTGAGCAAGAGGCTGAGAGAAAAAATGATGAAGAAGGGGAAGAGAAAGAGGCTGATGACAATGCTCAGCAAGAGGATGAGAAAGAGAAGGATGAGCAAGACAAAGAAGACAGTGAGAGTGAGACTGATGAGTTGAAGCAATTGAAGGAGATATGTAGAGCACAAGCTGATAAACTGTGGAAAGAAATTGAAGCGGATGAAGAAGAGGTTGGAGGGAAACATGATGAAGAAGAAGGTGAAGAGAAAGAGACTGAAACCAGTGACGAAGAGAAGGAGAACAGTGAAGATGATGAGAAAGTTGAAGAAAAAGTGGTGGAATCTGAGGCTGAAGGCGAAGATGATCAAGCAGAAGTTGAAGGGAAGAGGATCAAGAAGAAGAAGTTAAAGGGAAAGAGTCTGAAACCAGGGAGCAAGATAAGGAGAAAAGTGAGACTGATGAGGTGGAATCTGAGGCTCGAGAGGCAGAGATAGAAAAAGGAACTCCGATACCACCACGTGGGAATCATACAGAGGAAACTCCCAAAGATAATCACAATGAGCCTCGGGTTGAGACGAATATAACCGATGAAACTCCAATACCACCACGTGGTAGGACTAAGGCAATGGCTGCGAGGAGACTCGTGACAAGGCCTATGGAGGGAGAACCTGGAAAAGGTGTTGAAGTTGTTGCGGAAGAGGCTGTGGAAACAGAGGGAAAAAACAGGAAGAAAGTTGCAGAAGAAGAGAAAAAAAGAGGAAGAGGCTGTGAAAGTTGTTGAAGAACAGGCTGGGGAAGTTGTCGAGGAACAGGCTGGGGAAATTGTTGAGGAATATACTAAGGAAGAAAAGCAAAGGTGGATCATGGTCGTTTACAAGGAAGCACCGAGTCCTTGGATCATGCATAGGTGCAAGGAGAATGCCGTTGTTGCTGTACCTAAGAAGAGTGGCAGACCAAAGAGGAAATCACAGTGGGTGCAGACTCCTTTCACGGAGGGGAAGAAGCGTAAAACAAAGCCTTAGGCTTATGTATTTATTAGGAATCTATGTTTAAACTTGGTAGTAGAATGTTAAGTATTTTGGATGTTTAAAACTTGGTAGTAGAATGCTTTTGAATGTTTAAATCTTGGTGTGTTGCAACAGGTTTGAAAAACTAAGTTTACAGGTGTTACCATGCCCAAAAATGAGTAAGATGGATAACTAGATTTACTGGGTTTATTACGCCAAAAAACACTATAAAAGATATACCAAAAATTAGTAAACACATGTAAAACACTAAAATATATATATATATATATATATTATTAAAAAACGAATTAAAAAATGCATTTCACATGTAAAATGTGCAGCCGTCATAAATATTTTAATATTATTTTTAACACTTAGTAATACCTATGGTAATCTTCAAGGTAATAGTAATACCACCATACACATAGTAATACTTTGGCATTTTTACGTTTTTTAGTAAATCCATCTCAAAAAAGAAGGTTTGGTAGTAGAACCAATGATTTTACCCTATTATTACCGTCAAAGAAGACATTTACATAAGTAATTTACGAGAAATATGTATTTTGTAAAATTCTGCTTACTATATTGTTAACCATTCACATACTAACAATGAAAGTTAAGGAAGTTTTTTGGGAAACCGTTAAGATTTTCTTAAACTATTGAAAATAATTAACAAAAATAGTCTAATGTATATATTTATTATATACGTAGCCTACGAATTGAAAATAATCATATAAAGATAGTCTAAATTACACATAACGTAGTGATACATATTGGTTTCGAATTGCACATAATAATACCAGTAAAACCCAGTAATCCAAATTGCACATAATAATACCCGTAAAACCCAGTAATCCATGCACACAAGGGTATTTGTCTTTATCAAATTGTTCCCTTCCCGCTGCCTTAGACATGAATGTGGCAGCAGCCACTCCATGCACACAAGGGTATTTGTCTTTATCAAATTGTTCACAACTGCAAGTATTCCTAGCCATATCAACAGTATAAACCTTGCCGTCAGTACCATGCACACTGTACTCAAGATGGAAGCTGTTTAATTCGTCAATTGTAAGAAACCCCGCATCAACACATCTTTTAGACATTTCGGTTTCCAAAATAGGCACAAGCTTCAGTGTGTATGGTATTTCAGCTGCCTCCTTCCTATGGTTGTTAAACCATTCAGACATTTTCGCAATGATAACATCAAACATTGGTAGTAAGGTATACTTTCTCGCTTCCTTAATAACACCATTAAAAGATTCTACTGAATTGGTGGTGTCAACATTGTACCTATCTCCTCTGAAGTAACATCTAGCCCACTTCTTCTCTTCAACACTTTTGTCAAGATACGCTGCTGCACTAGGATAATTCCGGCGAAAAGCATGATAAAGGTACTTGAACTCAACCTCTGTATAAGCGTGTGCGCATTCTCTAAACTTGAATGCACAAGTATCTTTGTTGTTATGGACGTGGGTTTTAACATTCTGAGACAAATGCCATATACAATACCCATGTTCGGCCTCAGGGAACACTAGACGTACTGACTTGATCACGCTTTTGTTTCTATCTGAAAGAAATACCAATCCCGAGACATCGGATATCACTGATTTCAACTGTTCCATAAACCATATCCAGCTTTCATCATTCTCACCATCTGCTACACCAAACGCAATTGGGTAGTGGTGATGATCAGGATCCTGAGCAGTCGCAACGAGGAGAACTCCACCATAAACATTCTTGAGGTGTGTTCCATCCACAATGAGGACTTTCCTCATCGCACTGAATCCTTCTATGCTAGCTCCCAGGGCAAAAAACAGATACTTTAATTTGTTGGCCTCATCCACTACCACACGAGTTCTTGTGCCAATATTTGTCTGCTCCAGCATGTGCATATAACAATATAATAAAGTAAATCTCTCTTCTGGACTTCCTCGCACTTCATTAGCAGCTTCTCTTTTTGCTCTCCATGCTGAGGTGTATAATACATGCACACCAATCCTTCGATGAACCAAATCGATCAAAACTTTGGGAACTGGTGTGTCAAATGTACCAGGATAATCTTGAGCCAAAACAAATGCAACGATTTGTGATGTGCCTTTCCTTTTATCAGGCAGTGTTCTTGTAGTAATAACAGAACATGTATGCTGCTTGATGTAACTTCTAACCGTCCAAAGATCTGTATTCTTTAGCTTTTCAACTCGCACAAACCACTTGCACCCGTCTTTGGCTCCTCGGCATTTAACTACAAATCTCGTAGTATCCGACTTAGTTATATCAAACTCAAAACATTTCTGATGTGAAGCCGTCTGAATATGGACTTTTGCTTCCTCCTTGGTTCTAAATTCTTGACCTAAAACCAAACCTGTACCATCATCCCGTGGCTGATAGACAACTCGTGGTCTTACTTCTGTATCTTCAAGCACATGCTCATCTCTTTCCGTGAAATTCCCATGCATCTCATGCATCTCAATGTCTCTGTGAAAAGTGAGCACGCCACCAGTTGCACCATTCTCAGTACCATCTTCATCACCAGCCTCTCTATCAGGCAGTGTTCTTGTAACGACAGAACATGTATGTTGCTTGATGTAACTTCTAACCGTCCAAATATCTGAATTCTTTAACATTGCAACTCGCACAAACCACTCGCACCCATCTTTGGCTCCTCGACATTTAACCACAAATCTCTTAGTATCCGACTTAATTATATCAAATTCAAAAGATTTCTGATATGATGCCGTTTGAATAAGAACTTTTGCTGCCTCCTTGGTTATAAATTCTTGACCTATAACCAAATCCATACCATCATCCCGTCTCTGATTAACACCATCATGCATCTCAATGTCTTCGTGAAAAGTGAGCACACCACCATTACCATCTTCATCACCAGCCTCTGTAGTCTCTTTATCAAATATACCGACATAGACATCAGTTTCATCATTCTCAGTCCCATCTTCATCACCAGCCTCTATAGCCTCTCTATCAGATATACCGACATAGCCGTCAGTTTCATCATCCTCTTCTGAAAGTTGTACTTCTTCATTGATGATCTCCACATGTAGAACATTTCTACACATCTCGTGATTTACTTGCAGTAGATAACAAAAAACGTATTCATCATTCCAGATGTATGATGGCTTGTACGAATACAATACCATTGGAAAGTAACTAATCTTCACTTGCACCTTAGCTTCATCTACCTTTATCTTTCTGCAAATACGCTCAACCAAACCAGAGTAAGTGATCTCCTCCATTGATTTCCTCAACACAATCGTGTGAATTTCATCTTCTCCTTCACCATCTCCCGAGATCCATTTTATTTGAGGCCCATCCTTCATATAATATCCTCCATAATCAAAACATATAATTGCGCAATGCGGATTTTGCATTTTCCTGAAATAAAATAGAATATCATTAGAATTATCATTATCACACCGTACAATCTTTTCTTACTAATACTAATTTAATTCAGTACTATACATAGTAATACTAGAAATACTAGTAAGAAATATCAATTTAGTAATCCTAGTAAAACTTTTTTGCTTTAGTAAAACTAGTTATACCAGTAATACCCAGAACTTATCCTTGTCTAACTAATCCGCTTTTAGGACGATATTGTTAGGATTTTACATTACCCATGATGTATAATTCATCTTAAATGAAATTACACACAGAAAATCATCAAAACACACATAAAATATACCCAAAATCTATAAACACAGTTTTCAAAATCTTTTTTAATTTCTCATAATTTTCATTGGATCTTCTTTTTTTTTACACTAGCCGAGATATACAATTGTTTTAATAACATTTCAGTAAAAAATTCATCAAAAATGGACGTAAAAAAGTCCCAAAAGCCCTAAAAAATTCGTTTTTAACCTCTCAAATTTTCATCAAATCTTACATTTTAAACGTTACCCTTCATATACACGATATTTAAATGTAATATCATAAAAAAATTCATCGAAAACAAACCTGAATTCCCTGGTTTTGAGCTTCAAAAATCGCTTATGGAGGATGAGAGTAAGAGAGGTTGTACGATGAAGAAGGAGACATGTGGGTCAGAAGAAATCTGTTTGGTTAAGGTTGTTTTGTAGGCCATGTAGGTAGTTGAATTATGGTTGGTTTATTTAATTGGAGAAATAAATGAAATGCTAGTTTGGGGAGTGCAAAGATAAAATGGTAGAAAGAATAGAAAGAAGGCATTGAAAATTCATTTAAGGGGGCATGGGGTATATGGAGTTAATCTCCAAAATATATGTCAATGCTTCATTTGCTTAAGGACCGGTCATGATTATACAATATATATATATGTATAGACCCTCAAAATTTGTTAAAAAATCTCTTACAAACATTTACTAAATCACTTATAGCCTCTCAAAATCTCATGATCGCCTAAAGTGTAATCGAGATCAGTTTAAAGATGCTCTTTTCTTTGATGTGGAAGATGCAATCCATAAGCTTTAGATTCTAGAGACTGAGAACTCATCCAGTTATTCAGAGTTATTATGATCATGGAAAAACTGACAAATAAGAAGAAGAGTTAATCTAACATCTAACCAGATTGTTTGATTGTATAAGGTCCACTGGCCATAGAAGATTATAGCAAGTCATTAATGTGATTCTTAGTCATTAAACCATGAGTGAAACTGCTTGTGTGAGTTTAGTTTAGTCACAGATGTTGTATAGACTACAAAATTTGATTCTATAGTCAAAAGTTTCTAAGATCTTTAAAAATATGTTTCCTTCCTTAAGTAAGATCTATATAGAAATCCCTTCACATTCAATAGTTATATGTTTATGGATCCTGATTAGTAATCAGTCTTCAGAAGAGTAGCCAATCCGCTCGATCTCCCAACAAAGCTTAGAAGCAACACTTTCATGACAAGGTGAATATTCCTGCAAACAGAGAGACCAATAACAAGTTTTTATGTTTTTCAATTTGAAGAAATTCAGAAACCAGTTTCTTTCTTTTTGAATCCATCAAATGGCAAGTTACCTCAAGCTTCTTTACAAGCTCCTTAGCCGTAGGTGCAGAGATTATGATCTGGCGTGCGGTTGGACTGATGAATCCTTCTTCAACAGCTTTATCAATGAAGGAGAGCAAAGAGCTGTAGTATCCATCAACATTAAGCAAACCCACCTGCAGCAAAAAAAATGATAATTAGCTTTTAATGACTTTGGGTTTGAAATTATCCACATAAGTTTGAATCTTTATGTGGATCATAGTGAAGGGTCTTTACCGGTTTGTCATGTATCCCAAGTTGAGCCCATGTTATGACCTCCAACAGTTCTTCAAGTGTTCCATATCCACCTGCAATTTCAAATGCAGAAAAAGATTATAACCTATATACATTTTTATTATTATTGTTATTATAATATGGTCAAGTCAACAAATCATGCTTCATCTGCAAGGTCTTACACTCTTACTGAAGAACAAGACCTTCCTATCACGGGCAAAACATGCTTTATCTCTACGACTGTTTCAGGTTTTGTCTTTTTACATTAAACACGTAATAAAAATCAAAAGTTTGCTCACTGTACCTCCCAAGTAAAAAGGCAAATAACAAAGAAACAGAGCAAAGAGAACAGATTAATCTAATTTTCAGCGCGAGATGCGGATGGGCCAAAGCAACTTTATTCATTATTTTTTAAACTATTTATATTAACGATAGACCATGGATTTTACCTATTATTGACCATGGTTTATAAGAGTTTTAAGATACATTTACTATTATATAGAGTCTATTTATAATATTTACAGGTCCATATACTATTTGCATGGAAATGATGTATTTGGAGCTATTTGAAGATCTTTTGAGTTTCGTTGGAAGCAAGAGATGGTCGACGGTCGCAATTCAGTATCGACCGACAGTTACCACCAAATATCGATCGATGTTGGGTTCCTCACATTGATCTATTATGAAGCCATCCGAGAATTAATGACAAATTAGAAGATTTCAAGTTTCACAAAAGTCTTAATAATTACATCATTAGTCCTTGGCCGCCTGTTAGGCTATTTATTAGGGTTTTGTATCATTTTAGAGACCGACTTGCCTAGAGACCTTTTTAGACCTAGTTTGGAGGGGGCAAGAAGCCACCATTGAAAGAAGAGAGCTTAGGATTGGAGAGATAGATCATCTACTGCAAAACAGAGAAGATCTTGAACTCCCTTGTTTTCATTATTTCTGTTACTTTTACTATTTATTTTATCTAAGTATTATTCAGACCATCATAACCATGTGTTTCATGAATATGTCTGGGTAGTCCTTACTGTTAGGTTTAGGTTTTTCAAATGGATTGATAAATGTAATACTGACATAACAATTGCTAGGGTGTTTAGAAATATAGTTCCTTCGTCTAGTTGTGCTTAAAGCTAAGTTTAGCATTGATCATCCTTTAAACTTAGATCTTAGGATTAATTGGGATCAAACCATTGCTTGACTCAATACCTGAAAATAACTAGAATGATCTAACTGACTAGATACAGACGAGAGTTGGTCTAGTGAGTTAGAGAATATAAATCAAACTTGTCCGTAAAGCTTTCTGGAAGAAATATCGATCGACGCAGCGATAGCCCTGTCGATCGATATTTTGAAAGGTATATCGATCGATATTCACAAAGAATTATCGATCGACACTTTCTCGTGATTAAAATACGAGAGTTGAGATCCGAGATCCAGATTAGATAATCAAATAGATTATATCTTAGTTTGAATTCAAGAACAATTAATATTAATAAACCCTTAATTTCCCAAGTTAAGTTTTACTTATCATACCTGAGAATATACCTGAATCTAGCTACTTCAACCAAATGTTAACAACCTCAAAACAATCAATCGAGTAATAAATTTGCTCACCAATCCATTTACTGCATTTAAAACTTATAAATCATTCAATCTAGATTTATTTAAAGACCATAATCTATTGTGTAATCCTAGAGTCTCTGTGGATTCGATCCCTAAGTACTACATCCGAATCTTTTATTTGAGAGAGTAATTTACTACTTATGGTAATTTGAGTGATATCAATTAAAACCCAAAATAAGTATACAATTTAAATTCTAAACTTAAAAGAATAGCTTTCACACTATACAGCTTGGATTTGACCAAGAAAACATGTTTTTACCAATGTTTCTTCTTCTTCCCTCTTCTTTGGCAAAACTAGTCAAAATGTTAAACCCTTTTCGGTGCTGTTTTTTTTTTTATTAATCAGAATTATTATCCTTTTTCATTGGTTTCCCCAAGTTACAAAGCCAAAAAGATGCTTTATTAGATTCTTAAACAAGGCTGTCACTAAACTTCCACCAGTTTTTATATTACATAATCATTTACTTGTTTAGAGAGCTGAGACATTTACAGAGAGAAGACAAACATCAAAACTGACGCGACTTTGAACTACTTCGAGATTTAAGAAAAGATTATAAAACTTCAATACTAACCTGGTAAGGCAAAAAAAAAAAAAAAAAAAAAAAAAAAAAAAACCTGGTAAGGCAATAAAAGCATCAGAGTGTCTAGCCATCTCTGCTTTTCTTTGATGCATATCTGCAACTGCTCTTACTTCTCCTACTGTTTCACCCGTCAACTGCCAAAACAAAGAGACCCCAAGTCCCCATTTAACTAATAAACTTTGAAAAGAAAAACAGCTTTAGACTATTCTATGACCAGAAGCAATGATGGCAATGTAAGCAAATTGGCTTATTTTAAATTTCCTTACAAGACTTATTTTAAGCTCTCTAATATTTAATATGAAAGGGGTTTGGTTAGGGATTTGTATAAAAAATTTAAACAAAGAGGAATCAGTAAGCATACTAAAGAAGTTCTTAGCAAGAATACCTCTCTAGGCATGAGTGTCTTGGGAATAACTCTGTGGTAAAAATGACAACAAAGATGAGAAAAAGAGAGAAGTATGTATTAACTGTATCCTTAGATTAAGTGATTAGGTGAAGAGTTACCCAATAACATGACGACCACCATCATGAACAACTTGTGAAACAATACCCATCAAACCTATGCTTCCACCTCCATAGACTAGATCAATGTTCCTCGAAACCTGAAACAGCAAACAAAACAGAGTAAGCTTAGTCAACTTTCGTTTCTCATTACTGCTAGATTGATAAATGAGCTAAGAAGAGAAAATCAAAACAAAAGATACTTTATATGGGAACAAAAAGTCCCATGCGATATTAGTTGCCTCCCAATCATAATATAAGATGAACATATTTGTTATTGTTTTTTTTTTTGAACTGAACATATTTGTTATTGTTTACCAAAAAATATAACCTGAATACATTAAAAAAAAACTTAAAATCTAAGGTTTTAAGTTACCAAAGAAACATAAGTTTCACATATCAACAATACATAATTACATATTAAGGTTCACTTGTAAGTTATGTATATATCAAATGAAAGTGTTTGAAATAGAAGAAAACATGCTTTTACGTTTGCAAACATAAGAGGACGCACAGAAAACATCTGGTGAAACATAACCATTTAAAACTAAAAAAAGAAACAGAATATAAGAGACGTGGTAACTAAAGAGAATACCAATTCGTTGCCTAGATCGACAGCAGCATCTTGGTAGCTACTCTTCTTGCCTTGGCTGCTTCCACAAAACACACAAATTCTTTCAAACTTTGACTTTTGCATAGTATCGTTGTTGACCTCCATTGATTACGATGAGATAACTAAGCTAATAATAATCTAATCTTTTGCCCCCAAAGAAAACAGAAATCAAAAGTTTCGAGTTTCTTAAATAACCTCACTTGTGTGCTAAAGAACATAAACGAGAGGTACACACCATGCAAGTGTCAAAAAAGAAGCATTAATAAATAGTATAAAGTTAAAAACTCAAAACTAAGATATTTTGGTGTTTCTTTGCCCACTCTTGTTATTTTATACAAAGTGCGTTTTCTCGTCACGCTTATTTATTAGAGTTTTGGGATTCGAATGTTTTAATCCGCCCCGCACCGCACCGCAACGCAACGCAGTTAGCAGTAACAAAAATCTTTGCATATACTATATATCTATACGTTTTTATAACTGTTAAAACCGCACCGCTCAATCCGCTGTTACCATTCGGAGCCTTGGTTTATTTTTATTTTTATTTTTACAACGAACGGCTATTCTATTACTCAAAGTTAAAGCAGACCGGAATAGAACAACCAATAAAACAAAGCTCTCTATAGAAAGACCTTGGACCTCGCAGTCTTAGCTAAAGAGTCAGAAATCTGATTTTGCGATCGTGGAATATAAGTGATCTTGAAGTCCGGGAATCATATCTGCAGAGTCTCTATCCTCTCCAATTTTGTTGCAAAGCTTGGCCAAGCATGAGGCTCCTTAATCATAGCGATCAGCTCCTTACAATATGTCTCAAAGCTCTGGCATGTTGAGTGTTAAAGCATATTCTCCATCGCTCATCGCAGTGTTTCTACTTCTGAATGCAAGGCATATTCGCGTCGAATGTAATTTCGTGTCCCTATAAGTTGAATCTTCCCAAAGCTATCCATCCAAATTCCCTAAAGAGTTTGTCATTTTGGGCCTTCCAAATATATCAGATTATCTAGGGATAAAGATCTATGTCTAGTTCTGGCATGACAATGTTGTTCTTTCTCCGGTAGTCCATATTTCCGGTGCCTTAGTTTATTTATTTGATGAATTTTTCAGTATTTCTTTTATTTTTTTTTATTTTTTTTTTTGGGGGGGGAGGGGCTCACACGTGCGTCTCAAGTCTCAACCAATTTTAAAATGCAATCTATACTATTATTTATGAAGTGATTTAACTTATTTGTCATGATTTCCATGATTTTAAGTAATTTGCTTATTTGTCATATTTTAATTAGGTTTAAGCTGAGTCATTATCTATAAATAGTTTTTAAGTGATTTAACTTATTTGTCATGATTTCCATGATTTTAGGTAATTTTGCTTATTTGTCATGTTTTAATTATGTTTAAGCTGAGTCATTAATTTATAAATAGTTTTATTAATAGTTTTTAACTAAGTCAATAATTTATTAATTTAAATAATACAACTATAAAATATGTAATTAGATATATAACTATTTTAATTTTGCTTATTTGTCTTGTTTTTATTAGGTTTTAGCTTAGTTATTAATTTATTATTAGTTTTTAGCTGAAGTCATTAATTTATTAATTTAAATGATATAACTATACATTTTGTAACTAGATATATATAATTGTTTTAATTTTTTCTTATTTGTCATGTTCTCCATGATTTAAGTTAATTTTGCTAATTTATCATGTTTTATTAGGTTTTAACTATTCATTAATTTATTATTAGCTTTTAACTGAGTCATTAATTTAAATAATACAACTATTTCAAGATTTGTAATTAGATACATATATTTTTTTTTTAAATTGTAACTTTGACGAGTTATGATCAATTCTTATTATTCCATTTTAAAATCATATTTGTTAGTGAATAATTTTAAATCATATTCCTTACTAAATGTGGAACATAATCTATCTTTTAATATAGTTGATAGCTTAATGATAGTAAAGATAATGTGTAAGTGATATTTATCTTAGTCTAGGTCGTATTATAGTTATAGTAGTATGTAAATACTAATACATAGAATTATGATGCCAACTTTATCTTAGTATTCATTTTAATAATCTATTATTATAATTTGCCGACTCTATGCTATGATTGTATATATTCTCATCATACGTTTGATGGGAAATACACACAAAATTTACAAAATTTCATCTTTAAATAATATGAAACACTTCAAACGTTTGTCTTTTGGAAAAAGAAACATGTTTCACTTTTTCTTATTGGAGATATTGAGTCGGCTAAATATTGCTATAAAATTAGAGTAAAGGTGTTGATACTTTAGAATCATGAAAAAAACAAAATTTGTTTCAACTGAATTGGTGTTGGTTGATATCATCGTAAATATTAATTTATTTTATTATTGATTCACATTAATTATACGATTTGGTGTTAGTCAGTTATTTTGAAATTTATCTTCTTAGGGAACTAGGGACTCATGCTTCTATTGATAAATGTTCTTTTGGCGACTTGTCTTTTGGTAATTTCCGATCTAAGTTATGTCAAAGAGATTATTTTATTCTGCGTAATTTTACTTCCGATGATTAGACCATAAAATATAAAACACCTCCTCTGCTTTTTAAGATAAATTTCTATAGAACAACCAAAATCATACCTTGTGATGATTTTTCAAAAAAGTTAAAAAATAATTATTTCATGGAATTTAAAGAAATATTGGGACGTCAATATGAAAAAGAATGTTTAGCCGGTAAATTTTCTATATCATATTTTGTTTTAATTCATATATTCAATTTATGATATGTTTTAATTTTTAATTTTTCTTTCAAATTTTTTTTGTGTTTAGATATTATTGGCGAAGTTGTGAATGTTGAACCTTTATAATATATCATTGCAATAGGAAAATATTTTACTAAGTTAGAATTAATTACTATTCGTGACACAATGTAAATTTTATTCAGAGTTTAATTTAATATTTTTTTTGTTTTTATGACATGAGGCTTATTTAATTTTTTAATATTTAGTGATACATGTTTAACATGCACATTCTTGGTATGCAAACCAAGTATCTTATTTTTTTCAACCAGTGATATGTATTATTGAGTTTTATTCAAGTTCTCTGCATAGTTCTACATGGCCAAGAACTGTACTACTAAATTAAAGATTTGCTCCTTTATATTGAGTACGCTTACACTTAAGCTAAAAATTTTAAAACTAGACTCTTTAATATTAAAAAAAGCTTGGGATTCAATTTTCAGATAAAAGAATCATGTATAAACAATAAAAAAATATTGTTAATAAAAACCGAAAACACACAAAAAAATATTTATATCTAATTAAATACATTAGCATAAAATAAATATAATAGTAAAAAAATATTAAGAATATATATTAGCTCGCACAAGGTGCGAGCCCACATTTAGTTTTTATGTATTTTGCCAATTAATAAATTTTTCGGAATGAGAAAACAAAACATAGAAGCGCAAGTTTATGAAAATTGAGTCTTATAACTATTTGCAGCATCAACTCTTTTTAATATTTAATTATGTGATAATAACATTTTAAGCTTCTAAATAAATACTAATGCATTTTTAAATAATAAATAGTTATGTTATTAATAAAGTTATACAATCATTTTTGATTTTATAATGTTATAAGATGTCAATTTATTATGTATTGAATGAGAGCTAAATAATTATAATAAAAATTATAATAATTTTAATAATTTAATTTGTTTTCAAATTTTGTAATAGTTAGTTTAGATATTAATATTTGTTAGATTTATAATAAGTTAAATATAATATAAATATCTTGATTAATATAACAATTATTTATTTATGCAGCAAAATTTATGTAATCTTACAAAAAATCATTCCACAATTTTAGTTATGCGCAAATTTTTTTAAAAATTCGCAGTTCAGTTATTGTTATACAATTCCACGATTAAGAGAGTTTACCATTGAGACTAATGCTCATATTGGCATGCGTGGACCTCCCTTGCGTTTCTCGTTATTTGTTTCTTGTTTTCCAAAACATTATTAAAATCATATTATATGATTAATTCAATTAAAAACTCCATATACTTGAAAAGGAAATATTATTCGCATTCTTTTTATATTTTCATAATAATCTTTAAATTTGTGGTGCGAAAATAATGGAGAGTGACAGAGAACATTTTTAGATCAAAGAAACTGATTTAGATATAAAGCTATTTCACTTTTTGATTCTATTTACAAGAAGACAGAACAAAAATTTCGTTTTCGACAAGGAAAACAAAAATCAGATTCTTATTGTCAACATACATCTGGACATGTAAGATGGGTCAAAAGATGGTTTACTTTAACTTTAATATTAAAATGAAAACGTGATCAAACTAGTGATGAGTAAAGCAAGAGATCGATACACGACATGTAACGTATGCACATATGCATATAAAATATGCGTAATTAGAGATGATGGTGTCTTGGTTGTGGAGCAATGTGCCATTGATGATTGAAATACGAAACACAAAATGATCGAGTAATGGTCTTTTATTTATCAGTGTCGTCTTGTAACTCTCGTTCACCCTCCCCATGTACTCATCTTGTTCTATTTTGTTCGTTAAGAGTATCTCCAATGTTTTTATGTAATTTTTATTTCAAAATAAAATAATTCTAAAATTAAATTAAGTTTTTTTTTAATCTTATTTTATTTTAAAATAAGAAATAGGGTGGTAGAACAAAAAATTATTATATTACTCTAATTTAAGAACAAATTCATTAATTTTTACTCCATTTTAGAGCTAAAAGTATAGTAGTGTTAAAATATATTTTATTGCAAAATAAAGAGAAATGAAAACGAAATTTGAAGTGGAAAATGCAGATAGAAATGCTTTAACAAACATATATTTTGAACAGTATTAATTTTGATTATTAGATAGTTCGCTCCACATTTTATCAGGTTATTAAATCATCTGAACGTATGTTTAGTATGAACCTTTATAGCTGTTATAGTCAGTATGCTAACTACTATATTGTTCTCTTACATGGATAGTAACCCCCATACTCGTAATTAACTGGACATTGTTATAGTCAGTATGCTAACTACTATATTGTTCTCTTACATGGATAGTAACCCCCATACTCGTAATTAACTGGACATAGATATATAGTTAATATATACGTGTTTTTTTTTTTTGTCATCAGCATAAACATACTCATACAGACTCTGTGAACCAAACTGGAAGATGTTGATCCATGTGAACGACGAAAGACGGCTGTTTCCTGGCACTACGTACTAGGCTATCCGCCTTTATATTTTGCGTTCTTGACACATGGATAATCTCTGATCGAGAAAAGCTTTCCTTCAGGACTTTAATATCTTCTAAATAACTTGCAAAAGCTGGCAATTCTTCTGGTTCCGAAACGATCTTCACCAATTGAGAACAATCCGTTGCAAACGTAACCTGAAATTGACGTAAGTTCCTCATACATTCCATTGCCCAAAGTAATGCTTCCATTTCCGCATGGAGAGGAGATAGACTAGCCCGAATATTCCTTGCCCCCATCAGCCCATTAAAGCTTTCTAAAGTACTGAACCACCCCTGTCCAGAGAAACCATCATTCTCTTTCCATGAACCATCTATGAAACACCATCGACCTTAGATTACCGGTAATGCCATAACCTCTGCATGTGCCCCGGTCCTCTGTTCTTTTGCTATCTGCGCCTCAGACCATAGCGTGGACTCTGTTTCTGCTACTATATACGTGTCTAGGCGTGTGAAAATTAATCAAATTAATTAAAAGAAATGGCAATCCAAAAAACTCCCAGTGACGGCCTATTAGGTTATATGTTGTAGGTTTAGAGATTGTAAACAAATAATTACCTCTTGAAACCAATGTGTATATATTTGTATCTTCATGCTTGCATGCGCATTTAAATCTTTTGTATTGTTTTTTAATTGCATCCCTTCATTCCCCTTGGGTTTCCCACTATCAAACCTAATTTGTATACATTATACTCCCATGGGGTTGTGTTTCAAAAAAATACTCCCATGGAGTAAAATAGTCGACCATGATGAAATTGTAAGAGGACATAGTTATAGCTCACTCTCGATATATTCAACATCTATTAGTATACTAGATTGATATATATATATATATATATATATATATGCCTAATGCCTTATATATACGGCCAGCAGTGGATAATTAACGAAAAAAAAATCACTTGCTTTGGAAACATTTGTATTGTGTTCTGGCAATACTAATTATTTTTATATTTTAGCTTCAACGGTTTGAAAAAAAAGAAGCATAAACGTGTTTTTGTAGTCTTATTTCTTATGACTTGATTCAACTATTTCAATTTGATTTTATTAAAATTTTAATAAAGTTAAAACTATAACTTATAAAAATATTTTTAGTTATATTATATTATATTTAATTATTATATATATATATATATATATATATATATATATATATATATATATTGTAATAAATTTTGGATATTTTTTTCTTCTAGTTAAAATATGTTAAACTAAGAAAATCAATTTGTTAATAAACTTAATGAACCGATAAATTTAAATAAAATTTTAATGATTTATCAATCAAAAAATTATTTGATTAGTGTTGCTTTAGTTTTGCATTTGTTGATGCACATTTACAATTTAATTTTTATAAAATGTATATTTATATCATCATTAATGCTAATTTTCTATATAAGTATTTATTTTTGGCAAGACAATTAAAATATATTAGTACTAATAACTCATATATCACTACTAAATTAATATATATTACATTAGTAAAAAATAAACTAAGTGGTAGATATAGTTAATAGTTATTAACATATTAAAAAAAATTTACAAAAAATATATTAAATTTTGTAAGGACAATTGTGCATGTCACAGTTAGATTAGTGTCATGTCACATTTTTCCAAAGCCATTTCATCATTTTTTTCTCAGAGTGATTGTAATGATGATATATGTAAAAATCACTTGGTAAATAATATGTAGGAGATAAAAACTAAATTTGATTAAAAAACCATTTATAGAGCATATTTATATATAATTTATCAATAAAGAGAACATCCCTTATATATTAATTGAAGAGCATTACAACATTGCTTTTGTAACCACGTGTCATCACTAGGATGATTCTTAAAATCTTTAAAAAAATTAGTTGGTCAATCTAAACATTTATTATAATTTTTATTAAACTAAATATAAAATTGATTAGTAGTATACAAAAAATATTCTCTCTTTTTTTCCTTCAATAAAAACTACAGAATTAGCTAATATGATTAACATATATATGATAATTAATTATTTTAAATAATAAAGATTTAATAATAACTTTTTTATCATTCATCTATATGATAATTAATTATTTTAAATAATATAGATTTAATAATATATATTTGTGTATCATTCATCATTATTGTTTACTTTTATATTAACTAAACAATCACATTAATCATATGATAAAAAATAGATTTTTTCTTATATGTTATATTTTAATTTTGTAAAACGATTTTAAATTACTAATATTGTTCAAAGTCTCGCACTAAAAATTTTGTGATCAATGGTTTAACTTTTTTTTATAACAAGATACCAATTATCATAAAATCATATGAATAAGAAGTTTCATTTAATAGATATTCAAATTAAATATATATATATATATATATATATATATATATATATATATATATATATTATTAAAATTAAACTATATACCATATAAAAATAAATAAATATGTCAATTTCAAAATTTTCATTGCAAAAGTATTGAGATCTTAATATTTTAATATTAAAATTTTCATTAAATTTTTAAAAATGATTATAAATTACTAAAATGATTATCACACTAAAATTTTTGTGATTAATGGTTTATTTTTTTGGTAAGAAAATATACAAATGTTAATAAAATTATATGAGTCGGAAGCCTCAATTAATAAATTTCTATATTAAAATATACTATATATCTATGTCAATATCATTTAAATTAATTATATAACATAAAAAATAAATGAAATGATTGTTTTTATTTATTTACCAATATAAATTATTGTAAATAAAAAGGGATTATTTTGATTTATGTGATTACTCCGATAATTTTATACATAATGGTTACCCACTTCTCAATGATTCAATATATTTATTATTTTATAATACATAATTAACACAAAGTAAATAATAATATGTAAAAACAATTTGTATATATAATAGAGTGATTTACGTTGTGGGTCACTTTTTGACTTTGTCTACCAGGCTGGGTCACTTTGGGCTACTGAGACACATTCTGAGTGGTAGAATACTATAGTACCCCTTGAAAGGCAAACTAGAGTGGGTTTAGTTAGTTTGGGTCTTTACGCGGGTTTAGGTTTTGAAATTCAAAATCCCAGCCTTTTTTATTAGTAGTTTATTTTGTTTATTTCCATTGGGGCGCGAGAAGGGAATGGGAAGCGCTGCCATTTTCAGATTTAGAGACTTTTAACTCGTGGCTCTGACGAAGGCGACAGAGAGATAGTTTGTGAGGATAGTTGAGTGTAGACCTTTGTAGATTCCGAGATGACGACGAGGCGTAGACGACCAGGGAAAGAGCACGTGGGTGGTGAGTTTCCGACCTAACCATATTCGTGTGGTTCACTGAGTTTTAGGTTTTTGGTAATTTCGTGGGTTGATGATGGAGGGTTCAATCGAAGGTCGGGGATGGGTGTTCAAATCAATATAGGAGTGAAAATTTGCTCATTATAAAAAATTTCTTCGTTTGCAGAGGAGGAAAATTCCGGCGATGGACCCGATGAGAGATTGCCGGAGAGATTGTTTGCGACGGACGGATACCAAAGTCGGCGTCTTAATGTTTATTCGAGTCTGGAATTCCTAGTCGCGGTGAAGGATGTTCTTCGTGGTACGCCGGAGATGGATCGGATTCTGGGTTCTTGTTTTGGGAAGTTGTTTGAATTACCTATTCGTTGATGTAGCTACTCCTCCGTGATGATACACGCGCTGCTAGCGAGGCAGTTGGTGATGAAGAAGAGGTACGTAGCCTGGCCAGTGTTTGGGGGCAACCCTCTAAGGTTCTCAATGGTGGAGTTTGGCCGTGTCACTGGGCTCCCGTGTGGAGAGTTTGAGGAAGGATATGTTGTAGATATGAAGCTGAAATACAAAGAGGAGGACTATGCCTACTGGGACAAGTTGTTTGACGGCAGGCGCGACATAACTATTCCTGACGTAGTTCAGATGGTGACAGAGGACCTAACCATTTCGCGCAGCCGACGGTTGAAATTGTGTTTAATAATAATTATTGATGGGGGTGCTCATAGCCTCAACCCAACCAGCTCGGCCTACACTTAAGCATGTGAAGCGGGTTGAGAGTCTGAAGAATTTCTTGGCTTTTCAGTGGGGGAGGGAGTCATTTTACTGGACTGTGAGCGACATGATTCCACCCTAGAGGATAATGGGGGTATGCGATGACCCGACGGGAGATTTTTGCACCAAGCTGAGGCAGAAAACCAAAAAAATGACTGGTTTGCCACTGGCGCTCTAGCTAGTGACATATGAATGCATACCGCAGCTTTTGGCTAGGCTTAGTGGTAAGGATGACCAGAAGATTATAGACTGTCAAAGCCTCCCACAACACACGGGATTGAACTTGGTGGACGTCTTGGAGGCTGAGCACCATCCTGAGGTAACGTTCTGGAATTGTAGTGATGTGGGGTAGGCGTGTACACGAAAGTTGACGTGAATTTATGTACAATTGGGTACCTGGTGTACGCACGTACCGAAGCTCAGATTTTGTTTTGTGTTTGTGCTAATTGTTGTGGTGTTCTGGTGGGTGCAGCTGACTGTGAAGCCTATGATGGAGATAGGGCCCGACGGCTGGGGAGAATGGGATGATGAGATAGATGATCGGAGGGTGAAGTACATGGTGAGGCTTATCGAAGACGGACATAAGTTCAAGAAGTCTATGTGACGTGGTGGTGACGCAACAGAGGATTTGTACGATCATGAGAAGCGTAAGGCCGCAAATAAGAGGAAAAGGTAGGGCAGTAGTTCGAGAACCAATTCTGGGGGGCCATATGTTGAAGCAAATACGGTTGAGCACCTACTTCAGGAGGCCAAGTTTGGTAGATGATGATAAATATGAAGAGCTAGTTGCACGGTTTGATGCTTTGGAAAAGGTTGTTGGGTGGATGAAAAAGAGGTTAGGAAGGCGCAAGCGGATGGGGGTTACACCGAGGAAGGAGATGTTCTGTAGTAGGAAAAGGCTGAAGGAAAAAAGAAGAAGAGTGCAGCAGCGGCTGAGGAGGAATATTTGTCAGATGAGGACACAGAAGAACATAAGGATATACCTGAAACACCGATTGTAAAAGATGTTGGTGAGAATGAGGATGTGGATGAAGTTGATGTAGGAATAGGTAATGAAAATTTACCTGCTGAGAGTGAGGATGTGGAAGCAGAAGACGAGGAAGACATGGAAGATAGTGTTGATGAGGATGAAGAGGAGGATGAGCAAGAGAAGGGCAGTGGAGCAATGGATGTGGAGATGGAGGGGATGTCGTATGAAGAACCACCAGAAGTGCTTGCACCGTTGAAGGAAGGAGATGGTGTACCGCTGGAGTGGGTAGATGGTGGGGCAACTGCTAAGAGTGGTTGCGTACTGTACAGGGTGACAACTAGCAAAACTTTCTTTGTGAGCGAGGATGAGGTAAGCAAATGACTTGTGGGTTAATATTGATTTCTGTTTCCGTATTGTAATTCTAGTAATTTTGCAGGGTTGCATTGATGGTGGAACTTCTGGAAAGATGGCTGTTGGCGAAGCAAAGGATGGTGTCAATGTTGCAGAGGATGGGGACGAAACAGAGTCAAAGGTGTGTGTTGAATGGATGTTTCTGCTTTCAGTAGGTTTTGTTTGGGTACTGAACGCCTTGAATGTGATTTGATGCAGGAATCGGATGGAGTGATAGTAAAGGAACATGTAGGCCCTTCTGGAGATGGAGGCATGGGTGACTGTATAACTAAAGTCGCGCAGGTAAGCTGTACATATGGACAATCTGTAGTTGTGTACTTGTTAGAGGAGGAGCATAATGCTAAACGGTCTGAGGGTGTTTCAGGGCAACGTTGTCAAACCAAGAACATGAGCTGAGGATGTGGGCGGAGCTGAGTTTGAGGAGAGTACGGAGGTGAAGTTTATGTTTGTAGTTTTTTGTAGTGAATTTTAGTTTTGTGTGTGCGCTGAACAACTTTGATTTTGACACGTAAGAATTATCTGGGCTGGACAAACTGGTGGGAGCGATTGTTAGGGGTGCATCTGGGGAAGTAGATGTGGGTCATGAAGCCAATACAGTAATTAAGGTGAGCTGTACATGTATACGAGTTGGTGTGAATTGTACATCTATTGTGGTGTAGAGTAGGGGTACAATGTCGGATTGTTTTGATGGTCCGGGTTGTGAGTTAATTTGTGTTGCTTTGTGCATGAGAAAGATGAATCATATCCCGAAGGAGGGAAGAAAGTATCAACCCCTGTTTCTAGTGTTGGACAGAACGGTGATGAAATCAAAGGACTTGGGAAGGTGTGTTGTACATATGGACGGTGTGGATATTATTGTACATGAGAGTCGTATATTCTTGGTGGTAGTTGTAATATATTTTTTTTGTGGGTTGTAATGCAGGTAGATGGGGTTGAAGATGTTGCGGATGTTGGAGCTGTAAAGGCTAGCGATGGGAATGAGATGATAACGTGTTCTAGCGACTCATCACCGTGTCCGAGAAGCGAGAAGCATGAGCCGGCTGAGGCGGAGGCTAATTTGGCTTCATTGCTATTAGCGAAGAAACCTTTTAGCATAGATCAAATTGTGCATGCTGTGGAAGACATTGACTTTGGGTATTTTGAGAAGGTCTTGCTTGCAAACCCGAAAGTGTAAGTGCATAAATCGCGAATGTATGAATAAGGCGTGGTTTCTTTCGGTGCAAGTTGCATCTTGGTGCGGGAAAGTATGATTTGGATAATCAGTTTTTCCTTGACCTTGCAACACTATTGTAAATGGGTGTCAACGAAGGAACGTCATTCCAAACCTCTCGTTAGTGAAACTTATATATGTGGGATGTATTGGTGAGATATTTTGTTTGTTGCGGCAACATATGGAAGTGTTGGTGGATTATGTCAGTGAGATGCATGGGGCGCTGTTGAAGGAAAACAGGGCCATCTTTGTAGATCCATGGTTTGTAGATCATCGGTTAGGCAAAGCTAGGTCGTTTAAGGCGGCAACATACAAAGGCAGAGTGTTTTCGGATCCAAAGCTAGCAGGATATTTAACGAAGGAGGGGAAGAAACTCGGTGGGGATGTGGACACAGTTTATGGGCCCATGATTTGGGGTATAAATCACTGGGTTGGTTTGGCCATAAACATCCGCACTTGGAGTTTTCAGGTGTTTGATTCAGATCGCAGTCTGAGGAGCATGGACGAGGTGATGGTGATAATGTCACCAATAGCTCAAATGCTACCTTACCTAGTGCGGAAGGTATGTCCAGCTGAGTTTCTGTTGGGGCATGGCCTGGAACTGTTTGTGGTTGAGCGGATGGAGTTTGTGTATCAGAATAGACGCAGTGGTGATTGCGGGCTAGTGGCAGTGAAGTTTATGGAGTTGTCTTCGATAGGTGTAGAGCAACCAGGGGTTGCCGACCTAACAGACAACGCGGTTGACATATTCAGGAAGTAATATGTTATGGACGTGTACCGAGATTGGATTGTACCCTTGTACATGGGGGCGACGCAGCTAAGTAGGCGTAGTAACTTTGTTTTTTTTGGTGGTGATGTATGATAGTCGGGCTAGGGTTGTATTTTGTGATGTATTAAAACGTTGATTATGTACGGTGGGCTTATGGCCTAGAAACTGTTTTTTGGTATGTGCAACGCGAACTAAATTATGTATTTAGAACTGGTCGTTATTTGTTGGTAAAGAGTAGCCATGTTTTGTTTGAGATGAACGAAGGAAGGAATGCGTGAGACATATAAGTGTTATAAGTTGTACACCAGATTAGTTGTACATGTGTACACTCATTACAAGGGGTAAAAACGTTATCTGTACATATGAATCGTTATCTGTACATCACCGAGCTAGAAAATATGTACAAGATAGATACAGTTGTACGTATGAACAAGGGTTACTAAGGAATGGGTGTTGGTTGTACATATGGACAAGGGTTGAAAACGTTTTCTGTATATATGCACCGTTATCTGTACATCACCGAGTTAGAAAATATGTACCATATAGGTACACTTGTACACCAGATTAGTTGTACGTGAGTACCCTCATTCCTCCCAATCACGAGGGTTATCGTTCTTGGACCTTTGCCACCGAAAATATGTACAAGATAGATACATTTGTACGTATGAACGAGGGTTACTAAGGAATGGGTGTTGGTTGTACATATGGACAAGGGTTGAAAACGTTTTCTGTATATATGAACCGTTATCTGTACATCACCGAGCTAGAAAATATGTACCATATAGGTACACTTGTACACCAGATTAGTTGTACGTGAGTACCCTCATTCCTCCCAATCACGAGGGTTATCGTTCTTGGACCTTTGCCACCGAAAATATGTACAAGATAGATACAGTTGTACGTAAGAACAAGGGTTACTAAGGAAAGAGTGTTAGTTGTACATATGGACAAGGGTTGAAAACGTTTTCTGTAAATATGAACCGTTATCTGTACATCAACGAGCTAGAAAATATGTACCATATAGGTACACTTGTACAGTGGATTAGTTGTACGTGAGTACTCTCATTCCTTCCAATCACGAGGGTTATCGTTCTTGGACCTTTGTATGATTGTGTAACCTGTGTAGGAAAGTTAGGGCCTATAATGGGTACAGAGAGATGTATGAGTGAGTGTACATGGATTTAGTAGGCACAGTAGGACCACGAGTATGAATGAGTCAACATGAAACATTATCTGTACGTCATCTTGTGACCCTTGAATGTACAAGGGTTACAACAGAATGGGTGTTGTTTGTACATCTGGGAAAGGGTTAAAAACGAATTCCTGTACAAATGGAGGAGGGCTGAAGACGAATTCCTGAACATATGGACGGCAGATTTGTGAAGGCATGTTAGTAAGAGTACATTGGAACAAGAAGTACACGTGTGCGTGAAAGGTGGGCATGAGAATAATAAGTGAAACATTTTGCCAGAAACATAAGAGTTATAAGCCACCAAAAAGGAACAGCCAATACATGTTTCTAAGGTTTAGACATGCAAAACAAAAGCACCAAGAGAAGACAAAAGGGGCTGATCGTAAATGAATTCGCTATCCAAACGAGAGGTCCTGTGGATATAAGATTCACCACTGTCAGATGGGGAGAACACAACGAGTGCAGTTATGGCCAGTGCCACCGCAACGACCACATTTGTTGGGGACGACCTTGGGTTTCTTGGGAGCCTGAGAGAAGACAAGATTGGTGTAAGTAAGTAAGGAACGTGGTGTTGAAGTAGTTAGTGAGAGAAAAATAAGTTACTTGAACCTCTCCTGTGGAAGGAATCCGCTTGTCCTTCGGTTGGCCAGATGGGCGGCGAGTCCTTGGCGGGTAAATGGTGACATCCGCAATAGCAGGGAGAATAGGATGGTCGCCTAAGGGAGCCTCAGGTAAGATCACACCAGAGTAGGTGTCGATCCAGTGTTGTGCTTTGTAGCAATCACCAACTAATTGGGTGTATGGCAGACCGATTGAATAAGCAACCAACATAGCATGTCCGCATGGTATTTTTAGCTTTTGGAACACTTGACATGTACATGCTTTAGTATCGAGGTGGACAGTGTTAGGGTGACCAAAAAGATCCCTAACCGAGTAGGTCCATTCCTTGGCTGGATAAATCTTGCTGTCTTTGGTGAGTCTGATATGAGTCTGCATGACTTTATCAACCTCGGGGGTGACAAAGCCCCTGTGTTTTGCTGATTTTTTCCTCCTAGCTGAGAACCACCGAGTGAGCATGCGTTGGATGAACATGAACATCTCAACAATTGGAGAAGCTCTGGATTTGGAAATAGCCTTGTTCAATTGCTCAGCAGCGTTGCTGGTGAGGAGATTGTAACGGTTTCCAAGAAAGTAAGTGCGAGACCATTTTGCGGTGTAAATGTCTTCAAGGTATTTGAAGCAGGGTGCATTAGCTTGTTTTATTTTCGCAAAGTTAGCATCAAAATCAGAGTGGCGGAATGAGAATGCAGCCTCACAAACCATCTTCGCGAGACCCTTGCTTTTGTACCGGGAAACAACGTTCCTCATGAGATGCACAATGCAGGATCCATGGTGCGCCTTGGGGAATGTCAGACCTATTGCTTTAATGATGGAGGCATGACGATCAGAGATGATGGTGAGGGTGTTTGAGTCAGGAATAATCCTCTCAAGCTTGGTTAGAAACCATGTCCAGGCCTCTTCAGTTTCACCATCAACAACATCAAAGGCGAGAGGGAAGACTTGGAAGTTTCCATCTTGTCCACTTGCAGTGAGGAGTACACCTTTGTATTTGCCTGATAGGTGAGTGCCATCAATAATCAAGACATGGCGTAAGCGACGGAATCCTTGGATTGAGGCTCCAAAAGACAGAAAAGCGTACAAAAAACGGGTGTCACCAGCATCATCAAGCTCAGTTTCGATAGCAGTGACTGTCCCAGGATTAGTTGTTTTCAGCCTGTCAAAATAACCTGCTATGTTGAGGTAGGAGTCCTCTGCATTCCCATGTGTAATGTCAAGTGCAAGACCTTTTGCCCAATGGCATTTCATGTAGGAAGCAGAGACACGCATACCTTCAAAAACAAGTTGCTGGAGCTGGAGAGCTTTGGGTGCATCAGCTGTATCGCCGTATTTTGAGCGATAGATATGTGCTAAAACCTTTGAGGTAGCACGTTTCTTGTAAAGCCTGCGAGTCTTAGTATCGCAAGTATGGTCCAGATGACACTTCTGAATAGTGTAGTAGCCGCATGTGGTGAGCTCTTTAGCACGGATTCTCCACTCACAACGAGTGTCATGGCAACCTAGGACGAAGGAATTCCTGCTAGTTCTAGTCTGCCTGAAATAAAACTGCTCCTTGATTGTGTTTATGGCAAGCCCAATTTGACAGTCTTCCTTTGATGCATACAATTTCCCAACGCAAGGTTCATCATCATCAATATCCAAGTCCGGAACGTCTTCAGCTTCAAACAAGGTATCATCAAACAGGGGTGGAACATCAAATTCCTTGTCACTTATTTCTGAGAGGGGCCGGGTTTCACGCGGAGGTGGGGTGGGGGGATGGGGCTGTTGGTGATCAGTGTACGATGTGCGAGCCGAACTTGTGGACGCGGTAGAACGGCGTACGGGTGGAAAACTCTGGGGAGTTACGGGTGGACCACTTCGAGGATGTACGGGCTCACCAGTTCGAGGATGTACGGGTGGACAACTACGAGGATGTACGGGTAGTGATGATGAACCAACTTCCGGTTTGCAGTACGGTGGTAGTTCACCGGAGACAAGGACGGTGTGGTCAAAAGCGTCACCAGTTGTGCAGTGGATGATATGGGGTGCAGTCTTGGGCACTGCGATACCCGCCATAACTTCAGCCGCATCAGACCCACCTAGGGGGTTACCAATAAGAGGAGCCCAAAAGTCTTGGTTATACCCACGGGTTTGAACACCGTCAATATCAGCAGGAAGAGAAGCATCGGAAGCAGTGTCTTCGTCCTCTTCGTCCTCGTCGGTAGCCCAACTGTCGGGTATGTTGTTGGGGTCTTCTTTGAACATTTTTTCAAGAAGCTCATCTTGGCAGAAGAGGGTTTCGTCTAGATGGGAGAAGAGATGAGTTTTTGATGGACCAGAGTTCCCAACAACAGGAAATTCTTGATCCAGGTTATCGTCGGTGGAAAGAGAGGAGCCTGGAATCTAGAGACAACTGCAGGGCGATGTACAAGCGGACAGCTCTGAGGATAACTCCGAGGGCGTACATGCGGACTAGTCTGAGGCTATACATGCGGACTGTTCTGAGGGTGTACAGGCAGACAACCCTGAGACAAGTTGAGGTCGTCGTTGAAAAGGGAGAAGCCTGGTATTTGAGACCCAGCGGTTGAAGGATGTCGCAGTGCAGACGAAGAATAGGGATTGTGGGTCCTCTTGATAGGTTGGTTGGGCGTAGTGAACGGTAAAGGATTCTCATCAACATGACTAATCGGATGGGGTAGGGTATTGAAAGTGACAAACAAATTCATTCCCTTGTTAGCTTGAAAGTGCTGGTAAAAGTAGGAGACAACCCCATCGTTTGTCAGCATGACTGGCGGTGTGGTAAGACCGGTTGCAAGCTTCTTGGAATTCGGTGGCCAATAACTAAGTACGGCGGTGCGGATGACATCGGCGTTGTCGAAGAACTCCCTGAATACATTGCTCAATAATTCGGTCAAGGGTATGCCATTACGAAGAGGAACAATCCTTGTCATGTGCTGTTTGTCTATGGAGAAATTCCAGTGGCTATCTGCAGAGGTTTCCTACTTGCCGGCGATGACCATACAATGCTCCGCCATGGACGACGGCTGAAACCAAATAAGATAAGAGGAGAAGATATAAATGATTAGCAGTCAGACTAGCTTAATCACGCAGTTTAAAAGAGAAACACACCTTGTACGTGAAGGATTAACGAGGATTTTGTGTTCCACAATGGTTAACGACGATGGTAAATCCAGGTGAGGGAGAGGTGTAAGAAGTTGAAATTACGACGGTGAAGAAAGTTGGGAAGAGGTGAAATCGTAGAATAATCTGGGCCGTCTGTGATGAAAAGTATAGTAACAGATCTAAGGGTCTGGAATGGAGGCATATATATGTCTTGTCTGGATCTGAATAATTGAATCTGGGTCGTACATGTTTTTTAAAGATCAATGGCTGAGAATGAATCCTGCCAATTTATTAGTTTAGTTAAAGAGATTTCTGGTTGAGAGTCAACTAGAAAAGCTGAGTCCTAACAGATCTTTAAGGTAAAGTGCTCTTGTATAAACATGTGACTTGGATTGACATTCATAAGTACATAAGTGACTCTGAACGTAATATTCTCTATATAATATTTATTCTGCGTCTTTATTCCAGACATAATGTAAACAAGAAAGCAATCAATAAAGTTCTTATGAGTTTAAACTATATATTATCTCTATAACACGTACGTCTTTATTACATATGTTTTTTTTGTTTGAAAAATGGCATATTACAGACAGGGTGATCCTGAACATAATGAAGTGAAACATAGGAGTAGGGCTCACAATTTTTTAAAAAAAAATTACGCTGAAAAAGGCTCCCGGAATCATTAAAAAAACTATTTTTTTGTTAAAACCTTACTAAAATGTTTATGGCCCATCATTTCAGGGACGTCCTACAAATGTATGTTCATTATACAAGTTTATGGAATTGATATGTGAAGAAGACAAAAGAGAAATGAGTTGAGAAAAAAAAAAAGAAAAGGCCTAACTTGTAGGCAGGAAGAGTGGTGGAAGTATGATAGAGAAAGAGCAAAGTGACGTTCTTGGAGATTATTGCCTGAATATACCATATTGGAGCAGAAATTTAGAAACTACTCAAACCCATAAAAAAATCCTCTTCCACCGTACACAATTGTGTACCACTTGACTATTTTACCCCTAGAAGAAAGACACGTAAGGCAGAAAAAAAGACTATTATTGGATTTGGTTTGATCTCTCCAATGACAAGCGTAGGTTACTGTTCTGGGGTAAGTGTGCAGCTAAATAGGTGTCCGTAACTTTCTGCGCACTAGCTAAGAATAGGTGATTCTAAACCACAAAATTTTTTTTATCTCTTTAATAATTAGTTCTTTATCATCTCTTTCCTCCATTTTTGTCGATGTTCATTATCTTTGTCCTTCTCTTCATCTTTTCAAGAACATATTTGTTGCTCATTTTCTTCTTTGTGTATTGACAACTTTTTGTAATAATCTCTTTTTTTTTGTAGAGATTTAACGATGAATCTTAGTATGACGTCATAATAAACTCATCAATTTCTTCATGCCCCAGCTATGTTCATGGTGGCGGTTCATTAGCAATGAGATCAAAATAAGTGGAAAGACAACTAATTAGATTGTGAGATTCAACAAAGCACGAGGAATTCTCGTATGTCTCGTGAACCAGTGTATTTAACATGCGATAACAACAAAGTTTACTTATTGGATGTCTACCATAACATATTATCATCTATGTTTAAACTTATAGTTTAACAGTTTTAATAGTTATCATGTGATCTTAGCTGCTAATTGGATCAGTAGTGACTAGAGTCCTTGCGTGTTTGTGTTGATGACATACAATGTTAGATGTAATGAACTTGCAAATGATCTAATTTCATCATATTTATGTTCCTAGTGGTTAACAATTTTCTTAACTATTATTCGAACATTAGTGAAAATGGAGAGGAGGGAAAAGTGTGAGAATTAGTGATTGTAGTTCATAGTGTATTAGTAAATATAATTGTTAGATGTTAACTATTCATATTATATGTTAATAATGCAACATAGATCAAGTTCTTTTGTCAACAAATCGAGTCTTATTAAAAACAATATACAAATATAGAAAATTTCAACGGTTATATACAATTTTAGTTAGCGGTTAAGATAAAAAGTAAAGTATATGTTATATTGATAACATGTAAATGAGACATAATCTTAGCTGTTAATTCGTTAAATAGTTGCTAAATGTTTAGTATATACTGACGAAATTGGAAATGCAAGAAAATTGGTTTAATATTTTCCTTTACTAGGTAAATGTGTGGTTAAATGTATTATTTTTGTGTAATCTCTAATTCTTGTGTTAAAAATACATTACATTGATCGATTTAGACGAACATGAAATAATATCATCTAAAACATTAAATTGGATAACTAAAAAAGTGCCAGTTAACGTTAATGGTATTGCGATGCCTCCACGTTAGCCACCATGTTCTAGATTGGCGAAAGCGGAACGATGTGTCTGATATTACCATGCATCTCTATAATATGTGGCGTGGCTCACACATTCCTCTCATATTTGCTGTCTTTTTCGACCACCGCACTGGTCCTCTATACCTGGAAAATTGACAAATGGATAGTGACTGAGAACAAAGTTAGTCATATAGAAGCGAGAGAGTGTGAATCGTCACAAAAGGAAAACAAGGATTTGAACTAACCTGATAGCATATTCGTCCATTCTCGTAGTTCTTTATACGTGCATTCTAACAAAACATTTATTATTGTCTCTAACCTATTTTGTAGTTGTTAACAACTTCTGTATCATTTACAACAATTATTTACGATATTTTACAACCACTAACCATCAGCGGCAACATGTTTTGTAACATCTAATCTAACATGTACCAGCTAATGGCAATATATTTTGTAACAGCTAGCACACCATGTGACAACTAACAACAGCTATCATGTAACACCTTTCTAGCCATTTTATCGATTAACCACAAATTTATTTCGTAGAAACTAACCAAACATGTATCAGCAAATGGTACCTATTTGTAGCATCAAATCAAACATTAAAATATGTATGAAGGGGTTAACTCATATGATATCCTTCATAAATTACAAACAATGATATGCGACAATAACCACTACAAGATGTCAATGAGGTAGAAATATCTGAGTTATGTTTAACCAACTCGTGTAATAAGGCAACGAGTCACTCAAAAGAGATGGAGACGGAAGAGTTGACCTTTGAATAAGAGTTTATCCGGAGCAGATGCGGTGGATTCGTCAAAAGTTACAGTGGCTTTGCAGTGTAAAAACTCTCAGATTGGCGGTGGAAAGATGGTGTCGGAGACGTTGATGAATGTTGATCTCCATGTATGTAATCGTCGTCACAATTGACAGACATGTTCTTATTTCACGTTCTTGCAAATTGCTAGATAGAAAAAATATAATGTAAACTAGGATAATTGACTAAGTTAATAGATTAAACAAGTGGTCCCACAGTCTAAATTTTCTGACATCATATCTCAGGAGAATATTTGGAGAGAGTCTAAAAGATTAGAAGAACAGGGATATTGAGGAAATTTTGAAAAAGTGTATAATGCCACGGGTAGATCTCTAATTATCATCAAAAGCGTGTATATGGCTCCTAAATTCTCTTTATTATTTTGGTGTTCTTTATTTTTGAGACATAATCTTCCATTATTTCACTTCAGTTTTCCTTCTCTGCTTTCGGTTATTGCTATATCCCATTTTTCTTAACTTTTTTGTTCGAAATTGTAAGACTAATGTACGTGGAAGATACCCTTCGTCACGTGACATCCGCACAATATATGCATGGCTTGGCATTAGGATTAATCAGTATTGATAATAGGTGATTCATTATTATGTTCAGATACTTGGTTTGACCGGTTAAGTTTGGTTAAGTGGTGGCAAAGTTTGTTATCACCACTGATCTGTTACATCTATACAGGAACATGTCCAATTGATATTAGTTCAGTCCAATTATGTATTCCTTTTATTTAGAAGTTATTTATTATTATCTTTACATAATCTGATTTCGTTTATAGCGTCCATTTGATCGTAATTATAGCCACCCCTTTTTTTTTCTGAGATGATTCTTTTCTTTTTGACGATATTAAACTGTTCTATATTTGATTTATCTATACTATTACAACAGGAAAATGTCCAATTGATATTAGTTCAGTCCAATTATGTATTCATTTTATTTAGAAGTTATTTATTATTATCTTTACATAATCTGATTTCGTTTATAACGTCCATTTGATCGTAATTATAGCCACCCCTTTCTTTTTTCTGACATGATTCTTTTCTTTTTCACTATATTAAACTGTTCTATATTTGAATTATTATTATTAAAGCAAATTATCATTTGTAATCTGTTAGAGACCATATTAACTTACGACCCATATGATTATATGAACATCATTAACACAGACCCATGCTGCCATGCATATGATTATATGAACAGCATTAACACAGTCCTAATAATAATATTAATTTCAACATAGTTAAAGTGAATGTTAAGATCTATATTAGTCAGTGTTTCAAAAAAAAAAGTGTTTCAAAAAAAAAAAGATCTATATTAGTCTATTTAAATCATATATTGTTTTTTTTTGAACAATCATATTCTATATTATATGGTTAATATAGCTATTTAATGTATTTTATTAATTTAAAATTAAAGAAATATGATAGAGGATGCACTATTTTTTATCAAACTTTTATTATTAAAAATCATTAATTGTCACATATATTTTAGTCATATTAGGAAATTTCGTAAACTTTATTTAAGGAAAAAAATGAAGAACATTCATAGTGAATTTATGGTTATTTTGATAAAAAAAAACTTATTATATATTTTGATGGATCAACTTATTTCTCAAAAGATTCTAAAACTCATTGTGGTGATGACACATGACTAAGAAAATGTTGTAATGCTTATATTAGGGATATTATTTCTAAAATCAACATTAATTATGCTAAAACTGTTTTTTGCTTTTTGACAGTTTTTACACGAACCTAATAATAATGGTATATATAATTAATACTATTAAATTAGGAACATGACTTATTGATATATGTATGGTCTAACTATGTTAGTACAATTATAAAATCTCTTATTAATCATTTAAAAAATATTATACCAAGAAAAACATAGATATAACTGAAAACACAAATATAAAAATTAAATTTTTAAAAAAAAAAAAAAAATATATATATATATATATATACCCGCCCTTAAATCTAGTCAATACTATTAAAATAGAAGGAGTCCTAAAAAATCTACCTATGAAAGGTTGTTGCACCATTTCATTTTTTAACCGAATATATTACATATTCTAAATATTATAACTAACCCCTATTATATCAACAAGAAAATATATTCTAACAATTAAATAAAACCTATTTTGTTCCAAGCCCTATTACATCTTTTTCTTTGTTACATAGAATCTCATAATTAACTAACCTTATTACATTTTTATAATCGAAACCATCGCATATTATCCCAGCGATAAAGAGAAAGATAATGTGCATTATATGTACATACGTTTAGTCTAAACCACTAAATATACCACTTTCACACCCCCATTAGATACAAATACTATACAAACATTATATATATGTATATACGATTAGTCTAAACCACTAAATATACCACTTTCATATCTTCTTGTGAGGCAAAACAACTCCTCCATTTCTATATATCTCATCACCTACATGAACATCTTCCCCAAGTATCGTCATGTTCACACCACCATGCGGGCCAAGCTAGACATTGTATAAACCACCACTCACCAATCTGAGAAATCAAAGAACTAACATTGTACACTATAACAAGATTTTAATGATCCATATAATCATAGACATCTATTATTTAAGTGGGTCATCACATTCATGACAACATTATAGCAAACTTACATATAGCATTTTCATCACAACATTTTAAGGAATTAATATACAAGTATTAATTAACCCTAAACCCAAAACTTAAAAATATATAGAATACCGAAAATATATCCAAAATACATAAATATACCTAATATACCAAAAATAAATTTTGGATACTTTGGGTACCCAATCGGGTTTCGAGTAGGACTCATATCTCATGCATAAGAGAGAGTTTTTTTTTGTGAAGCGCCTAAGAGAGAGTTAAATAAAATTGTACATACAAAATTTCAAATAAACTAATTATATAATTTTTAAAAAAATTCATTCTTTGATATAATACAACTTTGTAGTATAATAATGTATAACAATTTCAAAATATTAATTTATATTAAAATTTGTTTATAATAAAAAAAGCGCAGGTCAAAATCTACTTAAGATGAACAGTCGTAAAGTTAAGCGGTCTAGCAAACATATAACAACGTCGTTCTCTTCCTCTTTAAATGAAGCAATCAAGCGCAGGATTAAACATGGGTCTCCACTTTAATCTAATCCTTCTAAGAACAGATCATTCCTTTAAAACCTTCAGGGTTAAACCCTATACATTGGCATTGATTCGGTATTCTCCAATTCATTACACAATAATAGTTTTTTTTTGGACTTTTGAAAACTTGAAAAAGAATGACAACTAAGGAGACGTTATTCGTTCTGATAAACACTGACATGATTGGTCGGGTTTGATATATGACTGAAGAAATTTTAGCAAAGTAAAAAATTCCGTTTTGGGATTCAAACGGTAAACTCTTTTAAACGGCAAAAAATTCCCCTTTGCTGTTCACATTTACTGGACAGCAAGCCAGTTAACAAGCATGTACCAACCTATAAAGAAAGAAGTAAACAAAAAAAAAAGGGTCCAAAACCTAGTCTACAAAAGATAAACGCAAAAACATTTAAAGCCCAAAAGCGAATTCAAAGCGAAGTAAAGATGCTCTACACCTCCAGAATCTGCAAAATGCATAGTCGCTCAAAATTGGCGCCTTGGTGGCCTAGCCTCAGCTTCCGAGACTCTAGTCTTCCATCCAAATCCTTCAAAGAATGCAAAAAAAAAAAAAAGCTCAGAGAGTGTTTGCTTGCACTATAATTTAAGTACTACTGATCAAAGAGACATTAAAAAGATAATAGTATAATACTTACTGCACCATTCAAAGAGTTGATGGCTTTTGTGACCTCTTGAGGAGAGCCGAGTGTCACAAACCCAAAACCCTTGGATCGACCAGTGTCCCTGTCAAAGATGACTCTGGCCTCCACAACATTTCCTTGCTCGCCAAACAAGCTTTCCAGGGCCATGTCATCCACACCCCAGGAAAGGTTGCCAAAACACGGTCTGATGAACCTGATCCCGAACCTGACCCAGAACCGTAGCTGGAACGTTCAGACTGTAGAAGTCGGATAACCAGACTGAGATAAACGATATAACAAAAATAATACGTTAAGGAAATCGACGATTTGTAAAGCGAATACAAGAACGATAAGAAATCGTATTCGCAAATAAACATGGAGTCGAGATATAATCTACTTCCTTAACTCTAAATATTCGCTCCGTTAGTGAGACGGTACTGTACGAATATCGAGTCTCAGGATACAACCATGGTAGACGATTACGCTTCACTCGAGAATCACCCTATCGAACTATAAATCTACGAAACACTCTCGAACTATAGACTTACGCTAAGGGATTTTCGCTGTTGGATTTTGATACGAGAAAAGTTAAGAAATGAAGAAGGAAGATAGTCGATATATAAAGAGGAGACGAGGAGTGGTTTTTCGAAACTGTTGCCAACGTTTTTCGAAAATCTCTCAAGGATCTCGAGTGGAACGTTGAGCAACTTTCTCCGCAAGTTTCTCTCTTGTTGACTCGGTTCTGATCCATTTCGAACAGATAAACTTCGTGTCGTTTTTAGACAAACTACATGTCGTTTATACACAAATGTCATGCTTTTAGAAATGAAATGGCAAAAACATTGAGCTTAACTTGGTCCAAAAAAAATTTTATTGGGCCAAGCCGAAACCCAAGCCCACGCCAAGCCGGCTGGACGGCAGCGACAGCGCGCGTGGGGAGCCATCCTCTCCTCTGCGGCCGTTTAACACCTCATAGCACAAGACCATAATTAAACTGCTTTATGGTTCTTGTGTTCCCCGATGTGGGACAATTTCCCTTTCCTCATGACTAATATTGGGCTTTATGATATAAGCCTTAAGCCATTTATTTTTCACCTTAATAATCAAAGCCATTGGGCTTTTATTGTTCCAACACAGACCCGTAACCAGAACGTCCTGAACGTTGAGACCCGTGACCAGAAGCTCCAGAACGTTCAGAACCGTAACTGGAACGCTCTGAACCGTAACCACCACTTCTTGGTCCTCTGGAGAAAGATTCCTCCCTCTTAGGTGGAGGAAGACCAGCGTTAACCCTCAAGGGTCTGCCTTCAAACTCCTGTAACGTTCATGAATAACATTACACACAAGCCAAGAAGAAGAAACAACAAAAAACAATTTCATGATCAAAAAATCTCCTTACATAGCCATTGAACTGCTGAGCTGCTGCCTCAACTTTGGCTGCAGTGGACATTGTCACAAAACCGAAACCTCTGCTTCGACCAGTTGTTTTGTCATATATTACCTATGAAATGAAAACAATCATATATCATAAGCTCAGTGCTACATAGAAACACAAAGAGCCACACAACATTATGTTCAATGAATCAAGAGAGGTTTAAATAGATTTCAAGAAGTTATGAGCACTATCTATTCTCATTAGGCAATAGAGAATAATGATGTTACCTCAACCATCTCAGCATTTCCAGCGCTCTCGAACAGCTGAGCAAGCTGAGCGCTATCGACATTAAAGGAAAGGTGCTATCGACATTAAAGGAAAGGTTACCGACGAAGAGTTTGAGGTCAGCAGAGAAGGAGCTGCGTTCCTGCGAGGGAGAATCATCGTCGGCGAACATGTCTTCCTCCACCTCGACGGTGGGAGGAGCATTTTACGGCGGAGGAAGAGAGAAGATGGTGGGAGTGGAGTTTGAAGGAGAGGGAAGGAGGTAAGACAGAGGCGAACCTGGAGACGCAGAGAGGAAGAGATTTAGGATTGAATGAAGATAGAGAAAGGGAAGAAGCGGAGGCAGAAATGGTTAAAAGCTCTGTCGATATGAGGTGCTTTGAAAAGGATAAGGCGTAGTAACTAGTAAGGTTCTGCGAGAGACTGAGAGTGGAGATAAGTTCTACTTGTTTGAAATACTGTCTCTGTTTCACAAAGATAGACTTTTTTTTATTGTTTTTAACACATATTAAGAGAACACATTAAATCACTATAATAAATGTTTTGTTTTCTATAATTTTCAATTTTCAATAATTTTTAACCAATAATAATTTAATAAAGTCAAATAATTTTCTTGAAGATCACAATTTTTTCATAGAAAATACAAAAAGTCTATTTTGTGAAACAATTTGCTTTTCTAAAACATCTAACTTAATGAAACAGAGGGAGTATGATAAAGTAAGTAGAAATATTTGCAAAGAAAAAATATGCTGTTTTTTTAGTTTTGTATCGATTAATCTAATATGTATGATAAACTATATTTATAAGATTTAAACTTAATATATTTTAGTGTATTGAGTACTGAATGAACTTTTAATCAACTAGGTTTCCACAAAATTCTAAGGTTGAATTTGAAACTTGTATGTTATATAAGACTATGGACAATGCTTACACATATTCTAACACCATATTTATATTTTTTTTTAACATTTCATATCATTTTCTCTCTTTTCCACATATTAATTCAACATCCATTCAACTTTTGTATTTAATAAAACTTAACATATTATCCCATCATTGTATCCTATATCTTAATACTAGTATATACATTTACAATAATTACAAAATTTAAAATACTTTTCAATATTCAAAATAACTACAACTTAAAGAACAGAAAACTAAGATAAAAAACGGAAAAGATGTAAAGGGACGGACAAAGTTGAAGGGTGGAAGTATCTCTGGGAGAGGTTATTGAGGTAGATGGTACACACATATTTCGGAAGTACAAAGATTGTCTACTAACAGCAAGTGGACAATATGTGGATTTCCAGATACTCCGATTGCGTTTGGAGTTGTAGACAACAAGAGTAACAAGTCGTGGTCATGGTTTTTAAGAAGCGCTCAAGCATCGTAAAAGACAATTGTGATTTAACAATTATGTTTGATTATTATGTTTGATAGATCTAGCCATATATATTCAGCTGTTGCCTTGTACACTTACATAAAAATGTGAATGCCAAGTACAAAAAAAGGAACCAGAAAGATTTGGAAGGTAGGCCAACAAAAATATTCAAAGTATCCCATTTTAACAAATTTTATGAAGAAATCATGGGGGGAATGGAGCACTCTAAACTTGTTTCAAACCACTATCTAAAATCGACTTGGAATGAGACTACAAAAAAGGTTATACTGTCAGTGCCAAATCCAACTGATATCTTTGTACCACCTGTTGAGTAAGATTGAATATTTACCACCAATGAAAAAGGTCCCTTCATGACCTCCACCAAAGGAACGTAAACTTTCTGCTGAGGAGATTTCGATAAAAGCTCAAACCCTTTTTAACCGCTTTCTTGAATTTATATTTGCATTGCCAGCTTTGAGGTATCGCCAATTAATAGGAAGGTGTGAAGAAAAAAAGGTAAAAAGTTTTGGTCGGTGTTCCAAATCAGACCCAACAAAAAGACATATAAGGAACCTCGATCATGATGAATATTTGAGTGATGAATAAGGCACGAACAGTCATTTCGAGAAAACCGCATAATATGTATACCCTTTTTGTAAAACTAAATGTTATGTTATTTTTAGTAAAACTAATTATTTAGTTTTTTTTGCTGAATGTTAAACAAGGTGTACTACTATACACCTTTTTGTATAATACAGTTTTTACCCAACAAAAGTGAAACAAAGTGTATCCAAATGTATAGAAATGTATACCCAGACCCAAGGACATGCGTACCCGAAGAAGTATCCGTACACCACACACATAACCTCGTACACCACACACCAGGACCTACAAGATGCCTACACAAAAATATTATTTGAGCGATTTATCCTCAATATTATTTGTGCGTTATTTTGGTTGTAAAAACATTTTTAAGTCTATTTGAAAGATTTAGCCTTAATATTACTTCATAAGATGGTCATCTTTGTAAAAGAAAAACTAGGTAATTTTCTCATACTCATACACGTATATTAATATTTAATTTATAATAATAATAGTAAATATTTTATTTATTTTATAGGTTTTAAATCTTTTTTATTTTATAAGTTTTATTAAAAAAAATCAATTTATATTATGAAAAACAAATATAATGTTTTTTAAAAATGCATCTGGTTTTGCTTATAAAAAATTAATTGATTAAGATGATCTTTATTAATCTCAAATAAAACCATAAATAATTCATGATTCTAAATAGACTAAAATCTAAATAATTTTATTATTACTTTCATTTAATTTAAGGAGGAGCCACGGTCATTACATCACTTCCCCACAAATACATCATTGAGTTATCCGGTAATATATATATATACACAAGGGTCGGTCCGCGCTACGCGCGATATATGATTGCCGTGTGATGTATATTAGTATATTATTGTACATTTTGATTGCTTTGCATGTGTTATATGTTATGATTTACCAAAAAAGGTCAATAATAACGTTGATGGTTTTTAAGTATTTTGATGGCTGTGTTTATATTTAGAGGTAATTGCGTTTAGAATTGTTTTAAAGAAATCGAAAGTAATACTATATAGTTTGGGTGAGGTGGTAATGGGATTTTAAATGCAAACTATTTGATACATTTAATATCAGTTTTAATTGGCAGTAGTGTTAAACTGTGTTTTTGATGTAGGAAATAAAGATGTCTAATTAAGAATAGGATTATATACAATCATATAACTCTTTTTAATGTAGGAAATGTGTGATATCCATAGAGGTTCTATGTTGGCTAAAGAAAAAATATTTGCCACTTACACTGACGATGTGACAATGTGTGATATCCATAGAGGTTCTATGTTGGCTTCATCAATTGCAAAGTCAGATTTAATAATATGGGACGAAGCTCCGATGAAACACCGTCAAGCATTTGAAACGCTAGACCGGTCTCTCAGAGATCTGTTGTCACCTTCAAATCCAGAAGCTGCTGACAGACTTTTTGGTGGCAAGACTGTACTTTTAGGACGCGATTTCAGGAAAATATTACCTGTAGTGCCACATGGAAAACGACAAGACACAGTCCTTGCATCAGTCGGCAAATCGTATCTTTGGAAAAATGCTGAAGTATACACCCTTTCCATAAACATGCGATTAAGGGAGGAGGACAGAGACTTTCCTAAATGGATTCTGAAAGTTGGTGACTAGGACGCCGATACTGTATCTTCACATAGAGATAAACGTAAGGAGGGTGATCAGATTGTTGTGAACAAATAATTCATGATATCTAAATCAGACAAACCACATGAAGTGCAAGCAGATGAGCATATCCTAACTTTGTTCATAATTATCGGACCAAGAAGTACTTAGCGGAGAGAGCAGTGTTGACGCCTACAAATAGTACTGTCCATGAGCTAAAGTCCTACATGCTGTCTCATGTTCCATCTCAGGCTAAAGAATATTTGAGCTCTGATTCCGTTGAGCTAGAAGCTACACTAGATGATGACTGGACAAGCCATTACCCTCAAAAGTATCTAAATTCACTTGAGTTCCCTGGGCTACCAAACCACATTCTCTGCTTGAAGGTAGGACCAGTCATGATTCTGCGCAATCTCAACCAGACTTATGGATTATGTAATGGGACAAGGGTGATAGTTACTCGACTAGGTAACAGGATAGTCGAGGCTGAGATCATGACTAGGAAAGATTCAGGTGAACGAATATTGATCCCTCGGATACAACTCTCCCCTCTTATTTAGACGGGGCTGATGGAGTAACCAATATTGTCTACAAGGAGATCCTCAAGGGGTTTAGAGACGCAAAGGCTAGCATTAAACAGGTTTAGTTGGTACGACATCTCCGTTCTGCTTTTATTTCAACTACTGACTTAGTCACTTTCATCGCAGGGAAAGCAGCTAATGTGTTCCTGAAGATTTCTAAGCTTCGACAAGGATATCGTAATCGAGTGTACTCCGTATCATATTTTCAAAATACTCGACTTCCTCTTTTTTATCGTTTTCCATTTGATACTCTGTTGAAAACAATCCTCATTCCGCTTAAATATTTGTCAAAATTTATGGTTTCATATTATGAGTCCGTAACCCCACATATACTATGTCTCAAAGGTCTAATATATACATAAAATATTTTACTACCATAAGCTTACTAAAAAGGCATAAATAAATAGAATTTCCCCAAGAATAAACAAAGTATTCACAGTTTAATTTAATACAGTATTATGTTAAGTCAAAAAATACTTGCATGGAATAATATATCAAGAAATCTAAAAAAATATATAATAACACTGCAGACAAGTACATATATGTGTACAATTCAATACGGGAAGTATGTCACCACTTCATTTCATACTCTTACAAGCTGACCGTTTTTAAATCAGTAAAACAAATTTATGCTATTGTCTTATCATGTATCATCAAATGGAATTAAAGGAAATTAAAAAGAAATTGATTTAGAACCGAAACTAAAAGTAACACATTATCAAATACTTTTTAAAAAAAAAATTATTCAAAAACTAAAAGATATACTCTCTTTGTTTCAAAAAATGCAAGTTTTAATATTTTCACATCTATTATGGAAACAAGTTAAACAAACTATATCCAAAACTTTTTACCAATGGAGATTCAGTAACAATCGGTAATGTTTTGTTTGAATTAATTGTAGGACCAAAATAATAACTAATAGTAATAAATAGGCCAAACAACGTTTTTAAGTAGATTTATTAAAACTCATTCCCTTTTAATAGTATTGATATCTGCTACTTTCATATTTGAAATTTTCTATGTGTCCGGAATATTTAATTTTAAATTAGATTTAAAAAATAAAAATTGTCATATTGTTGTATCAATAATTTGAAGGAAAATCTTTTATCTTCCAAACGGAATCTTCGTTTTATTAAATTTGTTGAGAATGTGAACAAAAGACCTCCTAAACCTAAATACAATTTAGAATTATTAGAACAAAATACTAAAATTTTCAAAATTCAAGGTGTTTGGTTTATTTAAATAGCTAAATAATATTAAAAGCTAGATAATAATACTGTTGCGTTATTGTATGACTAAATGTTACGCGGAATATTTCTCGTAAGAGTGGGGATCCTTTTAAATAACTTATGTAAGTGGGAAAAACAAAAGAACCCCCCAACGTAAAGCAAATAAATATTCTTGTGTTAAATGTTCACCAAATAAATATTCTTATGTAAAACCAGTAAATTCAACTTTGCATTTATTATATTGTATTATGAATTTTATAAATAAGTTCACTAATATAATATAAATTTATTGGTTCATCCAATTTATTGGTTTAAAAAAAAAACATCTTCCAGGTATTTTCGGTACAGGCAAATCAAAGTCAATCTATCCAACTCGGTGCTGTTGATTTATATTGGTTTGGTCATACCGGTTTGAGCCTCACTAAGCTTATATGAGATGATGTTATGACATATGTGATATATGATTATAACGACATAATTATACACTAAAACTTCTTTAAAAAATATTACTATTTACTATATCATTTGTTGGACTATAAACCGAAACAATATATTACAATCTAACTACAATTTTTATTTATATTATTTATATTTTTAAAAACATGATTATATGTTATGTGTAAACTGTTGTATCATTTATTCGTTCTAATCATCCTTTTGGTTAAAATTGTTTGATATTCCACAAATGTAATTAAATATAATAATAGGAGTGTTGAGATATTTTATTAGATTAATTTCATTTTAACGGTATAAGTCTTTCTAAAGGTTTATTTTATTTTAGTTTTATTATTTTTGTCAAATAATGTTATATTGCGTCTCTTATTCATATAATGTAAATCTATATTTTGTTTTCATAGTTTTATTTGATTTGTATTTGAGGACTTTCTAATTTGTGACATAATTTTGTTGCATTTTCACACAAATTATTTTGTTATTTTTTACTGTTTTAGATATATAATTTTCATTTAAAAAAGATCCACCTTTTTTGAAATAACAAATTTCCAAAAATGTATTTTACATTTTTAATACATTGTTTATTGGTAAATGTAAATTTTAAAAGAAATTATGGTTACCGTATCTCTATTGGTAAAAAGTTTTGGATATAGTTTACTACAAATGATTGAATCAATATTCAATATTTAGCATGTTTTCTTAATAGGTGTGAAAATATTAAAACTTACATTTTTTTAGACAAAGAGAATATATGTTTTAATTTTTGAATTATTATTTTTTAAAAATTATTTGATTATGTGTTACATTTAGGTTTCGTTCTAAATCAATTTCCTGTTAATGTCCTTTAATTCCATTTGATGATACATGGAAAGTCAATAGCTGATGTAGATAAGTATTTGGAATATTTCCAAATATCTTATTATTTGTTTTATTAATTATTTAGATAATTATTTTTATTGTTTTAGGGTTTTCGGTTTTATTATATATAGCCGTTTAGGCTTAAGTTTGTATTCAGTTTATGATTTGATTAATAAAAGTTAAGAGATTTCTCTTTAATTCTTGTTTTCGGCTAGATCATTGGTGATCTCAACGAATTTAAGAAGACATTGATCTTAGGCATTCTTAGACTAAATAAGATCTTTGTGATTATTCTAGTTTTCCGGATATTCTCAGAATCAACGGATATCTAGTTCTATACCTAGAAGCTTCTGCTACATCAATAGCCTAAATTTGTTTTACTGATTTAAAAATGTTCAGCTTGTAAGAGTGTGAAATAAAGTTGTGACTTACTTTCATAGTGAATTGTCCACATATATGTACGTTAGCGTTATTATTGTTGTCTTCAATGTTACTATATATTTTTTTAAAAAAATCTTGATATATTATTCCATGTAAGTATTTTCTGATTTAACATAATACTATATTTAATTAAACTGTGAATACTTTATTTATTCTTGGGGGAATTCTATTTATTTGTTTATGCGTTTTTAGTAAGCATATCGTAGTAAAATATATTTTATGGATAAATTGGACCTTGTCCCATTACATAATCCATAAGTTTGGTTGAGATTGCGCAGCATCATGACTGGATACCGTACCTTCAAGCAGAGTCTGTGGTTTGGTAAGTGCAGGTATCTTAAGTGAATTTAGATACTCCTGAGGGTAGAACAGCGCATTCACGCTTCAAGCTGCCACTTACACTGACCGATGTGACAGTGTGTGATATCCATAGGGGTTCTGTGTTGGCTTCGTTAAAAGAAAATTCAGATTTAATAATATGGGACGAAGCTCGAGTGGCACACCGTCAAGCATTTGAAACGCTAGACCGATCTCTCAGAGATTTGTTGTCACCTACAAATCCAGAAGCTGCTGACAGACCTTTTGGTGGCAAAACTGTACTTTTAGGAGGCGATTTTAGGCAAATATTACATGTAGTGCCACATGGAAAATGACAAGACACAGTCCTTGCATCAGTCAGCAAATCGTTTCTTTGGAAGAATGCTGAAGTATACACCCTTTCCATAAACATACGATTAAGGGAGGAGGACAAAGATTTTGCCAAATGGATTCTGAAAGTTGGTGATGGGGACGCTGATACTGTATCTTCACATAGAGATAAAAAAAAAAAAAGAGGAAGGTGATCAGATTGTTGTGAACAAAGAATTCATGATATCTAAATCAGACAAACCACATGAAGCGCAAGCAGATGCAGCATATCCTAACTTCGTTCATTATTGTCGGAACAAGAAGTAGTTAGTGGAGAGAGAAGTGTTGACGCCTACAAATAGTATACTGTTCATGAGCTAAACTCCACCATGCTGTCTCATGTTCCATCTCAGGCTAAAAAATATTTGAGCTCCGATTCCGTTGAGCAAGAAGCTACACCAGATGATGACTAGACAAGCCACTACCCTCAAGAGTATCTAAATTCACTTGAGTTCCCTGGGCTACCAAACCACAAACTCTGCTTGAAGGTACGGTCTCCAGTCTCATGATGCTGCGCAATCTCAACCATACTTATGGATTATGTAATGGGACAAGGGTGATAGCTACTCGACTAGGTAACATGATAGTCGAGGCTGAGATCATGACTGGGAAAGATGCAGGTGAACAAATATTGATCCCTCAGATACAGCTCTCCCCGCTTGACAACATGCATCCTTTCACATTATGCCAACGCCAATATCTGCTGTCTTTGATATGAATCAAGTTGCTTTCTATCTTCCTAGGACCGTCTTCACTCATGGCCAGTTGTAAGTAGCACGATCGCAGGTAACAACACCGGAGGGGCTTAAAATATTAGACAATACCTCTGATTCAGACGGTCCTGATGTAGTAACCAATATTGTCTACAAGGAGATCTTCAAGGGCCTACGCAAAGGCTAGCAGTAAACATGTTTACTTGGTACAATATCTCCTGCTCTTATTTCAAAACTGACTTTTATCACTTTCATCGCACGGAAAACAGCCAATGTTCTTGAAGAATTCTACGCTTCCACAAGGATATCGTAATCGAGTGTACTCCGTATCATATTTTCACAATACTCGACTCCCTCTCTTCTATCGTTTTCCATTTGATACCATGATGAAGACAATTCTCAGTCCGCTCAAACATTTGTCAAAAATTGTGGTTTCACATTATGAGTCCGTAACCCACATATACTATGTTTCGAAGGTCCAATATATCCATAAAATATATTTTACTTCCATATGCTTACTAAAAAAACGCATAAATAAATAGAATTCCCCCAAGAATAAATAAAGTATTCACAGTTTAATTGAATATAGTATAATATTAAGTTGAAAAATACGTGCATGGAATAATATATCAAGAAATATTTTTAAAAATATATAATAACATTGAAGACAAACCTAATACCCGCTAACGTACATATATGTGTACAATTCAATAGGAAAGTATGTCACCACTTCATTTCATACTCTTACAAAGGTGAAGTTTTTTTAATCAGTAAAACTAATTTATGCTATTGGCTTTTCATGTATCATCAAATGGAATTAAAGGAAATTAACAAGAAATTGATTTAGAACCAAAACTGAAAGTAACACATAATCAAATAATTTTTTTAATAAAAATATTCAAAAACTAAAAGATATACTCTCTTTGTTTCAAAAAAAAAATGTAAGTTTTAATATTTTCACACCTGTTAAGAAAACATGTTAAATATTGAATATTGATACATTAATTTTGTAATAAACTATATCCAAAACTTTTTATCAATAGAGATTCAGTAAACATAATTTGTTTTTAAAGTTACATTTACCAATAAACAATGTATTGAAAATGTAAAAATTTATTTTAGGAAATTAGTTTTTTTTTGTTGAAAAGGTGGATATTTGTGAAACGAAAAAGTATATATCTAAAACAGTAAAAATAACAAAATAAAAATGTGTACAAATACAACAAAAATTTTCACGAATTCAAAGTCTGCAAATACAAATCACATACTGATATGAAAACAAAATATAGATTTACATTTTATGAATATATTTAATCTTAATCTATTTATATTCAAATAGATTAATATTCAAACATTTATTTTTGATGTAAGAAATAGATATGTCTAAATAAATATGGTAATGATATTAGTAAATCAAATTAAATATTTATTTGAATATAAATTAAACAATTAATATTTCGAATATATCTGAATACTAATATGAAAACAAAATATATGTCTAAGTAAGATAATTTCGATATAAATTAATAACATATACAATAAATAATAATATATTAATTGTTGTTTTAGTTAGACCTTTGATTTTAGGTATAAGAACTTGGATTTGTCAAAGAGTATTTATATTATATATATATTCATAGTACCACTATTCATTACACTAATCATTTTTACCCTCACTTTTAATGAAAGGTAAAAGACACTTATACCCATATAGTTAACTAATCTAAACTTAGGATTTAGAGTTGAGGGGTGGGGTAGGTTTTTTGGAATGTAAAATTTAGGATTTTAATAAATATATAAATAAATACTTAATTTTTAAAAAAAAATTAAAAAAATAGTTTCAAACATAATTTTCGATTTTAAAAAAGAAACTTTGAAAAAAAAATTAAGAAAAAATTCAAAACAAAAATCAAAACAAAAATTAATAAAAAAGTTCGAATTTGAAAAAGTATAATTCGAAAACATAAAAAAAATTATTATTTATTTATTTATTTAAATAATAGAAATTCTCTAAAATAGCCATTTTTAAGTTTTTATCACAAAATAGCACTCAATGAAAAAATGATCAAAATAAGTTTTATTAAAGGGTAAAAATGTATTTTGACCCTAGGGTTAACTAATCTAGACTTAGGGTTTAGAGTTAATGGGTGGGGTTTTGGGGATAGGGTTTCAAATTTAAAAAAATAAAAAATAAATATTAAAAATTTCAAAATAAAAAGAGGCTATTTTGGTCATTTTCTTTCTTGAAAGCTATTTTTGTGACAAAAACTTAAAAATGGCTATTTGAGAGAATTTCCCTTTAAATAATGATTTATTATATATATAGAGAACAAGGGTATAAGAGTCTTTTGTCACTTAGTGGTGGTAAAGATGAAAAGTGGTACCGTGAAAATGGTAAACATATAATTTCCCCAATTAAAATACATATACTTATTTATAAGTAAGCCACATTGTTGTATTAGTTTCGGTCTTCATTTTATATGTGTAAGTATATTTCCAAAATTTTAATATACTTTGATATATGCTTATTTGCAACAAAAAAAGAAAGAGAAATATAAAAATATATTAATAATTTTTATATATGTTATTTCGGGAAAAAAATATAAAATATTGTTAGTTCGTAGTTACATAAGTGAACATAATCGGTAATCTTTTGAAATTTATGCATGTATATAAATATTTATAACAAAACTAAATCATAATAATTTGTTGATATACTATCTTCACCTTTTATTAGTTTTGAGTCATGTCCAATTTAGATGCATAAAAATAAATAGAAGTGTATTCTAAGTAATGATATATCACTGACTTAAATAGGCATCTGATTTTGAGTAAAAGAATCATGATCAATTCATTTACTCATTTTGGATATATTAAGTTGTATATTTTTTCTAAAATGAAAAACAATTATTTTTATTCTAATTGGGTTAAGAATTGATTATTTTTGTTGCATTTATATAGTTACTAGGATTTGGCCCGTAGTAGGGCGGGTTATTACACAATGAAATACAATTTTTATATTAATACATTTTTGATGTGGTTTTTGTGAAAAGCAAGGACAAATAGAGTGGCCAAGTTTAAATTAGGGAGAGGACTCAAAAAATTACTACACATTGCATATTATAAGCTCCTGCCTGGTTAACCTTAAATTTAGGAAGCTAGTGACACATTTAGTTTCCACTCATTTCCAGAGTTCAACAGTTTCAAATGTAACCACTGACCTCTTTGAAAGCATATTGGGGTTTTAAGTTCAACCAGTCAATGAACTAACTTACATTTAGTAACAGCTAGTTCTGCTGAATCATTCCTTTGGGGTTTTATTCTGTCATGAACGAAGATTCCTGAGTATGGGTGTTTGATACAGTCATACAGTAATAAAGGTTGTATATGACCTGAGTAATTCGGTAGATGGAAAAATAAAACTTTGTAGACTTTTTACTGTCCAATATGAGTCAGAGAAGATCATTAAAACACAAAGTTTTGAGAAAAAAAAATAGTGAGTATTCATGAAGATATGGTATAACATGTAAAATGCATTTTAAGCCTCCTTGCAAGGCCTAAAAGGACAAAGTCTCAAGTACCGTCATAAGTCTCTTGCCTGGTTTCATGTTTGCCAATTTCGTCTTCTTTCCCCGAAAGGTTCAAACTGCGTATTGCAAAATGAAAGAATTCTTATGTAAGTGAATACAGAACATCAAGTTCAAAAGTTCAATCAGGCGAATTGAGCCTTTAGAACTGCTGATGTGATAACCTCTGCAAAAAAAGAATGCAGTAATATATACACGATTCAGTTGCTTGATGGACAGAAAGAACAGTAAACCATGGCTTACCAGATAGATCTTCCATTTTCTTAGGCTTGACATCAACAATGTTAAAACTTTGATTGGTAATTTCCAGATTCCAAAGATTTATTCGCAAATCATCAGCAGAAATAAATGTTTCGCCGTCACTAATTTTAATATAACGATTATTAGGAGCAAGACATGTACAATGGGAGTATATATCTAAAGGGGTGAATATGAATAAACTACCTGTTATTTGAGATAGAATTGATACGATAATCATGAGCATGAGAATATACTCTTCGACATCTAGCTACAGGGCTCGACTCATGACTAGTTACCTGTATATGCCCAAACGAACTTTTAGTCTACATATGAGCAATATTAGAATGTTAAAATGTTCAAAACAAATAGTTGAGAGTACAACTACCACTGGCAACCGCAGCGATGAGCTGCTTCAGGTACTTCTCCGTTCACATTTTCAGTAGTTCTTGAAGGATCTGAATTTACATCACAAATCTTCTTGATCTTCTTGTCATCACAATTCTTAAGCATTGTGTACGCAAATAGTGAGAGCTGGTGTCATACTCTACACAATTTTAGAATTGATATACAGCAGCTTTTCTATGAGGTTGCTTGCTACGTTATTTTAGATGAAAGACTACTGCTACCTGCGAATCTAAAAGACCGAATCAAGAAGGTACTTGAAGTACCTCTTTTGATCATAAGAACCAGGGCCTCCGATCCACATGCTTAAAAATTTGGAAAGAGTACCCTTTCATCAACACTTATCACTGCACCAGCATTGTCGAAGTCACCACCGTAGTTAAGAGCATAAAGTATAATAGCAAGCGGTCGTTCAGGAAAAAGTCATAATCATCCTCTACAACATGCGTGAGAAAAGGGAAAAAAAAGATTATATTAAAAATTCGGCAACTTGTTTAGTGAAAAAGAAACATGAACATTTTGTAGTAGACTAACCTATTGAGCATTACAGATGAGATCCATATCGTTTTTTATTAGAAGCTCAACGACCTTTTCAGGTCCAAACGTGTAAGAGACTCCACGGTGGTTCATCCACCAGCTTTGACATCTTTGCTTGATCAGATCAAAGCAGACCACAGAGCTGACCAGAGTCTGGAACGTCAGTAGGTCGCTTAATGTTTGTAATCTGTTCCACGGTTGTCAAATCAGGAGAAAGGAATGCATGCATAATATCTTATGGCTATTGCAGCAGCTACAGGAGGCACTCAAAAGAATCTGTAAACACTTTTGAGAGTCTCACACTGAATCTACGGTTGAATCCATTGTAGAATCCGTAGATTCTCTTGATGGAAGCTCATTCGTGGTTTCCTCTCAGAAATAAAAGGTTCACGGGTATTTGATTTTGTAGAAAAGTAGAAGACAGATCGTCTCCAAACTCTGCTACCTTCGGTCCACGTAATCTCCCAAGAATAAGCAGTTAGCTGTAGGAGGGAAGCCTCTGTATTCAAACAGCCTCAACCGACCCGAGTACTGTCCATGAATATCACCTGAAAAGAAATACCATTACAAATCCGTGTGAATTTAAGAGACCAATGGGACACATTATCATATCTGTTCATGTAAAAAAGACCAAACAAAAGCTAATCGTTGCAAAAGAATAGTTTAAGCTCATTAAACTTCTCACGATGTCTCACTCAAAACTTAGAGCAATTCCAGTGATCTTTATCGAGTCCTTTTAAACTTCTATATGTTTTGAGATCAGCTGCTGCAATCAGATTTGATTGATTAAACATATCTAACCAAACAAATCCAACCAAATTTTTTTTTTTGTTCTTCCTTGTCTATAACTTGACAAAACACACAATCACATTCTAGCTAGAACCAATTAACTTTTTTTTGTTCATAGCTTGCCTCATGTCGTCATCCATACTCTGCTGGAAAACTTGTTCACAGAAGCATCTCAAAGTAGCGTGTCATCGTCTCCTGCGTATTCAGAAACGATAATTAGAATTAGTAGAAAATAAAGTAAAGCAAAGCAAAGAGTCTGGATCTAAAAGAGGAATCTGTTTCTTGACTTTAATTTTAGCTTTTCCCAATTTTTTCCTAGCGAGAAGATGTATATGCTGGCGATAGCTTTAATTTTACCAGACCTGGTTTCTGTGCTCCGTCCCCTTACTATTTGTGGCGAGTCTCCCATGAAGGACAAGTACTGCATCAAATCTCCATCATTTCAGTCTCCATTAGGCCAATCTGAAAGATATAGGAATGTGAAGAAGATAAAAATCGTTGCCAAAGAAACAGAGATCAAAAATTTGGAGAAAGCTTGTAAATGGGACAAAGTACTAAACTTTACTGCGGCTGGACAAAAATTTCTCAGGAAATCTGTAAATAGAGGAGGCCGATTAAGGTCTGTCTGTTGTGGAATCTTCTGGGACCTCACAGCACGCACTCTGCAACAACAATAAAACAAAAAAAAAAAAACTTAATAAGTGAAAAGAAGTGAAATCAGATGAAGTTGTCAATGGAGAAGTGTGAGATGTAACATACGTTTCCTAAGGCGGTAAGCAAGCCGAAGCGAACGATGGAAACAATTTACCGGCGAAAACATAGATGGGGAACGCAGAGAAAACAGATCGGTTTCGGCGCGAAGATCACCATCGCTCCAAGCCTCCAACACACTGCAAACCTCTCAAACTCTGATGGTGCTCAAAAGATAAGGTAACGACATCTCGGAGGTTTTGAAGAAACTGTTTTCATCATATGCTAATATCTGGAATTGAGTATTTCTAGGAGAATCAGAAGTATATTGATTTACAAAAATGATAGGAGTTGAAACGGTGAGATACTACACATTACTGTCCAATTATTTGAGGCTGATTAAAAAAGACGTAAACTTAAAAATAGAGTGGACACGTGGAGACCACTCCTAGACCTATTTAATTAAGTGGCAAGAGGAAAAGAGATAAGTTTTAAATATGAAATATATTATTTTACTTTAAAAGAAACACATATATTATTATTTTTTTGAAACAAGGTTTTATGTATAAATTTATATATTTTTAATTTATTATATATATTTACTTCTTATTTATGTTGTTTTATAAAATATGAAGATAAATAAACTTAAAATTCGTTATATATAAATCTTTTATATTATTTCATAGATATATCCTTTTATTATTGATATAGGTTTTGTAAATAAAAGAAAAAGGAAATAAAAATAATAATATAATAAGCAAAAAATGTTAAAAATGATAGTTACATATAATTTATAATTCATTAAAACTAAATTTGTAATTAGCCACTCTAAAAATTAAAATTAACATAACACGTAAAACTGATTTCTCAACTAATATTATAGAAATTTGAAATTGAGAAAATACTGCAATTATCTTTTACCAAACCAAAACCAAAGTAATATTCCCTCCTATTTTCTTTCTCGGGTAGCCGCCACTGGCGTGTTCAATCGATTGCGTATCACTATCATCTTATCGAAATTCCATTTTGACTTGTCTAATATGTCCCACGTCTACGTTAATATACAAAATCAACAAACCAAAGTCTGTCAACACAAAAGTCTCCTCCGTCTCGCCCCTTCCTATACGAAGGACGACGCTTCCGCTCGACCGCCATAGCCAAAAAAAATCACCAAAGTCTGTCAACAGAGTGAGAACGGTACATATTGTGCATCTTTGTGGTTATACATTGATCGGATAGGGATTCGTGATGTCAATCCGAGTCCCCTCGGCTTCTCAGGATTCTAGAGGTTTCATATTATGTATCATCTTCTTCGGGTCGTTCCCAGGTAGTCTCACCGTTTATAAGATCCTACATCTGATCTCTTCCTTCTATCTTTTTTGAAGCTGATGAGAGTTTTCGAATTGTATTGTTATGGTTGTTCACAGGAACAATACTTACACAAGACGTTAAACTAGATTCGATTCTGATTTTCAAGACGCATGAGTGGTTCTCGACCAAGCCTATAGTTTATTTCCAATGCAAAGGAGAGAACAAGACTTTGTTTCCCGATGTGAAGACAACGAACGTGTCTTATTCTTTCAGTGGCCAAGAATCTTGGCAGGTTCGTTTTGGTCTCATCTTGAACCAGTAACAAAACTAGCTGGTCAAGAGATTAGCATTAGAATAGTTTGTCTTGTTTGGATGTTATCATCACTGCCTTTGAGGTGCACATGTGTTCTGTTTTGTTTTTTTTTTTTTCAGCCACTAACAAAACTTAAGGGAACAAAATGCAAGATATGTGGAATCTATGAGGAAGATACCTTTAGATATGATACATTTAACGAATGGGAGCTTTGTCCTTCTGATTTCACACCTGAGGGTACATACACACATGCTAAGGAGAAAGATTTCAATGCTACTTTTCTCTGCCATGGTTGCTCACAACTCGGAGCTGGTGAGTTACTCCAGCTAAAACAGAACTACTAGTGTGACTTTCTACTCGTTCTAGATTCACAGTTGAATTATGTCATTGGGGATATCATATGCGCATTCTTCTTCTTCTTTTTTTGGCAGGTTTGAATAAAGATTCTGGCACTGACAAGGAAGAAGAAACGCGCGGAATGCATCATGCAATCGTTGTACTGATTGTAGTACTTGTGTTAGGTGTAGTTGCGGTGGGTCTTGTGGTAGGTAGTACGTACTGGCAAAAGAAGAAGCGGCAACAAGAGCCGACCCAGTTTCTGTTTGAAGATAGTGACGAAATGGAGGACGAACTTGGCCTAGACGATACCTTATGAAGCCTAGACATTGAACTCAATGTCACCTCTTATATACATACACAGCTCCTTGTCTCACAAACATTTTTGTTTTGGTCTGAAAATAAAGAGGAGAAAATGGAAACCACAGTGTTCCTTCAAAGATACAAACCATTTGCTTCCTCCAAAGACAAGAATATCACTTATCTAGTGCATCCTCTAAAGCATCAAACTAGCATAAGTTTTTTGACACCAAATTTACCACTAACCTGTAGCTCCGAAGTCCGAACGACTGTAGCTACGACTACGGCTTGGGCTCCTTCTGAAGCGAGGGGAGCGACATTTAACTGGTGACCTGGCATAGCTTCCACCAAGCCCGGACTATTACAATCTAGCTACTTCAGATTGGAAAGCTTTGTGATCCTTTCCTCTTCTTCGTGCTGTTATTCATGGCTTCTTCTTCATCTCTATCTCACAGTTGGTTGTATCACGTCTTCCTGAGCTTCCTTGGAGAAGACGTGCGCAAAGGCTTTCTTAGTCACGTTCGGAAAGGGCTCGAAAGCAAGGGAATCATAGCTTTCGTTGATGAAGAGATCAAGAGAGGCGAATCTGTCGGTCCCGTACTTGTAGGAGCGATCAGACAATCAAGGGTTTCCGTTGTCTTGCTCTCCCCTAACTACGCTTCATCAAACTGGTGTCTGGACGAGTTGGTGGAAATCATGAAGTGCAGGGAAGAGTATCAACAGACAGTGATGACCATTTTCTACGAAGTGGATCCATCTGATGTTAGGAAGCAGACCGGAGATTTCGGGAAAGCCTTCGATGCAACCTGTGTGGGAAAAATAGAAGAGGTGAAGCAGGCATGGAGGCAAGCTTTGACGGATGTCGCGGGTGGTTACCACACTAGCAACTAGTTGGTTCACTTTTATTTCCACTTGCTTATTTATAGGGATGTTAACATTGATAATTACCATGGATTTACCCAAACCCAGTAATAATGGGTTGGGTTTTTACCCATCTACAATTAATTGGGTCAAATATGAGTATGAATTAGGCCTAAGCAAAGAACCTGGAACCAAAAAAACTAAATATCCTCAAATATCCGAATGGTTCCTAAATTTCTATATCCGAAATAACCGAACCGAGAACCGAATGGGTACCCAAATATATAAAAATATTAATTATATATATACAACATAATTAAATATACATTTATAAATTTAAAATCTAATAAAAGTATTCAAAAATAGTTAAAGAAAACGAAATTATTATAAAGTATCCGAACTACCTGAAAGTATCTATATATTTTTTTCTAAAATATCCAAAGATATCAAAAATATCTGAAAGTTGTATCCACATTATTCAATATTTTATCCGATATTTAACATAGATTATCCGAACTACTCGAAATAACCAAATAAGAACCGAATGAGAACCGATTTTTCTGACAATTTTCCGGTTTCTAGTTTTACTATCCAAAATGAACCGAACCCGAAACTACTCGAACCGAAAATAAACCAAGTAGTACATGTCCTCTAACCCCTTATCCAAACTACCCGATATTCAAAATATCTGAACCGACCCAATATCCGAAATGCTCGGGTCTAGTATAAATTTTAAAACTCATATTTGTGTTGGGTAAATACAAAAGGGTAATGGTGTACCCATGGGTTTTCAATTATATAAAAGTATGTTTTTCCATCATTTTTAATAGATTAAATACTCATCATTTGCTCTCATTCTCACCAAAAATATATTATTTAATTTTTTTAATAAAAAAGCAAAATCTTGTTTTTCCTTCAAAACCACTAAAACAAATTTATCCGCCAAAACTGAAAAATGGAGTTTTCCCCAAAAACAAGTTTTCTCACAAAACCGCAAAAAAAAAACAAGTTGACCAACAAAACTAGAAAACAAGTTTTCCCACCAAAATTGGAAAACAGTTTTTTTCTGTCCCAACCGTAAAAACAAGTTTTCTCACCAAAACCAGATACAAAATTTTTCGCCAAAACTAAAAAAACCAGGATACAAAATTTTTCGCCAAAACTAAAAAACGAGCTTTCCCACCAAAACTGCAAAAAAATGAGTTTTTCCGCTAAAACCGCAAAACAAGTTTTCAGCAAAACAGGTTTTTCCATCATAACTGCAAAAACGAGTATTTCCACCATAACTGCAAAAATGACTTTTTCCATCATAACTGCAAAAACGATTTTCCCCGCCAAAACCGTAAAAAAAACTTTCTCACCAAAACCGGGGAACAAATTTTCTCACCAAAACAAGGAATTGAGTTTTCTCACCAAAACCGTAAAATTGAGTTTTCCTACTAAAACCTAGAAAATGAGTTTTCATGCCAAAATCAGAAAACGAGTTTCACATCAAATCCCAAAACTGGGTAAACGTGTTTTCCTGCCAACACGACTTTTCTCGCCAAAATCTATAAGATGCAATTCTAAAACTAATTAATGTTAGTTGCCAAACAGTCCATATAATCTTACACATAGTCAGTTATAGTATTCAATGGTAGCAATTATTGAAATTCTATATCCCCTCCGTATCATTTTAAGTAGTGTTTAAAATTTTTATTATGTTTCATAATAAGTGATGTTCTCACTATCCAAGATACAATTTAATATCATTTAAAATTTATAACCAATTAAAAAATAATGCATTTTTTCTTATTGGTTGAATTTTTTTTAGTTAATGCTACTCTTATATAACGAAGATAAATTGCATAAAATGTTACATTTTCTGAATCTTTCTGCAAGAACTTTAAACACCACTTAAAGTGATACAAAGGAAGTATAATACTTTATATTTATTTTTTGACATTAATAGTCTATTTATAAACTATATTAAGTATATATATTTTTAAAAGTAATGAATAAAACTAATATACTAGCTTTATTTTCCTATTATAAATCAGTTGTAAAAATAGCTTTATTTTTCTATATAAGTCATACATATATAAGACATATAATTTTGATAAAACAGACATTATAATAACTATTAATGCATCATAAAACGAGTTTATAAATTATTTACTTGAGTTTAAAATCATTTGTGATGATTAATATATCATTTGCAAGATTTTTAAAGTCATTAATATTAATTCATTTCTAATGGTTTATAAAACTTATATAATAGTTATATTTATATTTTTTAAATCATTTATGAGTTTTTAAATCATTAATAATGAATATTTTATCATTAATAAAAGTTTCCAAAACGATTTATAAAAATTTAATTAAGATTTATAAAACCATTTATAAGGAATAATTTCTCATCATTTATAGGATTTTTGAAAATATTTATGAAAATTAACATTTTGTAAATTATTTAAAATTTAAAACCATCGATCAGTATTTAAAAAATATTTTGTAAAAGCCTTGAATCTTTTTTATAACAAATTATTTTCTTGAGTTATAAAACCACCTATTAGGATTTATGAAAATATTTATAAGGATTTTAAAGCTTCTGAGAAAATATTCATAAAGGTTAAAATTTGGTAATTTTTTTATAAATTATTTAAAAATGTATAGAGTCCTTTATAAGAAGTTATAAAAATATTAAAGAAAAATAACCACAAAACAAATTACATCAGTAGTGAAACAATCCAAATAATATTATGAATAAAAGTATATTTATAAATTTATGATTTTGTTTCTATTCTTATTTTTTTATTAAATTAATAAAAATTAACATATATAAAGTTATGTTTCTTCTTAATAACTTTTGTACTTTATCTTTTAGTTGCAAGGTGGGTCTATTTGTCACATGAGTTCATGTTTTGGGATTTTAATAATTTGTATGGCCGAAAAGCGTGATCTACAAACCAATTGAGCTATAAATATATATATGTCACTACAACAAAATGATCATGTTACATCACATAACTAGTATCAGAAAAATAAATGATTTAATTTAAATTACTTATTAATAAATGATACAAATTATGTTTGTTTAACATCAACTATAACAATTGATGTTATATTAGTTTATTTGACATCACTTCAATAAAAATGATATAAATCTATATTAACTTACAACACTTATAAAAAATTGATACAAATATGAGCTTACATCAGTTATATAATTGATACATTTTCAAGTTTTCTTTAATATTACTTAGATAAATGATACAAAGTTAATATCACTTACATAAATGATGCAAAATTTGAGATCAGTAATATAATGATACGTAGTTTGACATCAATTAAACATTTTTTCAATATAAAACAAGCCTAGATTTACGTGTGCAGTTACTATTTTTTTTAGTTTTAATTACTTTTGTAAATTGTAATTTATTTGGCCCATGATCTTTATAACTGTTTCCACTTAAGTTGAAGGCATATTATCTTTATAACTGTTTCCACTTAAGTTGAAGGCATATTATTTTCTGTCATGATCTCCTCTCATAATCTCATTCATTCGTTTCTCTTCCTCTCAACTTTGAAACTTATTTATCAGTTTATGATTTAGTGTTCTAGACTATTTGATTTCTAAGAAAATCAACAAGAATCAAGCACTTTTGTTAATTATGAATGATGAGGATCATCATATTTCTTCTTAGGCATACGTATGAAAAGAAACTAGGATCTCCAAGGCACACGAATCTGTTGAAAATTTTATGGAAAGGTAATATTTTTATTTCATTCTTCTTCTACTTCACTTGTTGGAAGATGTCCCAGATTGTGTTGCTTATGTTTTGTTGGAGGATTTTCAGGGGTATCTAGAACTCGGCAAATTTGCATGTAATGAATTTTATGATTTGAATAAAGAGTAGGAGATTCGTGTCTCCTGCACCCTACCAAAAACAAAAATTCAATTTATGTTTATGGATCCTTTTCTATATTAGATATCATTCTCTTCCGTGTCAAATGAAGAATATTCTGAAAAAAGGAGTAGAAGTTTTTGGGAAAAGCAGTTGAAGAAAAATTCTTCGTGGATCTCGTTAACTTGAATTCTACATCAATTCAGCTTCACATTACCAATGAAGATTGAAGATAGAAAATAGAGAAGAAGAGTTTTTTTTTTTAATTTGTTTTACGATCTATATTTGTTCTTTGAATCATATTTCTTTCATTTTCTTGTTTTTCCTTGTTTTTGAGATTGTATTGTAAATGGAAAATTATAAGAAATATTTTATAGAAAATATTTACTTGATTTATTTACTGACATAAGTTTGACATCAAATGTAGAAATACAAATATTTTCAATCGATGATTGTAATTATATAACTATTAAATAAATTTCGAAATTATATTAATTTTATTTTATTTATTGATAAATTATACAGAAATTAAAATCAGTTATTTTAATCAACACAAAACTAACATCATTTATAAAAATTGACATAAATGTTAATATCATTTTTTTAGAATTGATACATATTGATATCATTTACAATAAGTGATGCAAATAATCAATATTTTTACATCAATTATTAATGTAATGATACAAATTATTTGCATCATCACTTTCAGAGTCATTTAAATAAATGATACAAAATTACTTTACATTATTTATAAGTAATGCAAATATTTAAAATAAGTGATGTTAAACCATTTTTTTTGTAGTGTGTTCTAGATGATAATGTTACAAAAAAAATCATTTTTAATGGACGAGAATCTTAATTAGCCATATATGTTGTTGATAAAAAATCTAATGAAATATATTTTTTAAAAGATGTAAAAAATCTAAAAAATACTACATAATCATACTTAAGCTTTTATAAAAAGGTATTAACAAATCAAATAAATAAATATTTTTATTCAAAAAAAATATCTACCAAAAATTAAAATTCAATTTTAAAATATTACAATATATTACTGAATGCCAAAAACATAAAAATATTATAGTATATTATATTAAAATTTTAAAATTATTTGTACCCGTAAGTTTGCTGGCAATACGCCTGAGACTTTTATCCGATATCCGGATTCGATCCGGATCCGATCCGAAAATCCGGATATCCGGAGGGGCCGAATCCGGATACGGATAATAAAATGTTGGATCCGTCAAAGCTGGATCCGGATCCGGATAATTTAATTTTTTAGTCCAGATATCCGGATCCGTAAGTTTTATTAATAACTATTTCAAAAATAGTAATATATATATATAAATTAATTTTATTTAATATATTTCATTTTTATAATAGTATATATAAATTTTATGTAAATTTTGTAATATTGTACATAGAAATAATTAAAAATATTATATATATTATTATTTTTAAATTATTGTTAATATTTAATATATACTAATATTATTTTTTATTTATTTTAAGGATCCAAATCCGGATATCCGCCGGATATTACAATTTTCAGAAGGATATCCGAGAACCCTAGATCCGGATAAAGATAGTAAAATTATGGATCCGCCGGATAAGGATCCGGATCCGAATACCTTAAAATTGCCCGGATACCCGATCCGTCCCAGGCCTAAGTGGCAACCCAGTAGAGAATAAAGTTACAATTCCTAGACTTATATAGTGACAATGAAGCTGAAATGATCAACAAAATTGCCTCAGATGTTACGGCTGTGTTGGGTTTTACACCATCAAAAGACTTTGATGACTTTATTGGCATAGGAGCTCGTATCATAGAGATAAAGTCTAAGTTGATCCTACAATCAGAAGAAGTTAAGGTGATTGGGGTTGTGGGTCCTCCCGGGATTGGTAAGACGACCATTGCCAGAGTTTTATTCAATCAACTCTCTCCTGGTTTTCCATTCAGCACGTTCTTGGAGAATATAAGAGGAAGTTACGAGAAGCCTTGTGGTAACGACTATCAGGTCAAGTTGTGTTTGCAAAAAAAATTGTTGTCTCAAATATTCAACCAAAGGGATATTGAGGTTCGCCACTTAGGAGTGGCCCAAGAAATGATGAGTGACAAAAAAGTGTTGGTTGTTCTTGATGAAGTGGGTAGCTGGTGGCAACTAGCGGCAACGGCTGACCAGCGTGGATGGCTCGATCCCAGAAGTATAATTATTATTACAACTGAAGATAAAAAACTTCTCAAGGCACTCGGACTCGGGATCAATCATATCTACCAGATGGAATTTCCAACTTCAAGTGAGTCTCTGCAGATCTTCTGCCAATATGCTTTCGGTCAAACGTCTCCATATTACGGTTTTGAAAGCCTTGCTTGGGAAGTTACTAGTCTTTCTGGTGATCTTCCTCTAGGACTGAGAGTCATGGGATCGTATCTACGAGGAATGTCCAGGGACTACTGGATAGACGCACTACCAAGGCTCAGGTCTAGCCTTGACACAGAAATTGAATCAACTTTAAGATTTAGCTACGACGTCCTAAGTGATAAAGATAAAGCTCTTTTCCTGCATATTGCATGTTTCTTTGTTGGTTTCGGGGAAGATTTCATTAAGAGATGTCTTGAAAAAAGTGGTTTGGACGTCAACCATGGGCTTCAAGTCTTAGCTAATAAAACTCTTATATCTATAGAGAACAGATACGTAAAAATGCATTGTTTACTGCAACAAATGGGTAGAGAAATTGTCAAGAAAGAGTCTTCAGAGGAGCCTGGAGATCGACAATTCTTGATGGATACCATGGAGATTTCTGATGTCCTTGAAGAAGATACTGAGTTTTTTTTTTACATCTGCAGTCTTCTGTTTCCTTGGTTTATAAGGTGATATTTTGTGTCTTTTTGAATAATCTCTTCTAGGGTACTGGAAAAGTTCTAGGCATAAAGTTGGATACTTTAAAGAACAAGAAAATCCAAATAAGTAAAAGCGCTTTCCAAGGGATGAATAATCTCCAGTTTCTACATGTCACCTCTAGTAACGTACGCATACCCGAAGGCCTCAATAGTCTTCCCGACAAACTCAGACTTATAAGTTGGGATAGATGTCCATTGAGATTTTGGCCTTCCAAGTTCTCTGGCAAGTTTCTTGTCGAACTAATCATGCCACATAGCAAATTTGAGAAGCTCTGGGAGGGAATCAAAGTAAAATAGTCATCATTTTTTTTGTATTGTGTAAAGAACGATTAGTCATTTCTCTATAACTTATATTTCTTTTTGTTTTTGTATAGCCTCTCCATTGCCTCAAGCTGATGGATTTGAGTTACTCCAAGTCTCTGAAAAAGATTCCAGATCTCTCAAAAGCAACTAGTCTCGAGGAATTAAATCTCAGTTACTGCAAAAGTTTGTTAGAGCTCACAAGCTCTATTGGCAATGCCACTAAGCTTACAATCTTCTACCTTAGGGGTTGTTTGCTTTTGAAGGAGCTCCCCTCTTCTATCGGCAGGTTAATCAATATAGTGAAATTAGATCTGAGAGATACTGCGATAGAGAAAATGCCATCATCATTCAGCACTTGGTCTTGGCTTTATCGATTGGATATTACAGGGTGTACAAACATCATCGACTTCCCAGATGTTCCTGACAATTTCACTGGGTCCATGTCGGAGACAGCGGGGCAGTCGTTACACCATTCGTGCAGGTCGCTACTTATGCGACAAGGAATTTCGCTACCAGCATTGTAGAGTTGGTGTTGAGCTGTACAGGGATAGAGGAGGTTCCTCCATTGATTGTGAATCTATTTCGTCTGCGTAAACTATTTATGTATGGGTGCAAGAAGCTGAAATCTATATCTCCAAACATTTCTAAGCTGGAGAATCTTGAGTTACTTGCTCTGTGTAACCGTGGTGAGATAGAGCATGATTATGAAAGGCTCCATCTATTTAATTATCATAACTTATTTCAAGCAGTTATTAACTGGAGGGGTGATTTGAAGCGCAGTTGGGAATTACGATCAGACTTCAAGGTTCACTACATTTTTCCGATATGTCTACCGGAGAAGGCTCTTTCATCTCCAATATCATTAAGATTAGCCGGTGATAGTGTGGAGACTATTCCAGATTGCATCATAAGTCTCTCGGGGCTAATTAAGCTCAACGTCATAGCATGCAAAAAGCTTGTAGCACTTCCACAGCTCCCAGGTTCCCTTTTATCTATAGATGCAGGAGATTGTGAATCCTTGAAGAGAATAGACTCTTCTTTTCAAAATCCAAATATTTTCCTAAACTTTTCTAACTGCTTTAACCTGAATCGAGAAGCTAGAAAACTCATCCATACATCAGCTTGCAAATATGCGTTCTTACCAGGTGAAAAAGTGCCAACACACTTCACTCACCGAGCTAGCTCAGGTTCCCTAAACGATCAATTTGAGTCCAACACCTCTTCCTTCATACTTCAGATTTAAATCTTGCATTTTGCTGTCAGAAGGTCAAGCAGTGAACAATTCATTGATGGATGTATCTTTTCGCGTCAGGAGTAAACAGAATGGCCTCATAGTCGGACGTGGATCAACCCAGCTCCATATTCCATATCTATCTCGATATGAAGAGCATCTCTATATATTTGAAGATTCTTTCTCTCTAAACCAGGATTTCCCTGAAGCCGAAGAAACCACTTTCAGTGAGCTTACTTTTGTGTTCAAACTCCATGATAAAACCTGGAAGGTCAAAGGCTGCGGTGTACGACTTTTGGAGGGACCTCAATGTATTATTGACGGAAACGAAGATGATGATGATGATGATGATGATGGTGACAGAGATGAAAGTGCTGATGATGTTGAAGTTCGATAAGACAGATGTTTTGTTTCAAATATAGAAAGAAGAAAGGAAAATCAGATACGAAGAGAGTATTATGAGACTCACTTTGGTCTAGAGTCTTTGCGGTCAAGAGAAGCAGCTCAAGTATAAATCAGACGATGTCTTGAGTATCAATCGTCTGGGTTAGGCCAGCCATTCTCAATATCTGGATGTACTCAAGTGTAATTTGTTTTCCTTTTCACTGAATAAATTGTGGTATCTGTGTGAGAGTTTATCAGTATGCGCACTCTATCAAGGCTCTTACAGTCTCAACCTGCATAAAAAACAAAAAGCCTATCCAGACATTAGATTGCGAATCTTCACTTGTACCGGGTGTAGAAGTGCCTTCACACTTCACTCACCAATCTACTTCAGGTTCCCTAACGATCATTTTGACTCCAAACCTATTTCTTCATCATTCTGATTCAAAGCTTGCATCTTCCGGTCAAGATAAAATATTATTCTAGAGGATAGCACCGATGAAGAACATGCGGATTTGTTGATGTAATATATCTTGTAGGGGTGAGCAGAATGGCCTCATTATGGATCAAACCAGCAGGATATGCCTTTTATATATATATATATATATATATATATATATAAGACTGTGTGTATACATTTGAAGCTTCTTATTGTCTAAATCATGATTGCCTTGTAGCCACTTTCACTAAGCTTGTGTTTCAGTTGGAAGTCTGTGATAAAAAAAAGAAAGGAAAGTGAAATGCTGTGGTGTACAAATTGTGAGGAATGACGAAAAGGCAGATGATGGTGGTATGACAAAGATGAGACTGGTGATGAGGATGAAGATGATAAAGATGTTATGGTGATAATGTGACGTTGAGGATTTAGGATTATATAGATAACACTCAAGAAGGAGGAGAATCTGGACTGGACGTGATGAGGATGCAGAGACCAGGAGCGGTAAACGAACTGTGAGGTTAAGCCTTGTGTAGTTATTGTAAATTTTCATGTTGTTATATTTTCTGATTATGTGCAATGTAATTTTCCAAGAATAGAAGCTAAAACCCTCTTGCGTTGGGTTTTCGTGTGCTTGTAGAGGATACTTAGGCTGAAAATGGAGAAATCGACTATGGACGAAACAGCAGCAAAGGCCGATACTCAGAGGGTGGAGTTAAAGAAGATGAGTAAGGGAAGATCACGGTGAGACTGACGGAAGTTTTGGAGTCTTGAAAGGAAGGGATGAGGCCGTTAAAATCCTGAATTGTCAAAGGGAAGTCTTACAGAAGAAGCCCCAATATGATATTTCTTCGCCTTCTCCGGCTTGGGTGCTCATGCCGAAAATGTTTAAATGTATGCTCTCGCATGCGATATATTCAATTGCTATATAACTTACGGATTGTAGTACTTTTGTCAGCTGTACTTGCGGTGGGTCTTGTGGTAGGTTATAAGTATTGGCGAAAGAAGAAGCAGCAACAAGAGCAGCCCAATTTCTCATACAGTTCTAAGATGGTGACGAAATGGAGGACGAACTTGGCCTTGAAGATACCCTATAATGCTGAAGGTCAGTATGGCCCACACATTCAGTTATGTAACTCAAGTTCACCTCTTATACACATCTCCTTGATTTCACAAACATTTTGTTCTTTTTTCTGAAAGAAAAAGGAATTCAGTGATGCAAATATTTGCTTAATCCAAAGACAATTCAATACCGCTTTTTATTTTATAGTAAATGTTTGCAATCAAACAAGCTACAAAAAAAAAAAAAAAAAAAACAGTGTTAATCTTACAAAAGTCACAAACGAACAATATTATAAATTTCTTGCTAAATTAATTTATGAAAGATACAGTCTGAAGACAGAAAACAACTCAAGGAAGGAACAACATCATCCACTGATACACAAGGGAGCACTGAGCTTAACATGTTGGGAGCAATGAGCCATCAAGGTTACTCACTGCCTTTAGGGGAAGAACAGTTAACCCCAGGCTCATCATTAATGGGACTCCTGTCTTGAACATCAAGTCCTGCAGGACTTTCTTCACCTCCACAATGGGACTCACAGAGTACTTGCCATTACCATTTTCTTTTGGGTTGCCTTCATAAATAGTCCGATCAGTCTTTTCACGTCCTAGGCTTGCATCTATGACTCTTTGGACTCAGGCTTTTGGTCCTTGCCTCTGGGAGAAACGGATCGCTCCATTGCCTTAGGACTGAGTGACCTATCCTCAACACTTCTCTCTCTTCTCACTGGCGATCATGAACGGATGGTGAAACCAAAAGTGCATCAGTTAAAAAGAAAATACCTCTATTATGTAGAAAAAGCTCGTAAACATCAAAATAATCATGTTGTGCACTTAATGGCTCAAACTAGCACAAGTTTTCAGAATTCCGAAGACCACTAACATGTAGCTCCGACTACGGCCATAAACAATTTACTAAAAATTTATATAAACTTATTTTTTAACAAATTTGGAGGTTTATATGCATATATTTTTTTCCAAGATTTTTATTGGGGGGGGGGGGGGGGGGGGGTTGATAGGTCAATGCTTCACCGGATGGTAATCGATGCACTGGACCGCGAGCCTGGCCCATAAGGGTTTCCTGCGGAGCGGGTATGGGCCGGTGATTTCATGTCCCACAAAATAACGGGCCTAGCGGGAGAGGCTTGTGCGGAACCGGGCCTAAAGCGGGAAAGCCCACAGTGATCCACGGGTTTCTCAATGTCCCACACCTCTAGACCCTTCATTTGCTTCGTCACCTGAAAAAAAAACGAGAGAGAGAGTGAAAGGCGATGTGGATGCGATTTCCACCATGGGAAGAAACGGAGCTCTGACGACGACGGTTCAATGTCCGACACTGCTTTTGCTGACCACTTCGTCTTCGAACTGCAGCAGAGGAGCTAAACCAACAAGGCTCCAACAAAGTAAATTCTTCTTCTTCGATGTGTCTTCCATTCTTCCTCATCCTCATGAGCTTCCAAACTCAACAGATCGGACATGTACAAAGTTATGTATTTCAGACAAAAAAAATTGAAGTTATTTTGGACTTAAAATCTCTGCTCTAACTCTTGTATTTTTTTCCATGTTTTAGCTAAATAAGTAAAGCGGTCTGTTAGATCCATGTAATAAGAAGACCAACAAGATCCGAAAGGTACTTATCTAGCTTAGCAATCTATAGTTTGTGTTATGTCTTTGATTCATTGTCTGTTTGTGTCTATAGTTTAGCGATTTTATTTCTATAGTTTGTGTTGTGTCTAAAGCGTTCTGTGTTGTGTTATGTCTTTAATTCATTGTATCTTTGCTTTCAGGTAACAACAGTGTTGATCGACCATGCTTATTGTATGAGGTAACCATGTCTTTATTTAATGATAAAACTTTTATCTGATATTGTTACCTTTTTGAACTAAAATAACTTGTGTTCAGTCTCTGATATGTCTTCTTGTCGTGTTGTCTTTGTTTTGTTTTCTGTTTTGAGGCGATGAAGTGATGGTGAACAAGGAGGCGACTGGTTCATCTTCTTCTCCTCTTCGAAGGTAAGACATGACTTGTTTGCATTGTAGTGCTGACATGTGTCATGAATTGTATCTAATTTGTCTCCTCTTTTTTGTGTATGAATATGTGTTGTTTCTAGCTGTTGGAGCGATGGTGAACAAGGAGGCGTCAGCACGTCAGGTTACCAGCCTTTCATTCCGATATAGCAGCTTCAGGACCTCAGGTTAGTCGCTGTCTTACGTAGAACTAGTAAGCATTGATAGGAGAACTCACTGTTTAGATAAGACTCACTGTTTAGATAGGTGAACTCACTGTCTTGCTTAGAACTCACTGTATTGATATGAGAACTCAACTGTCTTGCTTAGAACTCACTTTATTGATATGAGAACTCGCTGTCTTGCTTAGAACTAGTAAGAATTGATAGGAGAACTTGCTGTCTTGCCTTGATCTGTTGTTAGATGCTTGTTTATGCTGCTTGTCCTCAAGCTAATTAAATTTTGAGAATGTTTACGCTGCTTTCCTCAAGCAAGTTTAAAATTTTAATATCATTTTTAACAAAAAATAATTAAAATTTTAACAAATTTTAAAAACCCTACCACCACTTACGCACGTAGCTTAGGTCACGGAGCCGTAACTTAGCTTAGAATAGAATTATCGGAACATCAAACAAACTAAACAAAAGGTGAGAGACCATGGGATCAAGAGGCGGCTCAGAAGATCAGTTCACTTGGGATACTAACTACTCGCCACCAGATACTTTGGACTTGGAGACTCAACAAGTCATAGCTAGACTTGCTGCAATTGATGAGATCGGTGATCAGGTCTCTGATGGTGTTAATGATGGAAAGAAACAAGGAAGCAGAAAAAAGCTCATCAGTCTTGTCGATTCAGAAGATGATTCAGATGTTCAAATCACTCCACCAACCCAAACGAGGAAGCCTCGCAGACAAACCAGTTTTGGAACAGCCTCACGGAAACCCATGTTCCAATCCACTCTAGATGGAGGTAGTGGCTCGTCCGCACAGGCGTGTAGTTAGAAGAAGTCTATTCCTATGAAATCTTTGATTCGTGGAGGGAGAAGAAAGCCAGCGACTTAGGGCTTGTCTACTCAGTCGCGAAAAAAAACAAGGGCTCCTCTACTCAGTCGCAGAAGAAGAATAAGAACAAGATCCAAGAGGACATACCATATTTTGATGATGAATTAGAAGAAGATGAGTTGGATGAGGATGAAAACGGTTCGCAGGATAGGGAGAATTGGCAAAGATCAGACGTGTGGGTTGCTTTTAAGGTGGTTGAAAACCCCAATGGAGATTTGAAAGACGTATGCAATCATTGCAAGCATGAGGATGCATGGTATTCTCACTCGCATGGAACAAGTGGGTTGAGAAGGCATCGGCTGAGATGTAAAATGTATCCAAGGAATACTGGAAGGCAACAACAACTCAATGTCGAGAGAAAAGTACAATCTCGCAAATATGATCATACTGTGTTTAGGCAGATGGTTGCTAAGACAATAGTCCAGCATGATCTATCATAATTTTACGTAGAGTATGAAAAAGTGAGAGAAACATGGAAGTATTTGAATGTTGACATCAAATTCATTTGTCGAAACACGGTGAGATCATATGTGTATCGATTGTATGAAAGCGAGAGAGATACATTGAAGAGGGAATTAGCAAGTCTCCCTGGACGAGTCTCCTTCACGTCTGACTTGTGGACGTCATTGAAACGTGAAGGATACATGTGTGTGACAGAACATTACATTGATCGGAAATGGAATTTGAACAGCAAGATCCTGACGTTTTGTGCCCTACCACCACCACATAATGGTATGAATGTTACGATTCAGCTCCTTGATACACTGAAAGAGTGAGGAATCGAAAAAGGTGAGTAGGGCCTTGTCAAATCGCCAATACTGCAAGTAATGACTCAATGCATGACACTGTCAAATAGTAGTTGATGTTATTGTGTGGAGGAGAATTTTTCCATGTCAGATGTGTTGCTCACATATTTAACCTCATAGTGCAAGATGGTTTGAAGGTTATTGGAGGCTCTTTGCACAAAGTAAGAGAGAGTATTAAGTATGTGCTAGGATCGGAAATGTGTGAAGTATTGTTCGAAAAATGCGTGGTTGCTGCGAGTATAACTGAGGACGCGGATCTGATATTGGATGTGCAGACAGGACGGAACTCAACTTATTATATGCTTGAAAGAGCCATCAAGTACCGTAAAACATTTGTTAAGATGGAGACATTTGATAAGAAAGGTTATAAAATAGCACGTACATCTGAGGAATGGACATGAGCTGAGAAGATATGTGATTTTTTGGGCCCTTTCGCTGAGATCACAAAATTGATGTCAGGTTCTAATTACCCCCACTTCAAACTTGTATTTCTATCAGGTTTGGAAGATCCATGAATGGCTTCAAATAAATGAGGATAGCGAAGATGAGATTGTCAGAAAAATGGTGCCACCGATGAAAGAGAAGTTTGATAAGTATTGGGAAGAAGTTGGGGTGTTTTTGCAATGACAGCAGTCTTTGATCCACGTTTTAAGCTTTCAATTGTCGAATGTTGTTTAGGGAAGCTTGACATGAGCACACGTGATGCGAAGTTGAAGAACTTGCGCCAAAAGCTAAGTATTCTGTTTGAGTCTTACGACAAAAAATCCAAGACAAACTCACCTTCTACAGAGCCACGTGAGACGGTTCCACAAAATGTTTATGATGCAGGATCAATGTGACTGTTTGGGAACTACCAAGTGAGTCTTTTTTGAATTTTTAACTTTCTGCTTTTTTTTAAATTGTTTCTTATTTTTTGTTTTCTAAAACTTCATAGGATTCATTGCATTTCGCAAAGTCAACGGCGTTGCTAGTGGAAAGACAGCTCTAGAAGCTTACCTCGATGAACCTCCTTCGGACATTAATAGTTTAATGAGCTTGGACATTCTCCAACTCTGGAAAGATAACACTCATCGTTATGGTGATTTGGCTGCAATGGCTTATGACATGCTTAGCATTGCAATCACAACAGGGCTTCAGAGTCCTCCTTTAGTATTGGGTCGCGAGTTCTTAACAAATACATGAGCCGTCTACTCCCAAAAAATATGCAAGCTCTGATATGCACTAGAAATTGGATCAAAGGATATGAGGCTTATGAACATGGTAAATAACTCACATAATAATGTGTTGTATAGTACCATTATCTTTAATACTAATTAACTGAAATTTTTGAAATTTACAGAAGATGAAATCGATCCTGAAGAGGAGATATTACCATCTTTTTCAGTCCATTGCCAATGTGGAAGAAGATGAAGATGCAGAAGTTTGAAATGTTTTCATGAATTTGTGTTTTGCTTTACAACAAGTTAGGGATTTCTTGTTTAAGTTGCTTGGTTTTGTTTCCAGTACTATGATTTGACGTTTTGCTTTACTACAATGTGGGATTTCTTGTTTAAGTTGATTAATTTTGTTTTCAGTACTATGAATTGGTGTTTTTCTTAAATTAAATTTGGTTAAGACAACATGAATGAGACTAAGCTATGATCAAATCAGTAATGAGACAAAACTATAACAATGTTACAATGATGTCTTTCAGTTGAAAAGTTAGTCTCATTACTCTGGTAATTGTTTATGAATACAATGTTACAATGATGTCGAACAAGACTAAGCTGTGTTCTATTTTTCTTGTTCATGTTCTCTCTTTAACTCAATGTACTGATCATGTTTGTATGATGTTTGGTCTTGAAGGAAGCAGTAGCAGGAGGTTTACTAAGGAGGCGTCCCGCGGATCGACCCGCGAAGGCCTACTAATATTGCGGTACGGGATTGGGTCAGCCTTTTCGGAGACCGCAGACCTGACCCCAGTGACCCGCTTGAAGACGAACCCGCTGCAGAACGGGACGGGACGGATAAACCTGTTCGACATCCCTATTCACCAGTCTATGCTGCTCAATACTGGCCATGCGGCAAGGGGAGCGAGTTAACTGGTGACCTGGAGTGATTTCATCGTTACTATAAATCATTTCTTAATCCATTATAAAACGAAGCAAAAACGTGAACTAAATAAGAGAAAATACAATTATTTTAACTTATTAGTGACTTTCTTGAAAATAATTAAGTAAAAAACAATTAGATTTTTCCGTTAGAGAAATCCTTTAAAACATATTTCTCAAAACGAAACAAAAACATGAACTCCCGTTTAGGCCATTTTAATCTCCAACTTTCAATTGACCTTTTTTGTATCTGAAATAGATTGCTCAAGTTTGAAATGGTTTATTTTTAAAAGTTGAAGATTTAAAATAGCTTAAACAGAAGTTGAAGGTTATTTTGGATATTAGTGTAAGTTAGAGTTTTTTTGCTCGTTTTTTCCTAAATTTTAAAGGAGAATTTACCAAAACTAACTCACAACTTGATTTTAACCCCAAACCTATACCTAAACTTGAATTAAATGCAAAACTAACCTAAAAGCCTTGTGAAATTACAGTCCAGCTCCTTTTGACCAAACAAAAAAACAGAAGTCGTTTTTACGAATATAACCCCAGTAAGTCGTTTGAGATGTTGGAAGTGGTCTAGACGACTTCAAAGTAAGTCTTCTGGTGTACCTGATCTTAAAAATAATTTATAAATTTTAAAAAAATGTTTTGATAAGCGAAAAATTAAAATCATGTAATTATAAACAGTTTTAAGTGATATAAATTAAAATATAACAAAATTGAATTGTTTTCAACATAGATGAGTGTAGGTAGTGAATCATGGTATTCTTTGGTCTAGGGTTTAGCAACATATGTTGTAGTATTGTATGTATTCTCAGGGTTAGATTTTGGAAAGCTTGAATGTTTTTTTGAAAAATTAAATTTTTACATATACGTGTTTATTTTTGTGTATAGTAAACACTTTTGAAGCTTAACTTGATTTTATGAAGTGTTTAGTTAGTTAATTAAGTTTAGGGGTTATGTTTAGGGTTTAGACGATTTCCATGGAAGTAAAACAGAAGACTTACATGTAAGTCGTCCAAATATTTCCACCTAAAATTTTTAAAAAAATTATTTTCCCGCTTAAATAATTTAAACCAGACGACTTGTAAGTCATCTGAGAAGTCTTCTATTTTAGTTTCCCGCTAAAAATATTAAAGTCTTCTGGGCGACTTACAAGTAAGTCGTCTAGGAAGTCGTCTGAATCAAAAATATTTAACCTAATTGGATTTTTTGTCTCCCTATATAAAGAAAAAAAGGGAAAATTGTTTTTTCAGAGCAAAAAAATGGTAACTATGCCCTTTTAGACTAATCTCTATTACTTTATGTCCTATTAGAATAATATTTTTCAAAATGGCAGTAGTGCCCTTAAAATTGTAATTTTTGAAATAAAATATATAATGAGTTCGATCATGCGGGATCGATCGATCCGAATTTAAAAGGTCCAACGGATCGATCGATTATGAACATTATGCAGAACAAAAAAAACGCGGAGTATATACTGATCGACCTGGTCCATTTCACTCGATCGGCGAAGGTCGATTTATATAGATCGACCAATCTCTCAATACGGATCGATCGATCCCGTGCCCAGGAAAGTATCCCAAAGAAGACTTCAATTCCAAAGCAAGTAACCTTCCCTTTTTCTTTTTATCAACATTAAAACTCCAACGTGAAGATACAACCAATTCCCAAACACCACATGAAGCATAGGCATGAATCATGGTAGAAATAATGTGAAATTTTTGTGAAAATTTTGTGAACAATCAATGGAATATAGAAGACGACGAAGAAGGTTACCAAGGCTTTTTTCGTTATTTTTAGTTCATTTTTCGTTTTTTTTTTTTTAAATCGATTTTTTTTTCAAAATATAAAAATGAATATTCCCAAATATTTTGTTTCCATATTTTTAGGAACTGATTTATTATCCGTAGAATACAGCTAATCTGTAGAAATCGGTTTCTACAGTTTTTTAGAATTATAGTAATGTGTAGATTTTGATTTCTACATGTTTTAGATTTATAGTAAATCTGTAGAAGTCGGTTTCTACATGTTTTAAATTTATATTAACGGGTAGATTTTGATTTCTAAAGATTTTAGAACAGTAGGTTAAGCGCGTAATGTGTATTCTAAATATTTTTAGAATACTCCTATTTACGTAGATCACGCATTCTAAACATTGTAGATTCAATGAAAATAGTGGATTTCGTTTTCTAATTCGTAGAATGTCATTTCTACTTTATTTAGAACATAATCTGAAATTTATGATTTCTACTTTTTTATAACTGGAAAAATACCACTAAGTTCATATAGGTATTTTATCAAAAGTTAGTATTTTCCAAAAAAAAATTGTTTGTAAAACTATTTATTAAATTTATTTTCAAATATATTAAAGGGTGTTATAGAAAAAAATGGCACAAAATAGAGATTAGTCTAAAGGGACAAAGTTATCATTTTTTTGCTCTAAAAAACAATTTTCCCAAGAAAAATTTACAAATTTTCTCTCCTCCTCTCAAATGCCTGCAACAAAAATGTAATTTTTATCATTCTAAAACTCTTCAACCTCTCTCTAATCTCTTTAACTTGAAAACACCAAATTTTATATGAATTTTTCAGTTTTGTCTCATGTCTTTTTTACTAATCTATCTTTTTTTGCACGTTTTTAATCAGATGGTACTCATCTTCCACTCATTTAAAGGTAGATCTATTAATTTAGATATGTATTTTTGTGTGTTCAATAAAGGTAGATTTATCTAATCTTCCACTCATTTTCTCTGTTTTTAAGCCATTTGAACGTTTTTGGATATGCAGGTTTTTCAGATCTGAAAGACTTCTGGGACGACTTATATGTTAGTCGTCTAAAATATAATGCACTAGACGACTTCCAGGAAGTCGTCTGGACTTCCAGGAAGTCGTCTCTTCTGACGAAGTCTCCCTTTCATAATAGATCTGAGCGTTTTGGTAAGTTTTTATGTCTGATTTTTTTTATTTGGTAACTTATTGTTGTATAAAGTTCTTACTTTTGTACCAAACTAAAACTCTCCAAACCCACTCTAATCTCTTTGACTTGAAAACACCAAACTTTATATGAATTTTTCAGTTTTGTCTCATGTCTTTCTTACTAATCTATCTTTTTTGCAAATTTTTAATCAGATGGTACTCATCTTCCACTCATTTAAAGGTAGATCTATTAATTTAGATATGTATTTTTGTGTGTTCTATAAAGGTAGATTTATCTAATCTTCCACTCATTTCTATGTTTTTAACTCATTTGAACGTTTTTTGATATGCAAGTTTTTCAAATCTGGATTTGATACGAAGGTTTTTCAGATCTGGAAGACTTCTGGGATGACTTACCTGTTAGTCGTCTAAAATATAATGCGCTAGACGACTTCCAGGAAGTCTTCCTGACGACTTCGAGGAAGTCTTCCTGACGACTTCGAGGAAGTCTTCTGACGAAGTCTTCTTCCATATCAAGTGGAGTCCAAGCTTGTCTTTGTAGAGGAATGATCTATAATAATTTTGTTTGTGGTCTGTTTTGTGATTTGCATGTCTACTCTTTTAGTTGTGAATTTTTTATAAAATCAGTAATAATCATATTGATACAACATTTTAAGAAGCATTTTAACCATTCTTCCAACTCATAACAATAATCATCATTAGTGTATATAACAATAATACTTAAGAGATGGAAACAAACAATAGTAACTAGTCAAAGCATATCATATTTTTTATAAGTTTGTGTTGAAAAAACTTAGTCAAATTTTGTAAAACTAAGGGAGAAAACATATTTTGAAAATATGAGTTTTACATATCTTGAAGTTACTTATCACTCTTAAAGATACAAGTTATTCAAAAACTAGCGTAGAAGACTTAAAAACTAGCGTAGAAGACTTCCACGGAAGTCTTCTCGGATCAGTTAGAAACTTTAATTAACGTGAATGTTGGTAACCTCATAAATATCACCAATTAAGTTATAAATTTCATTCAGTAGCCCAAATATTCATTAATAAACATGAATTAACAAGAAAATGTTAAAAAGTCTTTATAGTTTTAGAGAAAATGCAAGTTTATTAAACATTGACGCAGACGACATCCACGGAGGTCGTCTAGTAGACTTCCAGAGAAGTCGTCCACTTAGGTAATTTTTGAAATTAAAATTTTACAAAGACTCTGTTGTAATGAGTAGGTTAACTCCACAGACTCTGTGTTCATGTCCACGTTATAATCTTCTTGAGCCATTGCAACAAGATCAGCATGTGTCGAACCTTCACTCAAAAATAACATTCTCGCTCCTTTGAAATGATCAACCACAAAATTCCAACATCCATCTTTCAACAACCATTCTCCATACACTGCATGTAACTGACGCATCATCTGAAAAAAAAAGTCAAAATAAAACAAATTAGCAAACATAGAACAAAGAAAACAAAAGTTTATCAAAGATCGACGCGGACGACTTCAATCTAAGTATTTCAGACGACTAAAATATAAGTCCTCTGGTCAACGCAGAGTTTATTTTTGCAATTGACTTTGAAATCTGTTATCTGAGACGACTGAAAAATCAGTAGTCTACTTTTGTTTGGTTAAAAAAAAAACTTCAAAAAAGCTAGATGACTTACATTTTAGTCGTCATAGGTTAGTTTTGCATTTGACTGGATTATTTCAGAATTTTGACTTTCCTGGACGACTTACATTTCAGTCGTCTGGTGAAAAATTGACATATCAATAATTTATTAAAACTCGACGACTTACAATTAAGTCGTCATAGGTTAGTTTTGCAATTGAAAAATAAAACTTCAATATTTAATTATATATAGACGACTTACAATTCAGTCGTCCAGGATTTACGAGGTTTGACCAGAATCTCGGAATAAAATTATGGACGACTTACATGTAAGTCGTCGGGCGGACGACTGAACTGTAAGTTATCTGGGTATAATTAAATATTGAAGTTTTTTGTTTCAATGGCAAAACTAACCTACGACGACTTACATGTAAGTCGTCGGGCTTTAATAAAATATTGATATTTCAATTTTCCACCAGACGACTGAAAAATAAGTCGTCCAGGAAAGTCAAAATTCCGACAAAATCTAGTCAAATGCAAAACTAACCTAGACGACTTACATGTAAGTCGTCTAGGTTCTTTGGAGATTTTTTTGTAACCAAACAAAAGCAGACGACTTATATTTCAGTCGTCTTAGAAAACAGATTTCAAAATCAATTGCAAAAATAACCTCTGCATTGACCAGACGACTTCCAGGTAAGTCGTCTACAGCCAGACGACTTACCTGGGAAGTCGTCTAGACGAACATATCTGGAAAAAAACTCGATTTCATATCTTAAATTGGTGAGATAACTTCCTTAGCACACATAAGGCTTCTCCAAGCACACAGAATCTCAAACGAAAGTGACCCACCCAGAATCGTTAGCTTCTATGACTCTATGAACCATAAAAAATGTAGAATCAAAATCTTAGATTTTTTTAGCTGAAAGTGGAGAGAAAGTGAGAGAGATGTTGTGTTTAGTTCATAAGAATGGAGAAAGAAGAAGGGTAATTCGATTTTGGGAGCATTAAGAGCTTCAATTTGGTTGTTCATGGTGGTTGGGGGTAGTGATGATAATGACAATCTTGTAATTACTTGAAGATGATGAGGGTGAGAGAGTAAAAATGTCATTTTCGAAAAGAAAAAAATTTGAAGGCATTTTCGTGAATTATATGAACTTGTGGGGTGAATAGGACAAAACTAATTTCCAAAAAAAAATGGAGGTTAGTTTTGTGTTTGATTTTCAGTTTTAGTTTTTTGGTCAGTTTTGCACAAAAACCCAATTTTAAAACATGATTATAATTAAATGTGTATTTTCAAACACAAATCACGTTAACCCAGTACCAGAAATTAGTTAGCTTTTCGTTTCTCGTAATTATACTTTAATGGTATTAAAATAAGTAATGAGGCAAATTAGTTTTAATCAATTAAATATAGGGATATTCAATCCGTTAAAACCGAACATAACCAGAATAGAAAAAATAATTTGGATTTGATAATATCGTATAATTTTAATAAATGTTATTTTAAAAAATCACAATATAAAGATATGGTTTGAAATATATCGAATAAACTGAATAAACCTATTAATTAAAATATTAGATTATATCTATATGTAAGAACAGACTGGAAAGCGCCAAGTGAAAAAAATGACTTTGGACCCTCATTTTTTTTTCCAACTTTTGCCACAAAATTTTTTTAGTTTTGAAAATATATTCATAACTAATAACAAAAATTACAAAAAGAAAATAAATAGTTAAAAGAAGCATGAATATTGTTAGGGGTATAAAATTATTTTTAAATGCTTCATTTTTTTATTATTTTTATTAAATAATAAAAGGAACTAAAAATTTAAAAGTTAGTTACATGTCTATATAAACAAAAATATATTTTTATAAAGAATTGACCCCCCCCCCCCCCCCAAATATAAAGAGTCTCCCCTATTGCTTTACTTATTTTGCGTTTATGTTTTGCTCAGTTTTTATTATATTTTGCTTATTTTTTTCATATATCATGCTTAACTTTTTTTAATAGATCATGGAAAAAAGACAGTGATTTTACCATGAATTGCATATTATACAAGTATAATTTGTGCAATATGCAATTCATTTGTTTTTGAGTCCGCCACTATATATACACATATAATTATTAATATTAAATGAGTTTACAGATTATATTGAGATGATTTTGAGCTAACTTGAATTAGGTTTTGGATTCCAATAGCAATATTGTAATATTTTACAGAGTGACGAAGAAAATGGAACCGGAGGCTGTAATCTTGAAGAAACTGGTCTTATACAAATTAATAACAATATTGTATTGGGAGGCTCTATCACTACAAGAAAACATCAAGGATTCTGAGGGAAAAAATCGTCGGAATTTCGTCGGAATATCGTTATTCCGACGCAATTCCGACGAAACACGTCGTCGGAAATAATTCCTTGGAATTTCTTTTTTCCTCTGAAATCCCTCGGAATTTTCCGACGGAATTCCGAGGAAATAAATTTCCGAGGAAATTCCGAGGATCCCTTGTTTGTCGGAAAAGTCCTCGGAATATACCGAGGTAGAACTTCGTCGGGATAATTCCTCGGAAGTTCATCGATCGATGCGTGTTTGGACATATATACATCGATCGATAGGAGTATACCGACGGACTTTTTCCTCGGTTTATTCCGAGGAACTGTTCCCTCGGTATATTCCGAGGGATCCGTTCCTCGGAATTTTCCGAGGGAGTTGTCCCTCGGAAAATTCCGAGGGAAATGTCCCTCGCTATGTTTTTTAAAAAAAACGGATCGATCGATGCGTTTTTGTTCAAAAACGCATCGATCGATGTAGTGAAAAATATAATTAATTTCCTCGAAATGTAAAAAATATTAATTTTTTTGAAAAAATAAAATTTCTGAAATTTAAATTCGAAAATATGAAATTAAAACTATGTGTCCGTAGTATACATCATCTCCTGATGCAGAACAAACGCCAGCATCATAAGTCGTACTCGAACGTCTCCTCTTCTGAGTTGTGAATGCATATCCTCGAGTACAAAATCTCGGATATGACTTCACAACAAAGTTTGGTCCAACGACCATCTCACGTATCCAATCGTCAAATGTTTCACCTCTGGCCAAACCAGCAGACACCTATTAATAGCACATATATATATATTATATCAATAAATGTGAATTAGTATAAATATGTGATAAAATATATTTTAATTTGTTTAAAGCACTCACATAAGTAAACATCCATCCAGTAAATTCTCTCTGCTTCATTTCTTCTAGTTCGTCCTCTGTGGCGTATCTATACTCGAACCGCTTTTCTGCCATGAAAATCCTGTATATGATGACAATAATGTAATTAATTAAGATTTAAATTTCAACTTGTTAAAATAAAAATTTGTAAGCTCATTTATTTACCTCTCATATTGAAGAACGTCTTCGCAGTTGGTGAGCAAATATGTTTGCAAATGACTGCGCTCCTGCTCAGTAAGTCGACGGTCCTTTGGTTTTCCGCTAAGTCGTCCAACGTCTGTGAAAATGTCTGGAACCGTAACATGATATGTTGCCCGTTCGCCTCTATCATCATGCCGAGCAGGTCTTCTGTTTTTGGTCTGAACTTCTGCTGGAAAGTAGTACTCGGCAAAGTTTGAAGTTTCTTCATTGATCATCTGTGCGACTATAGAACCTTCCACCCTACTTAAATTTTTCACCATCTTCTTCAAATGGAACATATACCGCTCATACAGATACATCCATCTATACTGCACAGGACCACCAAGTTCCAATTCTCTTGCCAGGTGAATAACAAGATGCTCCATAACATCAAAAAATGAGGGAGGAAATATCTTCTCAAGGTTGCACTGAATCACGGCTATGTTAGTCTTCAAATTTTCAATACCTTCAAGAGTCACTGATCTCGTGCATAAATCGCGGAAGAAACCACTTATCCCTGCAATTGCTTCATGAACATTTCGTGGTAATATTTCCTTGAAGGCGAACGGAAGGAGGCGCTGCATCATTACATGGCAATCGTGGCTTTTCAAGCCAGTAAACTTTCCTTCCTTTCTGTCGATACAATTACGCAAATTTGATGCGTAACCGTCTGGAAATTCCACATCGTTTGAAATCCAATCAAAGAACGCATCTTTTCCCGCTGCATCAAGTCGGTATATGGGAAAAGGAGCCCTACCATTCTCATCAACATGAAGTTCTGAACGAGCACATATATCGACTAAATCCAGTCTTGACTTCAAATTATCCTTTGTTTTACCTTGAACATTAAGGATCGTGTTCATGAGATTGTCAAAAAAGTTCTTCTCAATATGCATGACATCTAAATTATGCCTTAGCAGATGATCCTCCCAGTATGGCAGATCCCAGAAAATACTTTTTTTGTGCCAGTTATGTAGTTCTCCAACAGCATCTACCGGAAAACGCTCATGTCCACCGACTTCTGGCGTCCTTTCTGCACCAAAATCTCTTAGTTGTATCTTCAAATCTTTCCCACAAATTTCCGGAGGTGGACTGTCAAACACCCTCTTGTTCTTCGTAAACAAATTCCTACTCCTACGATATGGATGATCAGGTGGTAGGAATCTCCTGTGACAGTCAAACCAACACGTTTTCCTTCCGTGCTTTAGTTGGAAAGCATCAGTGTTATCTTGACAATATGGACATGATAGCCTTCCATGCGTTGTCCATCCAGACAACATACCATATGCTGGAAAATCACTTATTGTCCACATTAGTACTGCCCGCATTTGAAAGTTTTCTTTACACGAAACATCGTATGTTTCAGCACCTTGAGCCCATAGTTGTTGCAACTCATATATTAGTGGCTGAAGAAACACATCAAGTGATCTCTTAGGATGCTCTGGTCCGGGAACGAGAATCGAGAGAAACAAAAACTCTCGTCGCAAGCACAAGTTGGGGGGAGGTTGTATGGTGTAAGAATGACGGGCCATAGAGAATACTGTCTTCCACTCTTGCCAAACGGACTGAAACCATCAGTACATAATCCAAGGTAGACATTTCTTCTCTCATACGCAAAGTCGGGATACTTTGATTGGAAATGCTTCCACGCTTTTGCATCTGAAGGATGTCTGATCTCACCATCTGTTGAGTGCTCCGCATGCCATCTCATTGGTTGCGCTGTGCGTTCAGACAGATACAACCTCTGCAACCTTTCCGTCAAAGGTAAATACCACATCCTTTTATATGGCACTGGAACTCTTCCAATTGTATCTTTATAACGAGGCTTTCCACAAAATTTGCATGTAACCCGCTGTTCATCCACCCTCCAATAAATCATGCAGTTGTCGCTGCATACATCTATTACCTGATACGATAAACCAAGACCAGCTACGAGTTTCTGAACCTCGTAGTATGAACCAGGAGCTACATTATCCTCGGGTAGAATACCTTTTACAAAATCAGCAATCGCATCCACACAGTCTTCAGCCAAATTATAATCTGTTTTAATGCCCATCAATCTTGTAGCAGATGATAAAGCTGAATGACCATCTCTGCAACCTTCGTACAATGGTTGCTTTCCAGCATCCAACATATCATAAAATCTCCTAGCTTCTGCATTGGGTAAATCTTCCCCTCTAAAATGATCATTTACCATCTGCTCAGTACCTACACCATAATCTACATCCGTTCTAATTGGTTCTTCTAATCTAACCGCTGGCTGAGGTTCACTAGTACTACCATGTTCATAATCAGTTTCCCCATGATGATACCAAATTTTGTAACTTCGTGTAAACCCACTCAAATATAGATGAGTCCAAACATCCCACTCTTTAATAACCTTTCTATTTTTACAATTAGAGCAAGGACATCTTAACATACCTGTTTTTGCTTCCGGTTGTCGGTGAACTAACCCCATGAATTCAGTTATACCTCGTTGGTATTCTTCCGTAAGCAATCTCGTGTTCGGATCCAAATGAGGTCGATCGATCCAAGAACGAAAATAATTTGAAGAAGACATCTTTTTTATGAATCAAATTCGTGTGTAAATAGAGTAAGAGGGAGGATGAAGATATGAAGTGAATGAAGAGGAAGAGGAGTGCTTGTATTTATAGTTTAAATCCTGCCGACATACCGAGGAAATTCCGACGGACAAAACTAGTTCGTCGGAATTTCCTCGGAATTTTGTAAAATCCCCCAACGGCTCTCCAACGGCTATAATATTTCCTCGGAATTCATCGGTTTTTTCCGAGGAACAGAGTTTTCCTCGGAATTTCCTCGGAATATTCCGACGGACTGTAGTTTCCTCGGAATTCCGTCGGTATATTCCGAGGAAATTCCGAGGAAACCCAATTTTGTGTTTCCTCGGAATTTCCTCGGAAATTCCTCGGTATATTCCGAGGATTTCATTTTCCGTCGGAATGTCCGTCAGAATATCGCTGTTTTCTTGTAGTGTATTACTCGATATAACTTTGGAGGAAGGTTGGTCATTTCTAGTTAATTTTTTTTTTCACTTTTTCTTTTCTGAGAACTAATTATTTTTCATATTTATTTATTCTAAGTGTAATATATTTTTTTGTTTACCAATTAATATACATAAAAATTATATGACCGGAAAAGTGGAAACGGATGGTTAAGTGTAAGGCATAACAACACAATAGTAAGATATTTGCCACAAGAGCTTTTAATTTTACAAGCTTAGCAGATCATGCGACTGCTGTGGATTGGAGATGTGAGTTGTAGATTCTCACGGCTTTGGCCGACACATGAAGATGCAGATGGGCTTCTAATATTCTCTCGAGGAAGGTTTAAGGAAAACGAGTTATATTTCCAATATTTTTTCCACTGATATCTGCTCTTAAGGAACCAATACTCTTCTTCTTCCTTGTATTCTAAAATCAATTTTGTCTTCATCTGTTGGATCTCGTGTTCTGAAATGGTAATGTCAGTGTGTGCATCAACTATTTGCCTTGTAAGTGAAGAAATGTATTTAGCCGCGCTGGAAGAGTTTGTTTTCTTCCACTCTGAAATATATCGTCGACATCTTTGAAGGTGTATAGGAAAAGAAATAAGTTGTTCTATTCCATCACCTCGCCATCCTTGTCCAATAACTGATTTAAATCTATGTTTTTTGTACATCAGTGATCATAAATGAAGTTTTTACGCCCAACTTCAGAGTTTCTATGAACTTTTACAATCATAGGACGGTGATCAGAATCTATCATCATCAAATAGATGACTTGCGATGCCGGACATTAATGTAACATCCTGAGTTGTGATATATGGAAAAGGCTTAATATAATTGATTTGACTACCTATGTCACCAAAGTTGATTTACCTTTTCCGTCACATATCCGTTTAGAACGCAAGGGCTAAGCGTGCTTGGGCTTGAGTAGTGAAAGGATGGGTGACCTATCGGGAAGTGATTCGCGATACCGTGCGAATGAGGCCAAAACACGGGAAAAAATCGGGTGGTGACTGCAGGGTCAGTAAACATTGATTATGAGCCTTGGAAAATTTACACGGACCGACCGTCAGATGGGATGAGGCCCACGGGCCGAGTGTACGGGCGTGGGTGGCCCATTAGCCGTGGGCGGTCGGAGCGTTATAAGTAGTATCAGAGCTGGTTAGCCATCTCGGTTCTGACCCGATAGGTGTCTTGAGATCTGTCGTGAGCGCAATGAGGACATTACGTTCTTTGTGAGAGGATGAATTGTAACATCTCGAGTTGTGATATATGGAAAAGGCTTAACATAATTGATTTGGCTACCTATGTCACCAAATTTTACTTACATTTTCCGTCACATATCCGTTTAGAACTCTAGAGTTAATCGTGCTTTGGCTGGAGTAGTGAAAGGATGGGTGACCTATCGGGAAGTGATTCGTGATACCGTGCGAGTGAGGTCAAAACACGGGGAAAGGTCGAGTGGTGACTGCAGGGTCAGGAAACAAGAGTTTCGGACCTTGGAAAATTTAACGCACTGCTCGTCAGACAGGACGGGGTCCATGGGCCGAGAGAGCGGGCATGGGTGGCCCATTAGCTGTGGGCGGTCGGAGCGTTATAAAAGAACTCTCCATTCATCATTTTTAAAGGCACGGTATAACCAACTACGATTGAGATTGTCTTTACGCTTGTTACTCCACATCATGTCTGCCACTGCAAGGAAGATCAGCCATAGTATAGTGAGATAACATGTTATAAATCCAAAAACCTCCATGGTTCTTGAATCCTGCCAACTTGTTTTTCAAAAGCATTTCCAATCTCATTAAAGTCACCGAGCATTAAGCCATGGTCTACTTGCATGATGTCTATTTTTCAAGTTGTTCCCATAGATGATGTTTCAAACCACGAATATGATTGGTAGGGATGTCAATGTCCAAATCGGTCTGTCCAGATGAACAATCATTTTTTGGACATTATTGGTCAATGCTCAAATTGCACCAAACTAAAATTATACCAAATCCGTTTTGGACCATTCCAAATAGGTTGTATGCGCGGCCCAATTAAAAAATCAATGTTAACCTACAAAAAAATTCATATTTAACATGACTTCATTATGTTTTGTAGAATCCAAAAGCATACATTAGGTTCATACATAATCTCAAAGCATACATTAAGTTCATACATAATCCAAAAGCATACTCATCTTCTTTAGTCCTTCCTCAACTTCTTTATCTTCTTATCTTCTCCTATCAAACATAAACAAAAGACTGATGAATTACATAGCAAAAGAATAAGACCAGAAGCCATTCCAATAGACAGAGGCCGATTCTTAATTCTAACCAGATGCATAAGAATGTAATGATTTGAAAATTGAGAGACTCAAGCCCAGGATGCAAATTACCAGAAAGTCCTAAAACATTCAGGCAACTGTCAAAAGCGAGCAGAGACTAGCAGAGACTAAACTACAAGTTCATGTCTTTTCAGATATATCATGCATACATCAAATGCAATCGAACACAGTAAAAGAACCAAACATCCTTGTGTTTTAACTATTGATTTCACATTTTCTTATTCCACGTTCATAAAACCAACTACTACATAATCCATTTAAAGTATGAATATATGAAAAACCAACAACAACATGCCATCCGTTTTGCTCACATAAGCTAATGTTGCTACATCAATTCCAAGGTTAAATTGTCTAATATGGTTAATCATATATCAGATCCTAGACATAAAATGCTGCTAAGTCAAGACAGGAGAAAGCTATGAAACTCAAAGTGTTATTAATCGAACCCAAATGGCTAACCCAAAAAACCATTAAAAATTTCTGAAGATACCATTCTGAATGTCCAACTTAATATACTATATAAATATTTTAAACATAACTATGTAATTCAAATATTCAATTTCATATTTATTTCGGTATGAAATCTAACAATAAGTATTTAAAATTAAAATAAGTACCTTAAATTCTCAATTATATATAAATAAGTATATATTTCTTATGATTTGCTTTTAAATTTTAGATTTTACTTCGGGTTATCCAAACCGATCCTATATAACCCGAATCCGAACAACATATGATCCGATGCGTTTTCTGTGGAGAGAGGAATGAAACTCGTGAACACTCATTCTTCGCATGTCCTTATTCTTATACAATTTGGGACAGAGTTGCAAGCAGGTTTATAGGAAGAAGAATCAACCCAGATTGGTCAGATATGCTCAGGTTAGTGTGCGGAGGAGCATATTCACTAATGGACCAGATTCTCATTCGACTTCTGTTTCAAGTGGTTGTTTATCATGTTTGGCGGGAGAGGAATCTCCGAAGGCACCAACAGGGGATTAAGGGAAAAGATCAGTTGGTCTGTATGGTAAGCAAGGCTGTCAAAAATCGGATATCCTCGTTGGGTTATAAGGATCATCATAGACTTGAAGGACTCATGAGAAGGTGGTTTGAGGTCTTTGGATAGGAGAGGAGTTTCAGTTAATTTTTCCATTATACTTTCTAGATATATAGAACCTCGTTCTTTTAGAATAGCATTCTTTGTAAATTTCTCTCAATGATGATCAATAAATTCAAAATTTCATCAAAAAAAAAAAATTATGGGTTCTAGGATGTGATACAAAACCAATCTAAATCTGATGTGTTAGATTCAATCTCGATTCATACTTACAAAAATACCAGTATGGGTAGGACGTGTAACAAAATAGCAAAATAAAAAAAAAAAACCATCTGAACGCTACATTTAAAGAATTTATTATGTAAATTTATTATATAAGATTTATGAATATATCTTTTATATAACATTTAAAGAATTTCTAAAAAAATATTTTTATAAAAAGAATTTTTTAAAAAATTGTATACGTGACATCTCTGTTAACAAAATTTGCTGACGTAACATTCAAATAAGCAAAATTAGATAAAATAGCAGCTGATATGACGACTGGTGTATGATTTTGGCAAAAAAAAAAAAAAAAAAAAAGATAAACAACTATGTTGTTTAAAATTTTCTAAAGTATATGTACGTTTTTGCACGGTAAATTAGATAAGAATTGAACATATAGCAATAATGTTAGATATGAAATGACATTTTTCGCTTCGTATAGTATCAATGACATTTTTCTCTTCGTATAGTATCACTTTGATTTGTTAGATATAAATATTTCTCTAAACCAAAAAAAAAAATGAAATGGGAAAAAGAATAGCGAAATTATATGATGCCGCATCGAGTAATCACCGTGTAACTACCTCAACGCTCTCTCCTTCTCCTTTTGAATCTGTCCAGATCTAATTTCACCGGCGACGATGAAGCAGCTTCACAAGCAAATGAGCTCGAAGCGCGACGACGACACAATCCCCATGAGCCAGTCGTCTCCTTACTCACCCAAGGCCTTAAAGCACCCCAGATCTCTCCCCAGATCGCTCCACTACCTCTTCCGCGAACAGAGGCTCCTCTTCATCCTCGTCGGGATCCTGATCGGATCAACCTTCTTCATCCTCCAGCCTTCTCTCTCCCGCTTAGCCCCCGCCGAGTCCACCTCCCTCATCACCAGATCCGTCGTCGACAGTAATAACTACTCGCCTTCCAAGATGAGTTTTAATTACGGCGGAGGTAAAACAACAGGTCGTGTTCCCGTCGGTATCGGAGGGCGGAGGCTGAGGATCGTGGTGACAGGTGGAGCTGGATTCGTCGGGAGCCATCTCGTTGATAAGCTTATCGGGAGGGGAGATGAGGTGATCGTGATTGATAACTTCTTCACGGGGAGGAAGGAGAACTTGGTTCATCTGTTCTCGAATCCGAGGTTTGAGCTCATTCGTCACGATGTGGTTGAGCCGATTCTCCTCGAGGTTGATCAGATTTACCATTTAGCTTGCCCTGCCTCACCTGTTCATTACAAGTTTAATCCAGTCAAGACTATCATATCCTTTTGATTAATTCTATACGTATTGCTGCTAAGGATCTTGATTCCAAATCAATTGTTTCAGTGTAGGCAACATTAGGCATGGATAATTTTACGAGTGTTTACGAAATTTGTTTTTGATTCGATTTCATGGATAATTTTGGTTAATTCGGGTAAACTATCCAAATTAAAATTCGGAGTTTTGGATTTTTAAATATCTCGAATAAAATATTCAGATAATTTGGGTTTTTGGATAATTCGGTTTATAAATAGTTTTATAGAACTAAATATCATTAGTATATAATCTGCATTTTAAAAATTCAGATACTCATCCGGTTTTGGTTTGGCTTTTCGGCCTTATATGTGAGCATTGGTTCTGTTTCTGGTTATTTTGGTTTTGGTTTCCGCTTTAAATGCCTAAGGCTAAGCTTGATTATCACCTCTCTTAGCATCCAGCAGATATAAGTAGTAGATTTCTTGTCTAGTTAGATTCTCTTATAACTATTTCGTGATGAGATGCTTCCATTGGCTGATCCTTGACGATGGTTTCACAAGACAAATGTAATGGGAACGCTTAATATGTTGGGTCTTGCAAAGAGAGTTGGAGCAAGGTTTCTGCTCACTAGCACAAGTGAAGTCTATGGAGATCCTCTTGAGCATCCACAAAAGGAGACGTATTGGGGAAATGTGAACCCAATCGGTGAGTTAGGAAATTTTTTGTATTTGCTCCTAAGTTTATGTTATGTATAAATAAACGAGAGATTGATCACTGGTATCTTGTTAAAGGTGAGAGGAGTTGCTACGATGAAGGAAAGCGTACTGCAGAAACACTGGCCATGGATTATCACCGAGGTGCAGGTGTGGAGGTAAATTATCCCATAGATTGTATGATTACAAGCTTCTTAGCATGATGCTGTTTATAATTGTTACATTTAAAAAAAAAAAAAAAAAAAATTGTTACATTTGGTGATGCTGTTTGTTACTTTTGTTGATAGGAGAATTTTGAATACTGGAATGTTTAGAACTGATGGATGATATATGAGTGTTCTGTAACTATCTTTTTTACAAATTTTCAGGTAAGGATTGCTCGTATTTTCAACACGTACGGACCGCGAATGTGCCTCGATGATGGGCGTGTTGTTAGCAACTTCGTTGCCCAGGTTTAGCTCTTTCATTAACCCTTAAATCAAATCCTCATCTTTCAAGCCTTTGGATAGCAATCTCAGAGGAAAATGTGTTATATCTAATGATTGCAGGCCATCCGCAAAAACCCAATGACTGTTTATGGTGATGGAAAACAAACTCGAAGCTTTCAATATGTTTCTGACTTAGTAAGTAAACAACATCTGTTCCCAGCCATTCTTCTGCATGGTTGGTTTCTCTAAGCAACAGAATATATTAGCTTGATATATAAACAAAAAACATAATTTTTAGGTGGATGGACTTGTAGCATTAATGGAACATGATCACGTAGGACCTTTCAATCTTGGTAACCCAGGAGAATTCACAATGCTTGAGCTTGCAGAGGTTTGTTTTACTTTTACAGTCGTCCTTTATCTTCAATTTGGGATCATTATTTACAAGAAACACTCAGTTCTGTGTATGAAACGTGTGCAGGTGGTTAAGGAGGTGATTGATCCGAGTGCGACCATAGAGTTCAAACCGAACACAGCGGATGATCCACACAAGAGGAAACCAGACATAAGCAAGGCAAAGGAGCTTCTGAACTGGGAACCAAAGATCTCTCTGCGTGATGGTCTCCCTCGTATGGTGAGTGACTTCCGTAACCGAATCTTGAACGAAGATGAAGGCAAAGGTCTCTAAGTGAGAGTCACACAACGATACTGTATTCCTTCTTCTTTAGCAAATGATTGAAATATGTATAGTCTCTTTTGCAAGAGCTCTGCTAATGTCTTTTTTTATTCTTTTTCTTATCTTATTTTCTTTTTGTTCTTTCCCCAAGACACAAATTACTACTTATATTAGCTAATATATTTTGTTGCCTTAAATGTATTTTGACATTTTGCTATTGGGATTGTGAAATTGGAAAAAATGTACATTGTTTTGGAACCTGTTTATGTACATTCTGACTGGGTTTGAGTTAATTTAATTACCTTGGGGGATTTTTGGCGATATTTAAGTGTGACATCCTTCAAAATGGATTTTGCTTAGGGGTATTCAATCCGGATATCAGTTCGGTTCTTTTGGTTTTTCGGTGTTTCGGTTTATAAAAAATATCTACCATATTTAATATGGTTTGGTTCGGTTTATATACCGTCGGTTTTCGGTTTATTCGGTTTTATACCAAAAAACCGTAATTATATTTATCTTTTAAAATATTTTGTATATCGGCTTTAAATTTAATTATAACATGGCAATATTTTGGTTTTTAAATAATCTATTTTTTATTTTACTATTTAAATAATCAGTAAACATATTTATTTAATAACAGTAATAGTTTTATGGAATAAAAGTAAGAAATATCAATAATCCATAATACTATTAAACAAAAAAGTAAAAAATATGTTTTTTTTTAATTTGATAAAAAAAATTTGAACTTAAAATAAAATATTAAATAACTAAAATAAAAATTTAAGTAGGAAGATCATACCAATAAAATAAATTAGGTATATATTATTAATTATATTATATAATTTACATATACTTATACTTTATATTTTAATTGATCGGTTTATTCGGTTTGATCGGTTAATATATTAAACCATATCCATATACCAAGATTTCTTAAAAATGACATCCATTCGGTATATTCGGTACTACCAAATCCAAACCATTTTTTTCTATTTCGGTTCGGTTCGGTTTTAATTGGTTCGGTTTTACCGGATTGAACACCCCTAATTTTTCTTCAAAGAAGGTTAGTGCGACTGGGGAGACATAACCCCTTTTGAGTATTTCTGTTCTCTCTCTAATTTGTTTGAATTAGATATCAGTTAGACTAGGGGTGGGCGTTCGGGTCGGATATTTCAGTATAGGGATATAGAACCCGTTCGGATATTTTTGTATTTCGGATCAGGTTCGGGTATTTTTTGTTCAGGTTCGGTTATTTCGGATCGGGTTCGGATATTTAGATTTTGAAATAAAAAATTTATTTTTTTCATTGTTTTAAGTTTCTTGTATTTAAAAATATCACTTTTACTTAACTGATTTTTTTATTTTTAATAGATTGAGTGATTAATAGATTTGGAGATAACATTGCACAAATAAATAAACATTAATTTGGTCATTTTTTAAAAAAAAATTAGATGTAACTTTTGTTAATACATAAAACAAAAAGCTTGACATGCATTTTAAGTGAGTATCAAATCATTTTATATGTACTTATATGTATATTATATGATTTTAAAGTATGTGTAACATCAATATAAATATTTTAAATAAAATAAAAGATTTAAATTAAAAATATAAGGTTAGATATACTTATGTTCGGTTATTTTCGGGTATCCATTCGGTTTGGATATCCAATATCTCTTAAATCAATACCCGTTCGGGTATTTTGCTACTTCGGTTCGGATTTCGGTTCGGGTATCGGGTAAAGTGCTCAGGCCTAAGTTAGACCATTATTGTTTGAATCCTTGTTCTTGTGTGTTTTAGAGGCTTTCATGCGTTTTAATCTGCTTCCCTTGTTTGGGCTAACGACTCAGGATTCATGTGAATCTATAGTCATCCTTCCAATGTATTTTAGACTAATCTTTCTTGTGAAGTTCAATCTTATCAGAGGGAAAAAGGGCTTGAATCAATCCTTAGGAGACGTACAGGCACCTTTTGATGTATATGGTTCAACAAAAATTGTTGAAAAATCAATGTGTCTTAGTGTTCATTAGGAAGAACCCAAAACTTGCAGATGATGATGATTGGTGTTTTTTTGTTCAGGGACACTTGTTCATTATTCATCACCTCATATGGTTGAACAGTTGTTTATTACACATTGCTTTACTGTTTTTATTCTTCAAAAGTATGTAATAGATAATATTATTTAACTTTCTAGAAGATTGCATCTATTACAAGCTCTGCTAAGAGTTCATCTCTCAGCATTTCCTCAATCTCTCTACCTATGATTTCAATGTCATCTTCTAACCTCAGCCACTGCAACTCCTCCCCCTCCACATCATCTTCGCTTGGCTTACCGTATTTTCTTGTCACCAAATCTCGCAGAGTTTCTTGTATCGTGTTTGAATCCCATTTCGGGCAGACCCTTGTGGGTTTGACCCAAGGGTGTGGATCCGAAAACTGCTTTAATATCTGCATGAGCTCTCTACTGATCTGATCAAAAAGGAACTTTCTGTCCATCCGGGTGGAGGTTTTCACGCTGGAGTACTTCTTCTCAAGATCCTCAAACAAGGATGGATCTACAGGTGTTTCCATGACAGTGGTGTGGTCTGAATCACTGAACCTGGAGTTGGCTAGGAGATCAACTAAGTATAGTGACTTCCAGTCTTCTTCGCATCTGACCTCCTGGCTAATCAAAGCCTCATCAGTTATGGTTGATGAATCCTCCTGATCTGTGCCGTCTTCATCACTTGAAACGAGCATGCCACCTTCATTGTAAGCAGCTGACTCTAGTTTGAGGAGCTGTAGTTGCTTCCTGAGTCCTGGAACATAGAGATAGCGATTAACACGTCAGTTCATATACTACCGTATGGAAGAATCAATGGACCAACCAAGCACTGATTAACTACCTTGGAGTTCAGCACTAACACTCTCAAAGCATTCAGAACTAGATGAAACATCATCATCGTAAGAAGCTTCTAGAACTGAAACCGGACTTGGTTGATCTCCTTCCTTTGAGCTTTCACGAGACTGTGGCTCAGGAACCAAAGAATGATTCACATCCTCAGTTGGCATCCTTGAGATATCCTAGAAATATCAGTAAGAACCATTAATATATGTATCATAAACGCATAGACACCTGATCTTCAAACATAATGCTCACTTACAGGGTCAGTTAACGAGGTGACAGTTGACAAATCCGGAGCTTCAGAAGACATTGCCGTCTTCATATCATCAGAAGCCGAACTATCATCCTCAGTGTCTACTGAGAAACTGTAACGTCCTTTAGAAGGAGAGAGCTTCTCTTTTTGATGAACATTGTCGTTCATATAAAGGAATCTGGCTAAACTTGGGCTCATGTTGACCTCGGGTGAACTATTATATGATGAATGAGATTTATAACTAGCAAGTCTAGAAGATTTGCTTGACAAGTAAGACTGGGACTCGCCGCGATGAGAAGAGCTCCCCTTCACTAATCCATCTCGATAGTTCAACTCCTTAGGAAGCACTATCGTATAACCATAAGTGCTTTCTTGGTTCATGATAGTTTTGGATTTTGAGAAACTTCTTGAAGATAATCCTTTCCAACCATCCCTACTGCTGATTCCAACCGGTTCTGGCAATTCAGTCCACTCAACTCTTTTACTAATCCCCTCTTCGAAAACGAGTCCATTAAAACTTGCTGGCCTTGCCTCCCTATCTGAAGCTGCAAGCATTTCAGCTAATGTCCCGCTTGTACGAATTTCTATCTCTTGCTCATACTTGTGTGTCAGCTTCCATCTCTCTGACAATCTCCTCTTGGCTTCCCGGGTCACAGATGATGTTGTTGATGACTTGGAAGGCGAAGATCGATGATAGTTCTTACGGTTAAAGGCGGTTCTTGTTCTTGAAGTAACTGGCACTAGCTCTGATTCACTTGCGGAATCACTCCCTGATGAGCTTTCATCACCTGCGTAACCTTTGAATCCTGATGTCTCAAAGCTCGTGACACTACTACTACCATTACCACGGCTCGCCTTCCTTTGCCTACACATTATTTTGGAAAACTCTCCGGAGTCTCTAGAACTCTGCCTGCTATGATTGCTGGTGCATGGAAGCCTACGATCTGCTCTGAACTCATCGGAAGAAGAGCTTGGCGATGCAAATACTCTACCAGCATAACGTAGCTCACCGAGGTTAGGTTTCAGAACAACAATATTGGTTGGCTGTAAATCAAGTGTGTCATAAGAAGAATGCCTAGTATGAGAATGGCTATGACAACCACCACCACCATGCCGATGACTGTGACTATCAACATGTCTCTGGCTGTTTGGAGACTTCTTGTGAGGTGTGGTTTGAAGATCATGCAGATGTTTAGTGAACAATGAATCTGGTTGCTGAAGGAACTTCAGTAGGAGGTCTTTGTTAGAGTCTAGAGCCTCAAGCGCATCATTAAACTCTTTAGAATGACGAAGCTTATCATCCGTTGATAACCGCTTAGCCTCCATGAACTTCTGCCTTATAAAACCCATCTCTGCCTGGGTGAGATTAGCAGCATTCACCTTCCCTTGGTGATACAAGTTTCTATTGCTCGCTGACTTTTTAGCATCCAAAACTTCGAAAACATCTTTAAACTTTGGCTCACCACCCTTTGAGCTCCTTGCTAGAGATTTATAAGAACTGCCTTCACCACTCCTACCTTGCTTCTTCTGATTCTCCACAGACTTGTGTTGCCTATGAGAAGAACTCTGAGGCGATGGCAAGACATCAAGACCCATCAGTCTTGCTATAATGCTTGGTGATCTCTTTTTAGATTCTTTCTGCTTTGACATTTCTTGTGCTAACAAACTCTTCATTGGTATTCCAGTGCCTTGATGAGCAGGATCTTGATGCAACTACAATATCACCAAGAAGTCATTTTCAAACAAGAACTGGGACCAAAAAGTGATTAAACATCTTAAAAGAGTATTTATACCTTGTTTTCACTTAGAGATTCACAATGGCAAGAACTAAACTCAGAAGATGACCTTGGAGTTGGAGACCTGAGTTTCTGACTATGTTTCTTTCCTGACAAAAGAGAAAATCCAATAATGAGAAGAAGATGACTTTTGAGCCTGGTGTTGTCAATTTGATAAAGCAATGGACTTTAACTTTACAACGGAAGAAACTAATAACGAAAATCAAAACTTGGGAGACAAAAAGAGTGATTTATAGCATAAAATGTGGGGGATGAGGTAAGGGCACATTGATTACATGTAACCAAACAATGTTGAAAAGAAAATTGAAATAAACAAACAAACAAAATCATGACACTACACAACAACAAACCTTTCCCCTAAGATTATTATTTTTTTGGTTCCTTGTTTGCTTTGCTTTATTTTATTTTTTATAATAAAAAGCAGAGCTATCTGACTCATCTTCTCTACCACACTGCCTTTAACTGTAGTTTTTACACAAGGAAACAAATTAGCATGCTTTTGTTTTTATCCTCCTTCAGCTCTTTAACTTTATTTTTCAGATTGATAGAAATAAATAGTAGTAACCAATTAGGACAGTGATATGAGGAGATTCTCAGACCAACCCGACGAAGAAGGAAACAAACAAAATCTCAGAAGCTTTACTATACTAATTTTTTTTTTAATATGAAATAAAAATATTCGCTACTAAATTTAGTTACACAAATTCGAGTACTGTGGTGGGTGGAACAAAACTCTAATCGGCGTGTTCTTTTTGTTTCTTGCGTTTCCTCGTCGTCAATAACAAAAACAGAGACTGAAAAACAACAGAGAGAGAGAGGGAACCTTGGCGAGGAGATGTGTGCCGTTTATCTCGAGAACTCGGCTCGGCGAGTCGAAATATGTTCATTTTTTTTCACTCACTCGAGGGAGAATTCTCCGGGGTAAACATTTCCCAGGAAGAAACACAAAGAGACGACGAGTTTAGATAGTGTATTTTGAATAGATTTTGGAAAATCAGAGAAAGAAGAAAGGGAATGCAAGTGATTTTCTAGGGTTACAGGGAGATCCAAAGGATCTAAGAAGAAATCAAACGATTACTGGGAGGAGCAGAGGGGGAAGAAGACGCCGGAGAAAGAGAGAAGGTTTCACAATAATTTGAAAGTTCAAAATGTTAAAATGAGAAGAAAAATAAAATCTAAATAAAGTTTTTTCAATTTTTAATTTTTTTTTTTAAAAAGAGAGAACAGGGGGAAGGTGTGAATGGTGCGTGTTTGGTTTGGTACTATTCTACTTACTGAGTTCTGTGCATCCGTGAATTGCTGCCAACTTGTCTCTCCTCTTCCCATTTTTGTGTTTCTCTATTTTCTCGCAACCCTCGCTTTTTATTTTGTTACAAATACAATCAACAAATTGGTGAATAGTTTAACCAAATGGGCGATTACTTTAACTAAATTGCCGACAAGAAAAAATTAAACCAAATTAATTATACTTTCAAGTTCGGTGTTTTTTTTTAATGATGTATCTAGTTTGTTTAGGTAAGTAAATTTACATAATTCAGAAGATAAAATTGTTGATTCCCAAACTTTGATTGCATATGGACGTATATGACAACTTAGTTGTCCCCTGTGTGACCCAAACAGAACAGAAAACAAGAAAACGTACGGAAGAAGGACTCCCATAAAAGAAGAAGAAGAAAAGGCTAATTTGGTTCAAGTCATCAACGTGGATAAAATCTTTGGTGGCGAGATGCTTTTGCTGAGCAGAAGTGTATCGATTGGCAATTGTTTGATGGTTTTTATTCTAACTGAACACCAAGCATTTTTTCACGGTAGATATTTATTTACTTCCTCTTTGATCTTCTCTTGCTAATCTATATTCTTTTCGGATGTTAAGGCTTTTTAGTTTCTCATCATAATCTAAAATCATGATTGTAAACATACATTTTGTTTTACCCTTATCATATATCATCATCTAAGAAACTATTAATTTCACAACGAATTCCATGGATGATATATTTCTTCACTTGGATTAATTATTTTGTTTTATGTTAAGTCTTAGAGATGACAATGAGTGTCTAATATATAAAGAAATGTCCAATGTCCAACTCTAATAGTACAAGGGCTTTTGGGAAGGAGTCCAAAATTAAATTCATGCGGGCTAGCCAATTAGGCCTAAAGTGGACAATATCGTACTAATAGGATAATATAGAGTTGGACATGGGCTCACACAATTCCGACACTTGGTATCAGAGCGCTAAGTTGACGGAGATCTGCAAGAAGACCAAAATACCCTTCGAATAGGAATGAGACCTTTTAAGATGGAAAGAGAGGTTCGGCGGAAATTAAGATCCTGGAAGTTCGGTTGTGGGAAGAGCATCGTCGAAGAAACTCAAAGTAACCTTGCGATTGGGTGCCAGATGTCGAAGACGCGATATGATATGTGCCAAGGAATTTCGCTAAAGGGAAAATGACACAAGATGAGTGTGGTCCTTGATTTGAGAGGGGGGGAGGGGAGAATGAGAGATGTCAATTCAAGTCCCACTTTAGAAGTTTAGATAAGGAGTGTCTAATATATAAAGAGATGTCCAACTCTAATAGTACGAGGCATTTTGGGAAGGAGCCCAAAATTAAATACATGCGGACTAGCCAATTAAGTTCAAAATGGACAATATCGTACTAATTGGATAATATAGAGTTGGACATGAACTCATTGATTCATATGATGTTTTCACTCATTGATTCATATGATCGATTTCGTTGTTCTCTAACATGTGAATTTTATATTGTAGAATTGTCGTTGTGACGTACTAAATGACTAGAATATGTTTTGCACTATGAATTTCGGTTTAACCTCAATTGATAATTCGATTCCTACTTTAATTAAGGATGTATTACAACGTTTAATTAGTTCTCTAAAGGAAGTCCTGTATCTAGAAGTCTTCCTCCAAAAGATTAAGTTAGGCAGACTGGAAAAGATTTTCAACTACATGTAATATGTTCCTTTATCTTCTTAAATCAATGCTCAGCGAAATTTTTTAATAATGTATTAACTGTGATTAAGAATTGGTTCTTGAGCTCACCAAGTATGACTAGCTAGATAAACGACAGAAATTCGTACGGCCTTCGCTTTCAAGGTAATTAATTTGACACATTGCTCAAAATAGGTTTAATGACTATGAACCATTTTCTCACAAAACAAACCGTTAAAGCGTTAAACTACATTCGTATTAAACTTTACGGTTCGAGTGTTCCATCTTATGGTTTAAATGCAAACTAGATTATATTTTTTTGTTTAACATTTTTTAAAAAATTTAATTTTTGTATTTGTGTTTTTAGTTATATTTATGTTTTTTCTTTGTACTCCCTCCGTTTCTTATTGTAAGTAGTTTAATGAAATTTTTTTTGTTTCAAAATGTAAGTAGTTTCTAAATATCTAGATAACTTTTACATTTATTGGATATAGTGTAACCAATCAAATAATATCAATTTTTTTATAATTGGTTGAACTAATTAATTAAATATTTTTTTTAAGTATCAACTTTCTTAATATTAGTGTTTTTAGTCTAAACTATTTACATTGTGAAACAGAGAGAGTATAATATTTCTCTTAAATGATTAATAAAAGATTTTTATAATTGTATTAAAATAATTGAACTACACAAATATAATGGGTTACGTTTATGTTTTAATAGAATAGATGTATTTGTTTATCAGTACTAGTAGCATTCACTATGCCTGCATTAACTGATTTACTATAGAAGAACTGTCTAGCATTTTCTTAGCAAAAAAAGAACTGTCTAGCATTTACAATGAATGCGTTTCTGTTGATCTATTAAGAGAAAAATGTAAAACTATTCTATAAAATTGAAGTACAAAATAACAATTTCCTATTTTTAAGTGGTTTCTTACCAATTTTTTAAACTAATTGTAACCATTTCATTTATTGTATTTTCTAATTAATTCGACATCATTTATTGCAATATTTAAAATGTTTTATTACATTTTCCTTTACTATTTTTCCTACTACTTCATAATTATACTTTTAACTAATTGTATTTTTCCTTTACTATTCTTCATAATTATATTTTCTTACCAATATTTTTAACTAATTGTAAACAATTCATTTATTGTATTTTCTAATTAATTCAACATCATTTATTGCAATATTTAAACTGTTTTATTACATTTTCCTTTACTATTCTTCCTACTACTTCATAATTATACTTTCTCCGTTCTGAAATGTAATATGTAAGAGGTTTTCATATTTCTAGATAACTTTAACTTTATCAAAATCAATATAATAATCAAATTTAATAGTGCTATTTTGTAATTGGTTGAATAGTTTTAATAATATTTTTTAGATAAAAAGTAATTTTCTTAATAAGCGTGTTTTACCTAAAACATCTTTATTTAGGAACAGAGGAAATATTTACTATAATAATTCATATCAATTATTTTATGTGTTAATCATAATAATTTCACATGTTTTAATGCAATTGCTTCATTCTTGACAAAACTTCAAACCGGCTAACAAAGAATTTTTATTTGTTTACAGAATCACAGTTATGCATGGGCATCCAAGTACTCATTCGAGTATGAATCGATTTTCTTGATATCGTTTTTTAGTTTTAAAATTAGATTTCATTCGGATATTATAAATTTCCAGACAGGGTTCGAGTCAAATCCTTCCGGATCCGAGTAAATATCCAAATAACTTATATTTTTTAAAATGTCAGTAAAAATTATAGAAAACATAAAAATCAAAATCCGCACGGGCGAAAGTATCATGCTCTAGTTTAAAATTAAAAGCAAACTAACCTAGCTTCTCACCTTGATTTTTTTTTTTCATATACAATCTCCCTTGATATATGGGGTTTTTACACGTTGATGTATCCACATATATTGCTCTAGTTTAAAATTAAAAGCAAACTAACCTAGCTTCTCACCTTGATTTTTTTTTTCATATACAATCTCCCTTGATATATGGGGTTTTTACACGTTGATGTATCCACATATATTGATAGATCACATACATGCATAGCTTACAGTATTCACACACAATCGTTACGTTTATGATTGTTTTTTTGACAGTCAATGAAATATATCAAATGAGATTTACTGGGGTTTGGATGATACTATATAGTGAAAAAAGGATGAGTCGAAATACCACATTCTATGATGGTATTTGAATGTTTTAAAAAAAATTACTACACATTTTTAAAAAGAAAATCAAATTGTTTGAAATGAAAAAATGAGAAAAATATGTTTAAAATTTGATTTTTAAAAAATTTCAAAACAATAAAATATTTAATTATATAGTATTTTAAAAAATAAAAATATTATTTTAAATGAATATGTAAAATTTAAATTTTTTTTTTTTAAAAAACTGAAATTTCTTCAAAAAAACCTTAAAACTTGTAACAAATCTTTTTATAATTTACTCAAATCTTGAATTCTCCCAAATCTTTGATTCAATAAACCTCCCTTCATGAAAAATGTAATGAAAAATGTAAATATCTAATACTCCCTTTTTTAATACTCCCTTTAGTATTTCAAAGAATGATTTTAAGGTTGTTTACATATATATATTAAAAATTATTTACGTTTATCTATTATTTTCTAGTTTTACTTTTAGTTATTTTAAACTTTATATGATTCTCAATAAAGATTAACCACTTATATTTTATATTCAAATTTATGTTTTAATTTTAAAATAAAATGCAATAATTAAAAGTTAAAACATCAATCTTTTAATACAACAAATATCTAAAATGTACTCCAATTAGCAGCTTGCATTTGAGTAAGTACATGAGTGAACATGTTTTAGAAAAACGTTGTTGAGTGTTGACAAAAACCAATGTTTAGAGTATAGGTAGTAGTAGTACAGCTTAAGCTTTGGCAAAAAAAGTAGTACAGGTTAAGCTGCATGAAAAAGCTAAGATTCTTGTTCGTAACTAGTACTCGCAAGTCAATAAAGTATCAATAAAGAACATGTAACTTGTAATATTTAATTATGGCAAAAGTTTTCAGGCGTAGAAAATATCAAAAAACGTTAACCAAAGACAAGAAAAACAAATAAGGCAGATTCCTTGACCTATGTGCTATATAGTCGCTGTTCGTAAAAACTAGTATAATGGTTATGTGATAATAATATTTTTGGACGTATAAATCAATATGTACTCAATATTATTGCTACTTTGATGCCTCTTGGAAGAATGATAAGGAGGTTGCAGGTGTTGGTTGGTCCTTACACAGCACACAAAGGCAATCAACATCTTCGAGGATCCTCATCTATACGCCAAACAAACACTCCACGAGAGGCAGAGACTGAGGCATTACGCATGACAGTATGACAAATGCGAGCACTCGCCTTCACAAATGTCCATTTTAAAGGGGATTGTAAATCTCTTATGGATGAGTTGGCTCAGTATACCACTGCAGCCAGTGGAGGATCTACAGTGTAAGGTACGGGCAGTGGTGGAGCCGGACTAATTATTTGACAGAGGCACATAATTAATAATAAAATAAAATTAATATAATTATAAATAAGAAATTGAGAAATTTCTTATGATAGACCTAAAAAATGTTTTTGTCACAAATATAGCTCTTAAAGATCAAAATGACCAAAATATTTTATTAAGTGGTATGTTTTTGGGTTTATGGTTTAGAATTTATGGTTTAAGATTTATGATTTATGGTTTAGGGTTTAGAGTTAAGGAGTGGGGTTTTGGAGTTAAAATTTATGATTTTTTTTATTTTGAAAATTTTAATATTTTTTAAGTTTTTAAATTTGAAATCATACCTCCAAACCTCCACTCCTTAACTCTAAACCCTAAACCATAAATCATAAACCCTAAATCATAAATTCTAAACAATAAACCCAAAAACATATCACTTAATAAAATATTTTGGTCATTAAGAGCTATATTTGTGACAAAAACATTTTTTAGGTTTATAATAAAAAATTTCTCAATTTCTTATTTATAATTATATTAATTTATTTTATTATTAATTATGTGTCTCCGTCAAATAATTAGTCTGGCTCCGCCACCGACTGCAGCAACTATCTTCAAGGTCCCGTAACACAGAGAGTTTTTCTATGATACATGACATTGTAGAAACTTCAAAGGCAAATAGGTTTACTTTTTCTTATGTACCTAGAACTAGTCCGGTGTTGGTAGATAAATTAGCCAAAAAAGCTTAGATGTAACGATCAAATCTATGTGATAAGTTGGCTTTGATATAAATACATAAATAGGTCGAGACAAAAAATTCAAAACAAATAACTAACTATTAAAAAAAACGAAAAACATTATATATCTATATATTTTTTTTTTTGAATTTGAGTTTTTAATATAATTCTAATATTTCCCCATTACTTTTATTAAATTTTGATTTATGTCTTGTCATGTTCACAGAAGTTGTCCTTGCTTATTATTGTCAAACGTCATTTTCCATTAAAAAAATAGGACAAAATCATCTATAATTTTCGAACACTCAAAAAAGCTAGCGTGGTTTATTGATAACAATTGAAGGATTTAGATGCATCCCCCAGTTCTAATATATAAAGAAAAATAAGGAATATAAATATAATGTCGGTTTACTAAAATAATCAAGCTATTAAATTAGTTTTAAGAGTGGAAGTGAACCAAACCTTTGTGAAAAATTATAATGTGATTAGTTACTTGTTCAGCTGATGTTCAAACTAAAAAACAACTTGTTCAGCTTGCCACTCTTTCACATCTACCTCCCTAATCTTATTCCATCCTCTAACAATCTTTTTTTTCTTCTTATAATTCCATGTTCTAAAATATTAATTTTATCATTATTTGGTTAAAATTATATCCATTTTATATACCAAAAAACTGACCTTAAAACATCTTTAATCGCTCAGTATATTTTCTCTTTACTTAGTATAGATAAGAGTTCTTTTTTGGATAGGCGAAGTAGATCTAAAATCTTCAAATTACGTGTAAAGTCGGCTATCGTTTACATTTAAAGCGTTTACAATAGCTAACTCGAAAGGCAATCCTGACATCGACCCATCGACACATATCCTCCACCACTCTAACTCAGTCTCTAATCACTTAGTGTATGAGAATTCCGAGATATATGTCATAGTCCTTTAGAAAAAAAAGTTCTGATTAATTGTAATAACGAGGAGAGGAATCGGAGTCTCTAGACTCTCTACGACACAAGGAAGCGTAGGTCAAATACACATTAATAGCCTATGATCGAATATTACGCACTTTGTTTGGCTTCTAGGTGACAATGACACTATCGACCCAGTCTTTTTCAAAAGAAAACAAATCGACACTTAAAAGATTAAGGGGGTTATTAGTAAGTGGATTTTTATGAATTTTGAAAATTTTGAGATTTGATTGTTATTAGTTCTTAGATTTTAAAAATCTTAGTAGAATATATTGTTATTGGTTTAAGCATTTTTAAAATTCATTCAAATTTCTTGTTATTCAAAAAATTTAATTATTATTGATTCTCTAATTCTAACAAAATCTATTGTTACTGGGAGATGAATTCTATTCATTTTTACTCATAAAACTCAACTTTTAAAATATCATATGTAATCTTGTGATTTTCAAAATCCATGTGATAAAATACTAGAAAACAAAATAATTATTCTTACCAAATATCTATTGCACCTTAAATCCAAATTATATGTCCAAAACTATAATTCATTACATTTATATACTTTTACATTTTAGAATATATAATTATTTTTATAAATATTTATCATTTTGAATATAAATATTAATAATTACATTTATAAATATTAATAATTTTAAAATATTTTTTTAAATAGTTTCAAAAAAAATTTTGAATTTCAAAAGAAAAATTCGAGAGCCAAATTCTCGGTTACACGAACAGACCGGAGTTTAGAAAATATTTTGAAAAAAAAAATTCAAAATTATAAAAATTATTAAAAAGTTCAAATTTGAAAGATATAATTCAAAATTATAAAAGGAACTTATTTATTCGTAATTTTTATTGTTTTATTACTTTTATATATATAAAGCAAGGGATAAAATCGTTTTTTGCCTTTTTCATGAAATTGTTTTTGGTCATTTTTTTCTTTGAATGATATTTTGTGACAAAATTTAAAATGGCTCACTATTATTTTCTTTTTTAATTTAGAAAATAAATAAATTATATATTTATTTTACAAAAAGAATGATAGAAAATTGGTAATATAAATTCATGAAAATCTATACTAATCTAAAAAAGTTGTGATCAAATTTCATAAGTCAATGTATATAAATTTTCACAATCCACGTAACTTTTAAAATCTATCAACTCTTAAAATTCACAAACTCTACACAAATTTATCTCCCAATAATCTCCCTAAATATTTCCAAATGCGATATAATTATCCATACACTTGTGATCAGCAAAACCGTCTTACTTTACTAAGTACGCATTAAGAATCGAGACCTTTAGGGCATCTGGGCATTAAATTACACTATTTTAATGTAATTTTAACATTAAATTTAGTGTTAAGTTACACTCCAACCCATGATACTAGTATTAAGTTACACTCCAACTCAACATACTATTTTAGTGTCAGTAATTTGAGCATTAATCTTTTTTGCTCTCCAACCACAACACTAATATTACACTAAAAAGAATATGTTTTGTTGAAAAAATATTTTTTTCATTATTATGTTATTAAATAAGATTCTCTTAGTTTTTAATAGTTTAGTAAAATATTTATTATTTTATGACTAAAAGATATTAAGTAATATTAAAATTATAATTAAAATAATAGTTCTAGTTCAGGTTTTCAAAATATTTCCAATTCAAATATAAATATATTATATGAAAAAAAAAATTCAAATATTATTATTAAAACAAACTCGTACATTAAATAATTTAAAACACATAACAAAAACTAAATTACATTATACTAATTTAAGAATTAGAATATTCAGACTTTTAATTTTGTAATTTAAATTTCCTTTGTTTTGAATTAAACTTTGCTATGTATTTTTAAGGTTGGATGTATATTATTTATGCACATTAAGTAAAATCATATATACAAATATCCTAGCGATTTGTATCCAAAGTGCAGAGACTCCAAACTACAATAATAAATATCTAAATTAATTATTAAAAATAATATATTTTTCATTGGCACATTTTTCTTAGAAACACCAATGTATACTACATATATTAAAGCTATGAATTTTTCTATGCTAATTGAATAAAATTTATGTGGAAGCAATGATCAAGATTTAAAAGGCTTCTCCACCAGGCTTGTGATTCGATTAATAGAAAATACATTTTTCATAGATCGTAAAAGGCAAACTTATCAGAAGTTCTAGAGTGTTGAAGGTATAACCTTTCGTTGCGGCCGTCTTATGCAAAAAAGAAACACATCCATAAAAATGCTATATATGTAAAATCGTTTGTCAATCTGAGTGTTACGAAAAGCTATATTATAAAATCATTGTTCGTAAGGTTATTCATTAATTTTACATATATTACTAATCATTATATATAATAAAAATAGAAATTATGCGATGATGTAGTTGAGGATTTAAACATGTTGGGATTCACCAGTGGTTACGTCAGAGAATCCGTCATGGACTGCGTCAGGATTTAGTGATCGAAATCAAATAAGATTGAGTAATTTAAATCAAGACAATGACGTCGTGTTAGGAAAAAAGAAATATCACTTTTATGGAGATATGGAAGTCGGCAGGATCCTGAAAATATTAATTTCATTGAGCTATGGAAGTTACAAGTATTTTGGAATATTTTCTAATAGGTTTATGGAAAGGGACGAATGCCCTAATCCGACTAGGTTAACCTAATAAACTCCTACTATATAAGAGGAGCTCGTGTGTACTCTTTCTCCTTTGTCCAAGAAAAGACCTAGCTTGGTTTGTGAGCTTTGGTTGTGAAAGAAAGAGATGTTCTATATTATTTGTACTTGAGATTATAGTGGATTGCCTCTTGCCAGGCCCCAGTGGACGTAAACCATTCTAGGTGAACCACTGGGTAAACAATTTCTTGTGTTCATCTTCTATCTTTTCCGCATTCTTCTTCCTATCTCTATCATTCTACAAACTCAACTTTCTTACTTACGTCGTCAAGTTCGTCAGAGAGCGTATCAGCGAGTTTGTGTGTTTGATTCTGGTTCTTGAGTCAAACAGTTTCGTCGTTGTGGGTTCAACAAAGTGGTATCAGAGCCTTGGTTGGTGTCGTTGTCAATGGCGAAGTCAAGAATTGAGGTGGAGCGTTTTGATGGGAAGGGTGACTTCTCATTGTGGAAGATGAGGATGTTTGCGCATCTGTCTGTCTTTGGTTTAAAGGATGTGTTAGAAGAATCTACGTCACCTTCTGCGTCAGTGATGAGGAAGGATGAAGACGAAGATGTATTCAGGGAGAGGTTGGTGAAAGAGGAAGCCGAAAGGCTTGAAAGATCAGAGAAGGCGATGAATCTGATCATTCTCAATGTTGGAGATCATGTGCTAAGGAAGATCGAGTTGTGCACGTCAGCTGCTTCTACATGGTCTACACTGGAGAGGTTATATCTTTCGAAGATTCTACCGAATATAATTCACTTGCAACACAAATTCTATACCTTCAAGATGGTCGATACTCGGAGTATGGATGAGAATATCGATGACTTCTTGAAGATTGTTTCTCACCTGTCAAGCGTTAATGTAACTGTGTCAGAGGAGGTACAAGCGATTCTGCTCCTGAATTTGCTTCCTTCACGGTTCAACTCTCTCAAGGAAACGCTTAAGTACGACAAGGATACATAGTCGTTGGAAGAGGTGACAAGTGCAGCAAAGTCTAAAGATCTGGATCTGAAGTCCTCTACGGCTTCACATGATAGTGGTGAAGGATATTATGCTAGAGGAAGGACTGAGAAGAGGGATCCTGTGAGGAAAGAAAAGGGTAAGTCTAGATCGATCTCAGGGTCTAGGATAACTTACTGGTTCTGCAAGAAGCAGGGGCACACCAAGAGGGAGTGATACGCCTACAAGAAGAAGTATGGCGGAGGAGAAGACGAAGCTGAAGCAGCCATTGTGATAGATCGTGAATCAGTGGATGATGCACTGTCGATAGCAGATACGTGGCATCATGATAAGTAGGTGATTGATTATGGATGCTCCTACTACATGACGTGTAGGATAGATTGGTTTCACACGTTTGAAGAGTTGGCTTCAGGACAGGTTCTTCTTGGTAATGATTGTGCGGTTGGAGTGCAAGGGATTAGTACAATCAACATCAAAGCTTATGGTGGTTCTGTCAAGATGCTCACGAATGTCAGGTATATTCCTGAACTAAGAAAGAACTTGATATCTACTGGAACCTTGGATGTGTTAGACTTTGTGTATAGTGGTGGACATGGGAAGACTAGGTTTTACAAGCATGGTAAACTAGCTCTTCAGGGAACCTTGTCTGGGTCATTGTACCTGTTAGATGGTGAGAC